>NC_134362.1:16029584-16329584 GCF_048569485.1 Anomaloglossus baeobatrachus
TGTCCTTCGGATGGCATAAAAGGTTTTGCAGGCCTTGTTTTTCAGGGTCTCTATGGCTTGTTTGAAGCTCCCTGACTGGTGAATTTCCAGGCCCAAGTAGGTGTATTTGTCTGTTCCTGTTAGAGTGTAGCCGTTTAGGACAAATGAAGGATGCTGGTCAAATCTTCTTTTTCTCTTCTGGAACACCATGATGTTGGTTTTCTTTAGATTGATCGGTAGTGCCCATGTGGAGCTGAATTTCTCCAAGATTTGTAGGTTGTCTTGGAGACCTTTCTCGGTTGGTGACACCAGCAGTAGGTCATCTGCATAGAGCAAGAATTTCACCTGGGCATCATGGAGTGTGAGACCTGGAGCAGGTGAAGATTCTAGAGCAGTAGCCAGCTCATTGATGTAAATATTGAAGAGCGTTGGACTTAGGCTGCAGCCCTGTCTGACTCCTCGGCTCTGCTGGAAATAAGCCGTTCTTCTACCGTTCACACTCACGCTGCAGAGGTTCTCGGTGTAGGAGCTTTTGATGACATCATAGGTCTTTCCTCCTATTCCGCTTTCCAGCATTTTTAAGAACAAGCCCGGGTGCCACACTGAGTCAAAGGCCTTTTTAAAGTCTACAAAGCAGGCGTATATCTTCCCATGCTTTGTATTGTGGACGTGGCTCTGAATGAGACTGTGCAGGGTGTAGATGTGGTCCGTGGTGCGGTGGTTTGGCACGAACCCTGCTTGGCTTTTGCTCAAGACATTGTGCTCGGTAAGGAAACTGATGATCCTTTTGTTTAGGATGCTGTTGAACAGTTTTCCCAAGTTACTGCTGACACATATGCCTCTGTAGTTGGCAGGGTCATACCTGTCCCCACTCTTGTGGATCGGTGTAATGAGTCCTTGGTTCCAGGTACGAGGGAAGTAACCAGCACTCAGCACAATGTTGAACAGTTTAACCATTGCAGCTTGAATTTCTGGTGGGCTGTACTTCAACATCTCTGGGGGGATTCCATCCAGACCACTAGATTTTTTACACTTCTCTGCTCCTCTCTTATCTCCTCTTCCCACAATCGTGTACAAGATTTCTCCCGTGCATCCCCCATACTCTGGAACGCTCTACCTCAGCACATCAGACTCTCCACTACCGTGGAAAGCTTCAAGAGGAACCTCAAGACCCACCTCTTCCAACAAGCCTACAACCTACAATAGCCCTCAGTCCAGTAGACCACTGCGCAACCAGCTCTGTCCTCACCTATTGTACCATCACCCATTCCCTGTAGACTGTGAGCCCTCGCGGGCAGGGTCCTCTCTCCTCCTGTAGACTGTGAGCCCTCGCGGGCAGGGTCCTCTCTCCTCCTGTAGACTGTGAGCCCTCGCGGGCAGGGTCCTCTCTCCTCCTGTAGACTGTGAGCCCTCGCGGGCAGGGTCCTCTCTCCTCCTGTAGACTGTGAGCCCTCGCGGGCAGGGTCCTCTCTCCTCCTGTAGACTGTGAGCCCTCGCGGGCAGGGTCCTCTCTCCTCCTATACCAGTCTGTCTTGTACTGTTGATTGTTGTATGTATACCCTCTTTCACTTGTAAAGCGCCATGGAATAAATGGCGCTATAATAATAAATAATAATAATAATAATAATAATAATAACAAATATACTAGCACTTTAGTAAATATTTTTAGTATTGTCATTGTTAATATTTTCTGTATTTCCATTTTTTACACTTTTATCGTTACTCTCAGCGGTGACTCTGGTGTCTCTTTTGCAGTATTTTACAATGGGAGCCTTCACAAGGATTACACTGTGTTTTAGGAGTGAGCTCAGTGTTGAGTGTTTGGGAAGGAGCTGTGCTCTCCCTGGAGTGGAGTTTTTGGAATTCCACATACCGCACATTCCTGCTATCTACCTGCAGTAACAGATAGATCCCTCTCCATAATAACACTGACTGTCACTGACAGAAGTGGTAGAAAATGATCCTCCGATATCTATAGATCAGACCAGAGTTATTACTATTATTTAACGGCCTTCAGCTGGATCTTGAGCCAGGGTGACTTCATGGATGAACACTCTGTAGGAAGATCGATCTTATGCAGCCCAGACAAGTCCACCAGGGTCTTCTCTGCCTAGATAGGTCCACCAAAGTCTTCTCCGCCTAGATAAGTCCACCAGGGTCTCCTCTGCCTAGATAGGTCCACCAGGGTCTTCTCTGCCATTTTTTTTATAGTATCAAGCTATGGGGTTGCCGGTCTTCCTGTTTGCCTTGCTCCTTCTAGTCTTCAGACCATGATGTCCTTCTCCAGTGATTGCTCTCTTCGTATGATGTATAGACGAGTCGTAGCTTGGTGATCCTTGCTTTACATGACATCACTGTCTTGATTTGTTCCAAAATTGATTTGTTAGGTTCTTCTTGCCATCCATGGTATTAATAACATTCTCCTGCAGCACCGCATTTCAAAGGTGTTGATTTTTCTTCTGTCTTGTTCCTTTATCGTTGGGTTTCACATCCATAAGTTACCACAGAAAAGACCAGACTATGTACGAGCTGAGACCAGACTATGTACGAGCCGAGACCAGACTATGTACAAATTGAGATCAGATTATGTACGAGCCGAGACCAGACTATGTAGGAGCCGTGTCTTCGTCACCAGTGAAATATTCCTTGATTTGAGGACTTTGTAGAGTGATTTCATTGCTGATTTGCTCATACCTATTCTCCTATTGACTTCCACTGTCATTGCTGCATCTTGAGTAGGTTGAAGTCCTTTACAACTTCCAGTTCTTTGCCGTCCATCACAAATCTGTCCTGGTCATACCTGACAGTATTCAATATCTTTGTCTTCTTTGTATTGAGTAGGAGTCCCATGTCTGAGTTTTCCATCTTGACCCTCCGTAGTACGTCTTTTATTCCTCCTACGCTTGTTGCCATCAATGTTGTATCGTTTGCGTATTTAAGATTATTGATGATTTGTCCAGCAATTTTAATTCCTTCTTCTTTTTCAGCAAGTCCAGCCTTCCTGAAAATATCTTCTGCATATAAATTGAAGAGAAATGGTGACCAGATGCCGCCTTGCCTGATGCCTCGCTCTACTTTGAGCCATGCCATGTAAGCATGTGCCATTCGGACTGTTGCTTCTTGGTCAATGTAAAGGTTCCTGATAAGGCCGGTCAAGTGTTTTGGCACAGCCAGATCCTTCATGGTATTCCAAAGTTTTTGGTGATCAACACAGTCAAAGGCTTTGCTGTAGTCAATGAAACAGAAATAGATCTCCTTGTTATATTCTTTGGCCTTTTCCATCATCCATCTAATGTTGCCAATCACATCTCTAGTTCTTCTGCCTTTTTGGATTCCTGCTTATTCCTCTGGCAGCTTTTGGTCACAGTATGGCCTCCTTCACACGTCCGTGTCTCCGGTACGTGTTTGGTCCGTTTCCTCACGTGCCGGAGACACGGGCAAACGTAGACCCATTAAAATCAATGGGTCTGCGCACACGTGTGTGTTTTGCCATGGACCGTGTGTACGTGTGGAGCATACGTGTGCCCGTGTGCTCCACACATAGACATTTCTATTTTTCTCCGGCATCACGGGTGTCACACGGACCGCACGGATGTGATCTGTGTGACACGCACCGGAGAAAACACATGTGTCAGGGAAATAAAAAGAATTTCTATACTCACCTTCTCCAGCTGCTGTCTCTGCCGCTGCTGGCACTTGCTTCCGACCCCTGCTCATTATGCTCATTGCATATTCACTCCACTGCAGCCGGAAGCAGCAGCAGCAGCGGGGAGTCGGCAGGACCGGAGACCGAAGATCAGCACCACGGACAGCAACGCCAGGGACAGGTGAGCAGAAAGTTCCTGTTCTCCGTGTGTTATCATGGGTAACACACAGAGAACACACGTAAGCCATAAACACGGCACACGGAGGACAATATGTGAAGCCCCACAGGTGTTGTGTCGGTGCATTACCTTCAGGGACTCCACTCAGCTGGATCTGGTCACAGGTAGGAGATCTTCTTCTTGTCGTGACGCCACTCTCAGTATGGCGGTCAGTGGGGACCGCCACTGCAGATTAAGGGACGCCTGGGGCTGATGATATGTGCAGTTAGTTGGAATAGCCTCCTGAGAGTGAGGCAAGCCCCAGGGCCCGGTGTAGATGTGTAGAACTACAAGGCGCAGAATAACTCCACACACGCAGGATGTCTTTCAGGGTTTTTACTCACTTCAGGTGGCAGGGTGAGTAACCCGGGCGTAGCTGGGATGAACCAAGTGGGAACCAGGTGTCCTTCAGGCTGACTTGTGAGGGTGACTACTAACTCGCCTTCCTTAGCCCTTGGTGGTTTGTGGTAACCCCGACTTTGAGTCCCTATGGGGGTCACCCAGGGAAGATGCTGAAGCCTCTCTCCCCTTCGTTTGCCGTGTGCTTGTCGCCTGGGCCAGGCCACTCCAGCTGCTTGCCTCCTGTGACCTATGGGCCCTAACTGTGGCTACGTGGCTGCGGCTTTTGTGGTGTTGTGGCGTGGGCTTTGAGAGCCCCACACCGGCAGGTTTAGCAAAAGAAAGCTGGATCTATCTCCGCTTCGGGATCTGCCGCCCGTTTGGGCCTGGTACTCTCCAGCAGTCTCCTTACTTCCCACTCCGTGCTCTCTCTCTAGCTGAGATGGGTTTCGGGTAGCACTCCTGGTTGACCGTTCTCCCCCGTCGGTAGCCACTGCGCGGACGCTGTCAGACTCCAGCAGCCCAGGGGAAGGGGTCAGCTCTCCTCGGAGCTCCCTGGACTCTGCTCTGAACCGGCTCACATCTGGGACCTTCACTGCTGCTCCTGTCTGAGCTTCACTTTCCTGCTCCTCACTCCTCCACACTCTGCTTCAGACTCTAGACTGACTACTCCTCCTTCTCTTTTCCCTTTGTGCCTGCCTACGCCACCTAGCAACCAGATTCTCTTACCACACCCCTTGAGAGGAGATGGAGGCTTTTGGCCCCCTCCACTATTCCAGTGGAGGTCAAGGCTTTGCCCCCTCCTGGGATCCCCAGGGGTCCTCTCATGGGTACATGTGTGAGACCTGATCACTATGCGCCTGTGTACCACACCCCGGTCAGCCTTCTGGATTACCTGTATTGTACTGTCCCCAGCATGGGTGCAGTACTCAGTGGTGCCTGACCAGGTCAGGGGCGCCACATTCCCCCTTAGTTATCACCAGCACGTCCTCGGGCTGCAAGACAACATTTTAAAATGCATAAAACATTAAAACATGTTAAAACATTTAAAAGCACCAGGTACCATACATCACCACCCTCCACCCACAAGTCCGTTAACCCACCCAAAACCCTTTCACGTTGGCCGCGCCTTCAGCCACTTCTGGCAGGATGTAGAGGCGGCTTTCAGGGTCTGGTGGTTTCAGGGTATACCTGGCCTGGTGGATCCGCGCCTTCAGCCTCTTCTGGCAGGATGTAGAGGCGGCCTCCACAGTTGGTGCTGACCAGGTACCCTCTTTGTGGTGGAGAGCCAGGCCCCATAAACAGGCATGCTCTCTGGTCGCAGGTGAGCCAAGGCCCTATATACGGACGTGCTCCTCCTGGTTGCAGACGAGCCAAGCCCCTAAACAGGCTGGCTCTGGTGGTGGTGGTGCCCTCTGGTGTAACTATTTACACTGCGAGAGTTTGTGGCTATAGCCAGTTCATAGCCTTAAGGTTTATGGTTTTCTCACAATAGTTTTTGTGGGCACATTCTTGAACTTTTAAAACGTTGCAAAACAAACTTTTCAAACTGGTAACTTGCTTTACTTTAACTTAAACTTAGGCAGATTCCTCTTCACCAGGGCTTGGGCCTGTAGGGCTGCGGCACCTGTTGCTTTCTTGACCTTTTTCCTCATCTGTAGTTGTCTCTTCATTAGGTCTTTGGTCTTTTCTTTCTTTATGGCTGTCTTTCCTTTCTTCTTCTTTAGGACATGGTACTACATCTAGCGCATACCATCCGCGTTCTCCTTGGTGCATGGTAAACTGTACGGAGTCTCCCATTTTTAAGTTTCTGCCAGGGTGTCCTCTGGGCAGATGAGCTCTGACGTCTCTCCGATTGACAAAAATGCCTTCTTTGATACCAGGTGCTACGATGAACCCGTATCCTGACTTGAGGCTGAAGTCCTCCACTACTCCTCTACAAAGGGGTCCTCTGACCTGGGCTTTGGACCTTCTCAGTAACCGTTTTTCTTGTAGGTCTCTGGCTGTGACTTCTCTCTGCTCTGGGGATGGCGGTGCAGGGAAAGACTGGGTTCTACTGCGGCGCTGTGTCTTGCGGGCTGGATTCTGCGATGTGCAGCTTACAAGCTCCCAGGTGAGGCTTTGGGGCAGATCTTCCTCAGCAGAAGGTGTCAGGTCTTCCTCGTCCCAGCGGGAATACGGCAGCATCTCCGGCTCTGGGCATGAATCCACTACTGGTATCTCCTGAGTCAGCTCCTCAGTTTCCTGGCCTCCTCTCCCCCTTAGTTCTTCTTGGCACCCCTTTGGTGGCGGTGCTGGGGATGAACTTCCTTCAACAGGCCCAGGCGGGGGACTCTTTGGCGTAGTTGCTGCAGGGGTTGCTGGAATCCTCTTGGGGGTATGCGGAGGGAGCATGTACTGGTCCACCAACCATTGTGGAAACTTGGCCTCCATGTCAGCCTTCAGCCGCCAGTATTCGGGGTCCTCCCCCAGCGTGGGCTTTCCAGCAGGGACCTCTTTGGACTGGGGAGCGGTGTCTGCTCTGGCCTTGCAGGCCGGGGTAAATGGTGATGCAATCTCTTGGCGGGCCGCGCCCGGCATGGCGGCGGCCTGGTCTTGGCGGGCCGCGCCCTGTTTGGCGGCGGCCTGGTCTTGGCGGGCCGCGCCCTGTATGGCGGCGGCCTGGTCTTGGCGGGCCGCGCCCTGTTTGGCGGCGGCCTGGTCTTGGCGGGCCGCGCCCTGTATGGCGGCGGCCTGGTCTTGGCGGGCCGCGCCCTGTATGGCGGCGGCCTGGATCGGCGTCGCAGCTGCGACGGGATCTGTGCAGGCTGGGCTGGACGTCGCTGCAGCAGTCTGGGCTTGGCGGGCCGCGCCTGGCGTGGCTGCGGCCTGGTTCAGCACCTCACTTGCGGTGCGGACGAGCGTTGCTGCGGCGGTGGGGTCTCGGCGGGCCGGGCCTAGCAGGGCGGCGGCCTGGGTCAGCGTCACACCTGCGGCGCGGATGAGGGTCGCGGTGGCAGCCGGTTCTTTGCGGGCCGGACTGGGCGTTGCTGCAGGGACCGGGTCTTGGTGGGCCGAGCAGGGCATCGCTGCGGCCGCTGGGGCTTGGAGGGCCGCACCTGGCGTGGCTGCGGCCTGCTTCAGCGTCGCCGCACCGGACGCCTCTTCGGGGACCGCGGACGTGGCAGCAGGGGTCGGGGCACTTGCGCTGGCCGGGGCATCACTCGACTCACCCATCTGTGGCAGCATCGGGGTCTGCGTCATCGCCGTCCTGTCTGGCACTCGGCGCGCGGCTCTCCTTTCATAGGCCCGAACCGCCGCGGTCATCTCCAGCAGTTCCATTCGTTCTTCTCTGATCTGCTCCACGACCCGGGTCTCCAGTCGGTCGCAGAACTGGGCCAGCTCCCGGTACCACCAGGCAGCGGAGCCTGGTTCTGGGTTCCTGCGGTCAGACGCCATTTCTTCTGCGCCCTCTTCTGCACGACTCCCCAGCTGTGGACTCGCCGTTGCCTCTAGTAGCAAGCCGTTCAGTTTCTGCTCTGCCTCCCTCAGCAGCTCCTCTCCCAGCAGCAGGCTTCTGGCTCCCTTTCTGTCCCGACGTCTCTGGACGCTTCCGCTCTCTTCACAAGCGAGGTCAGAACTCTGCAGGGGATCTCTGGGTAGCCACACCTCTTCGTGGGCGGTAACTTCTTCCAGCGCGGGCTGCTGTTGTTTTTCAGCGCGCTTTTCATGGTGGCAATATGGCGGCGCTTCCAATTTTTCAAGCGGACCGCCCAGGCACATGGTCACCTGTCTGAACAGGTCTAGTCCTTATCCTGTTCGTGACGCCAGATGTGAAGCCCCACAGGTGTTGTGTCGGTGCATTACCTTCAGGGACTCCACTCAGCTGGATCTGGTCACAGGTAGGAGATCTTCTTCTTGTCGTGACGCCACTCTCAGTATTGCGGTCAGTGGGGACCGCCACTGCAGATTAAGGGACGCCTGGGGCTGATGATATGTGCAGTTAGTTGGAATAGCCTCCTGAGAGTGAGGCAAGCCCCAGGGCCCGGTGTAGATGTGTAGAACTACAAGGCGCAGAATAACTCCACACACGCAGGATGTCTTTCAGGGTTTTTACTCACTTCAGGTGGCAGGGTGAGTAACCCGGGCGTAGCTGGGATGAACCAAGTGGGAACCAGGTGTCCTTCAGGCTGACTTGTGAGGGTGACTACTAACTCGCCTTCCTTAGCCCTTGGTGGTTTGGGGTAACCCCGACTTTGAGTCCCTATGGGGGTCACCCAGGGAAGATGCTGAAGCCTCTCTCCCCTTCGTTTGCCGTGTGCTTGTCGCCTGGGCCAGGCCACTCCAGCTGCTTGCCTCCTGTGACCTATGGGCCCTAACTGTGGCTACGTGGCTGCGGCTTTTGTGGTGTTGTGGCGTGGGCTTTGAGAGCCCCACACCGGCAGGTTTAGCAAAAGAAAGCTGGATCTATCTCCGCTTCGGGATCTGCCGCCCGTTTGGGCCTGGTACTCTCCAGCAGTCTCCTTACTTCCCACTCCGTGCTCTCTCTCTAGCTGAGATGGGTTTCGGGTAGCACTCCTGGTTGACCGTTCTCCCCCGTCGGTAGCCACTGCGCGGACGCTGTCAGACTCCAGCAGCCCAGGGGAAGGGGTCAGCTCTCCTCGGAGCTCCCTGGACTCTGCTCTGAACCGGCTCACATCTGGGACCTTCACTGCTGCTCCTGTCTGAGCTCCACTTTCCTGCTCCTCACTCCTCCACACTCTGCTGCAGACTCTTGACTGTCTACTCCTCCTTCTCTTTTCCCTTTGTGCCTGCCTACGCCACCTAGCAACCAGATTCTCTTACCACACCCCTTGAGAGGAGATGGAGGCTTTTGGCCCCCTCCACTATTCCAGTGGAGGTCAAGGCTTTGCCCCCTCCTGGGATCCCCAGGGGTCCTCTCATGGGTACATGTGTGAGACCTGATCACTATGCGCCTGTGTACCACACCCCGGTCAGCCTTCTGGATTACCTGTATTGTACTGTCCCCAGCATGGGTGCAGTACTCAGTGGTGCCTGACCAGGTCAGGGGCGCCACAAATACGCAGCTTTGACACGTCCGTGAAAAACGTGCATGATTTTCACGGACGTGTGAAAGAGGCCTAAAGTTGTAGCCATCTTTGTAGAATCGTCAGTAGTATTTTGCTAGCATGAGGTATGAGCGCAATAGTCCGATGGTTTGCAGAGTAGGAAGCATCTCCCTTCTTTAGAATAGGAATTAACACCAATCGTGTCCAGTCCTTGGGCCATTTATCAGTTGCCCCTTTCTATGTGATTATTTGGAAACCCCCCCCCTCTATGAGCCAAGACAGAGAGTTGCTCTGGAGAACATGATGGCTGCATTTCTCCTGTAGAAGCCACATCAGGAAAAATGAATATAGCATTTCTCGGTAATAATGGACGACCACCTCTCAGCCTTTCATAAAAAAAGGGGTTTCCATATTTGCCAAGTGTTATAAAGGGAAGCACAGGATGAGAAACACATGGCTACTTATTTACGGCGCCACATCTGTCAATTGGATATGGCGAGTATTGCAGATCACCTCCATTGACATGAATGAGGCAGAGCTGCAATACCAGATACAACCTGTAGACAAAGATGGAGCTGTTTTGGGACTAAAGTAACTTTTTTTTTTGTTTACATCCTATACAACCTCTTGAAAACTGCATTAAGACCACCACTGATTTACAGAATAAATGGTCTCTATGTAGAGCTCATCCATTTTGGCACTATACAGATTTCTTACTGCAAATTTAGGACTGTTATCTAAGTAAAGGGCGATTCAAATCAATGGAAAGTGCAATTGCAATAATCTAATATATAAAGCTGAATGTGTGTATGTATGTGTGTGTGTGTGTGTGTGTGTGAGTGTGTGTGTGTGTGTGTGTGTGTCTGTGTGTGTGTGTGTGTGAGTGTATGTGTGTGTGTGTGTGTGTGTGTGTGTTTGTGTGTATGTCCGAGATTGGCATCTGCACCATCGCAGCTACAGCCACAAAATTTTGTGAGCGTCATAGGCTATGTTTTGAGGGGAAATTTTAACCCCGCGCTTTACAGTTATTCACCAAAAAACCTGCCTCCATTAAATCGAATGGAGCTGGGAGCCACAGTGCAGCCAGAACTTCAGAAGAATTCGCAGCCACGCCCTTATATAGAATGTTGGCGTGTCACAATGCAGCCAGGGAAAAAGACAGACACAGACAGGGAAAGAGGCAGACACAGCCAGGGTAAGAAACAGACATAGACAGGGTAAGAGACAGACACAAAGAGACAGACACAGACAAAGAGACAGACTGACAGGGAAAGAGACAGACAGGGAAAGAGAGGGAAAGAGAGAGACAGGTTAAGAGATAGACACAGACAGGTAAAGAGACAGACACAGGGAAACAGACAGACAAGGAAAAAGGGAAAGAGACAGACAGGGTAAGAGACAGACAAAGACAGGTAAAGAGACAGACAAAGAGACAGACACAGGGAAAGAGACAGAGGGAAAGAGGGAAGGAGACAGACAGGGAAAGAGAGGGAAAGAGACAGACAGGGAAAAAGAGGGAAAGAGCGGGAAAGAGACAGACAGGGAAAGACAGACAGGGAAAGTGACAGAGATAGACAGACAGGGAAAGAGATAGATAGACAGGGAAAGAGATTGAGACAGACGGAGAAAGAGACAGACACAGTCAGAGACAGACAGGGAAAGAGACAGACAGACAAAGAGATAGAGAGACAGAGAGATATATACAGAGGGGGAGACAGACATTATAATTACCTTTCTATCTATTTGTTTTGTGTTTTTTGTGTACAGAATACATTTTTGTTAATACATTCTATTTTGTTAACAGCAGTTGTTAACCCGGGCGAAGCCGGATAGTACAGCTAGTTGCAAAATAAAAATCCAAAATGTGACCCCGAAAGGATACGTTAGGCACCCTATTGTGGGATTAGAGGGAGCGTTGGTTTCCAAGTGATATATCTCTGAACCTCTATACATTTCTCCAGCTCTGTACATGAACTTTATGCTTTTTTTTTTTCAGATCTGCAAGTAACTATCAATATTCTTTTGTTTTCAAAAGAACTGGATTTGCACCGTAAAAGTTAGTTTTGTTGCCATGACTACTGAATAACAGTGCATCAAATCCTTGAACATGCGCCATAGGGATCTGTAAGTGCACCAGCATTTTATTATTCTGCAGGACGTGTCCAGCCGAAGACAGGAGAACCCAAACCAAAATACACATTCTCCTAAGAAATGAAAGGGTCCCAAGGCACCACTTGTATGAGGGAAAATGGAGAACATCCACAGCGGTAACGTCTGGCATTGCTTAATGGAATTAAAAAAAAATGTTTGAAAATGTTTGAAAATTGGCCATAAAAAAATGTTGAGAAAACACGAAAAAAAAGTTAAACAAGACGATGCAGGAAATGTTGACAAAACACTAAAGAAAAGCTTCAGGACAAACAAAAGAAATATAAAAGGAGAAATTCCTAAAGTGTTCTGCACTTGAAAAACATGTAGTTTTTGACCTCTTAAAGGGCTCATGCGCACGTTGCGTTGTGTCTTACAGAAATTTCTGCAGGGATTTGACATCACATGTGCGCGTCAAATTGCTGCAGAAACACTGCATAATGGATGCAGTGTTTCTGCAGAAAAGAAGCCGATTTCATGCGCTCTGGATGCAGCCTCTGCCATAGACAGAGCGGGAGCTATATCCAAAGCGCACGGAAGAAGTGACATGCTGCTTTTCAGAACGCAGCGATTTGGAACAAAATTTTGGCATTCATATCGCTGCGCTCTCAAATGCAACGTGCGGACGTCTCATGCACAATCTACATAGATTGTGCAGGGGACGCAGGTCGCATGCATTTACGCTGCGGTGCAATACGCAGCATAAATTAATGAAATTCTGCCATGTGCGCATGGTCCTAAAAAAAAAGCCCTAAAATAAAAAGCCCAAAGGGTGCATTTCCAGAAGCCAATTATCAAGAATGAGCATTCTTAGTAACACTTATAGCTCGATTACTGACTTGTCTAAAGGGTACTTTGCACACTATGACATCGGAAGCCGATGCTTGCGATGCCGAGCGCGATAGTCCCCGCCCCCGTCGCAGCAGCGATATCTTGTGATTCCTGGCGTAGCGAACATTATCGCTACGGCAGCTTCACATGCACTTACCTGCCCTGCGATGTCGCTCTGGCCGGCGACCCGCCTCCTTCCTAAGGGGGCGGGTCGTGCGACGTCACAGCGACGTCACACGGCAGGCGGCCAATAGAAGCGGAGGGGCGGAGATGAGCGGGACGTAAACATCCCGCCCACCTCCTTCCTTCCGCATAGCCGGCGTGGGCCGCGGTGACGCAGGTAGGAGATGTTCCTCGCTCCTGCGGCTTCACACACAGCGATGTGTGCTGCCGCAGGAACGAGGAACAACATCGGACCTGTCGCTGCAGCGAAATTATGAAAATGTCGGACCCTACACCGATGATACAATTACGACGCTTTTGTGCTCGTTAATCATATCAAAAAGGATTTACACACTACGATATCGACAGCGACGCCGGATGTGCGTCACTTTCAATTTGACCCCACTGACATCGCACCTGCGATGTCGTAGTGTGCAAAGTACCCCTATGGCTGTGTTCACACAGAGCAGCCCTGAGCCACTGCGGCCTTCCAATACTACCCTGCACAATCTCTTACCCCTTAGGCTGTGTGCGCATGTTGCGTTCAGTACCTTGCAGAAATGAACGCATCCTCTGGCAGAATTTGTCATTGTCAAATTTGGTTTTCACCACATAAAAACAGGAAATGCGCGTGCGTTTTTGCCGCATTTTGACCGCGTTTTACATGCATTTCCAGTGCTTAAAATGGGATGCGTTTTCAATACAAAGACACTGCTAAATAAAGTTTGAACATTCAAACACTAGGAAAAAAGTGAAAATAAATAAATAAACATTTAAATCATACACTATAATGATAATTTTCCAAAAATAATAATTGAGATTTACCGTAATGATTATGTTCTAAATAAAGTAAAATTATTGTTTGACTCTTTTTTTGAGTTGGGCTGGATGTGAGGGCAAAAGGAAACCTCTTGACCTCACTATAATGCAAAAACGCATGCTTTAATTTTGACAAAAAAGCATGCGTTTTGCATCAACAATGCATGTAAAATGCAAAAAAATTGTTTTAGGATGCGTTTGGATAAATCTCATTGACTTCAATGTTACCAAAACGCTGCCAAAACGCTCAAAACAATTGACATGTTGCTTATTCAAATGCAGAGATTTTTACAAATTTTTGTCACAAAAAACGCAGCATTTTTAGAGTAGTGCGCACAAAATATTCCTATTTCCCATAGACTTTGCTTGGAAATCAAAACGCATGCATTTTTGCATTAAAACGCTGCAGTTCAAAACGCTGCGGAAACGCATGAAAAAACGCAACGTGCGCACTCAGCCTAAAGGGCCCAGCCACTTTGTACATTAATGACCGAGCCCCGTTTCTCAAATCTGACCAGCGTGACTTTACAAGGTGATAATTCCTCTTTACTTCTTCAACATGTCCCAGTGATTCTGATATTGTTTTTTCGTTACATCTTGTAATTTATTTTAGAGGTAAATTGTGGTTGATATTATTTGTGTTTATTTGTTGCACAATTTCTCCTGATTAATCTGATAACCCATATATGGGGAAAAACTACTGTTTGTGCGCACAGCAGGGCTCGTAAGGGAAGGAGCGCCATTTCACTTTTGGAATGAAAAATTGGCTGGAATAGATGGCGAACTTCACACCATGTTTGCAGAGCCCCTGATGTGCCTAAACAGTGGAAATCCCAAACAAGTGACCCCATTTTGGAAACTACACCCCTGAAGGAATTTATCTAGAGGTGTGGTGAGCATCTTGAACCCACAAGTGCGTCACAGACGTTTATAACATTGAACCATAAAAATGGAAAAATACATTTTCTCCACAAAATTATTGATTTAGCGCTAAATGTTTCATTTTTACATGGGTATAAGGAAAAAATGGACTATAATTTGTTGTGTAATTTCTACTGTGTACTCTAATACCCTATATGTGGTGGAAAACTACTATTTTGGCGCACAGCAGGGCTTAGAAGATGAAGGGTCATTTACCTTTTGGAACGTAAAATTGACTGGAACAGATAGTGGACTCCAAGTCACATTTGCAGAGCCCTTGATGTGCTTAAATATTGCACACCCCCCACAGGTGACCCTATTTTTAAAACTAAACCCCTTGCGGAAATTATGTAGAGGTGTGGTGAGCATCTTGAACCCATAGGTGCTTCATAGACTTTTAACACATTGTATCAGAAAAATTATGGTTTTTTTATCCAAAAATGTTGTTTGAGACCCAACTGTGTAATTTTCATAAGGGTACCGCGGGAAAATATACCACATAATTTCTCTTGAGTACAGGGATACCCTACAAGTGATCAAAAACTCTTGTTTGTCGGCATGGCAGGGCTCAGAAGGGCAGGAGAGATATTTCATTTTTGGAGTGCAACATTGTCTGGAATGAATTGGAAATGTATGTCACATTTGGAGAGCCGCCAAGGTGCCAAAACAGGAGAAAACCCCCAAATGTGACACCATTTTGGAAACTACACCCCTCAACGAATTTATCAAGGGGTGTCTTGAACACATTGTTGCATCACAAAATGTTATAACAGTGGCCGTAAAAAATAAATATTTGGGTTTTTCAACAAAAATGATGCTGAAGGCCCAAATTTTTCATTTTCACAAGGGTAACAAAAGAAATGGACCACATAAGTTGTTACACAGTTTCTCCTGAGTACGGCAACACCACATACGTGGTCGAAAACTACTTTCAGGCACAGTGCAAAGCTCAGAAAGGAAGGAACACCATATTGGAGTGCAGGTTTGGCTGGGATGGTTTTCGGGTGTCATGTAAAATCAGTGTTGTCGGATATAGTGTGCACCAAACACACGCACACACACACACACACACACACACAAAAGAAAAATCCCGTCCCACCCTCCTCTGCAAGTGCTCTGTTTATGGCAGGCTGCATGTGGGATCGCGGCATCTAGAGGGTTAATCAGCCAGGGGCGCCGTGCGTGCCAACCCTGGCTGTTACCGCAGGACCTCGGCTGTCAGCTGAGATCAGCTCCAGCAGTGATTGTGCGGGAAGTGCTGATATTTTCAGAATGGGACCCTGCATGTCTGGCCGTGTCGGTCAGCTGTCAGTAACCGCTGTCAGCACAGAGCTGTCACTGTGTCTTCTCCCACAGTGACCGGTTTAGTCCATGATGGACATAGCACGTCATCATGTGGGAACTGACACCTGCGCATGACGTTCTATGTCCGTCATGGGGCGTTAAGGGGTTAATCTGATTGGGGAAACAGCTGTTTCATCTAATGAATACGTGGATTTGAATGTGAAGCACCTTCTGCAAGATTAAAGGGAATCAGAGCAGGTTATGCTATGTAATATGCAAGATGGATGATGTAGGGGCAGAAAGCCTGATGCCAGTGATGTATCTCTTACTTGGCTGCTTTGTGTATTTTTGATAAAATCCCTTTTTTCTCTTTTGTAGATGTAGCAGAGTTAATACTTCTGAGCTGTGTATATGCAGCCCACACCCCTGGTTGGCAGCTTCCCCTGTACATTGTGCATTGTCAGCAAGCTGCCAATTAGTGGTGGGGGTGGGGTTAACCAGATTAGCCTGACTGTCTAACAGGACACTAATCCTGCAGTGATAATCTCCTGCTGATAAAACACTTATTGTATTGAAACTACAGCAAACTGCTGAGCAAATGACACATCCCTGGAATCAGGCTCTCTCCGCCTAGAATATGCTGCTCTCATATTATATAGTAAAAAAAACTGGTGACAAAATCCCTTTATTATACAGTTAAAGTGTGGAAAGATCAAAGTGGCACAGGTATTCTGAGGGTAAAATCTGCTCATGACCACTTTGTGCGAACACAGCCACAACTACAATAACTGACAAATTAGTAAAACATACATTTGTCGGATGAAAGCATTAAGCGAGTTGATAACCTTCGTTCTCGGCAGCACATTATCGTGTGAGAAGATAATGTGCTGATCATCTAAGCACAAAACGATTGTATGAACGATCACTTTGTGTGTACGGAGTGCGGCCGTCCTGCCTAAACAACCTGGTAGCCGATCGGCAGTCGTTTAGTAGCTATGGATTGGCCTGTGTATATGACTTCTGAGACACGATTTAAAGGGAACCTGTCATCAGAAATTTAGCTATAAAGCTAAAAGTTCCCCCCCTCTGCAGCTCCTGGGCTGCATTCTAGGAAGCTTCCTATAGTTTTTGTGGCACCTTTTATACCAAAATAAACACTTTGTAAACTTGTACCTTTTCTTATGCAAATTTCTTAAATCTTCCATGGGGGCGGGCTGCCTGGGGTCCGTTGCTGTTCCTCCTGCAGATTTACGCCGCCCCCGAACGCTGAATTTCAAAGATCAGGACGCCGCCCCTGGGTGCCCGTGGTCCCGCGCATGCGCTGTTCCACTGTAGCGGTGCCGTGCACTGTGTGCACGTGTGACCGCTGGTGACGCTTTGCGCGGGCACGAGGTTATGGGCGGCGCTGTGAGTGTCATCAGTAAGTGCCGCCCATAACCTCGTGACCGCACTTTCCCCTATTACTCCAGTGCTATGCGCAAGCGCTCGCTGGCCTGATGACCGGACGTCACCTCCTTCCCATCCATTTCCTGCTGCTGAGCAGGATGGGAAGGAGGTGACGTCCGGTCATCAGGCCAGCGAGCGCTTGCGCATAACGCTGGAGTAATAGGGGAAAGTGCGGTCACGAGGTTATGGGCGGCACTTACTGATGACATTCACAGCGCCGCCCATAACCTCGTGCCCGCGCAAAGCGTCACCAGCGGTCACACGTGCACACAGTGCACGGCACCGCTACAGTGGAACAGCGCATGCGCGGGACCACGGGCACCCAGGGGCGGCGTCCTGATCTTTGAAATTCAGCGTTCGGGGGCGGCGTAAATCTGCAGGTGGAACAGCAACGGACCCCAGGCAGCCCGCCCCCATGGAAGATTTAAGAAATTTGCATAAGAAAAGGTACAAGTTTACAAAGTGTTTATTTTGGTATAAAAGGTGCCACAAAAACTATAGGAAGCTTCCTAGAATGTAGCCCAGGAGCTGCAGAGGGGGGAACTTTTAGCTTTATAGCTAAATTTCTGATGACAGGTTCCCTTTAAGAAAGGTGCATCTATCTACTGACAGCATCAGAGATCCTGAAGACTGGACGGGATTGAAGGGCAAAATTGCAGACTGTTTCATTCTGCAAAGATTTTCTTGTTCTGTACATAAACCCTTTTCACATTTATTTTGCTTTCTTTCCATTCACAATCCAAATCTAAAATTCTTTAAGTTACATATACTGTCTGTCTATCCTTCCCCTGTTATTTATGCTAATTCTACTATAGAATCGTTTTATTAAGTGACTAGAAGGACCTGTGCTGATGTCATACCCATGTGACCAGAAGGGGTGGGGCCTCAGCCAACATAGCTGATACCAGGAAGCAACATTATATTTCTGTTGGCTGAGACCCGCTCCTTCTGGTCACATGGGTATGACATCAGCACAGGTCCTTCTAGTCAATTAGTATAAAATTCTATTATAGAATTAGCATAAATAACAGATAGGGGGAGGATGGACAGTCAGGGGGCAGAAATCACTATGAATACCCACCCCAGCTATCAGCTGATTGGCAGCTGCTGCCACTCAAAAAACTGCTAATTTTACAAACTTTACTTACATTTGTTTCAAAACCTATACATCCTAGCTGACAACTAAAGGTATGTATAGAATCAGCCTGATAGTGCCAGTATAGCACTGGCTTTAGGTTATATAGGAAAATGCTGGTGATTGGTGCGCTTTAAAACACCCAAAGTGCGGAAAAAAAATAGTGTCGCTTGCAGAGTTATCGTTTGTCCTTCAGGTATGTGGGAGGGGGCCGGAGAGAGTCTATAAAGTCATTGACATGAAAGAGGCCTCACCTAGCTGGGCTTAAAGGGACGCAAATGCTGAAATAATTACAGCTTATGTAGTAACACAGACACGATCATGAGTGAACTCTGCAGGATTTGTTTCCTCATCTATTATTTTTAGTAGACAAATCCTTATGATTGTGTGTATCCTGCATACTACTGTGAGCAATGCATCATAGGTTGGGAGTTAAAGGGATTGTCCAGATTTGGTCTGTAGTGGCTGTTCTGGGATATTGCTTCTCAGCTGCTATTCATTTCAATATAGGACGAGGAGCAGCCACTCCGGTGTATGCTCCACTGCACATCCAGCCACCGCCGAAGCTTCAAACTGATTTTCGGTGGGGATGTTGATTGTCGGACCCCCATGGATCTGATATTGCTAAACTAAAAATGGGTCATCAACATATAAGTCCTGAAAAATCCATTTAAATGAGTTTGTGTCATACAAAGTCTTTGACCTCTTGGTCCAGAAGTCACGCGTTCATACAATGTATCCTTATTACTTCTAGTTAAAAAATAGTAAAAATTAAAAAAAAAGAATAAATATTGTTAATATCTGAAGTAAGGGTATGTGCGCACGTTGCTTTTTACCTGCTTTTTACCTGCTTTTTTGCTGCTTTTTCTTCTGCGCTGTTTAATGCCAAAATGGATGTGTTCTTCTATTCAAGCAAAGTCTATGGGAATTTGGGTTTCTTGTTCACACTATGTTGTTCAAAATGCTGCCTTTTTGTGGCAGAACTTTGGTCAAAAACTCAGCTTTTCAAAGAAGCAACATGTCAATTGTTTTTGCCATTTGGGTTTTGCGCTGCAAAGCTGAGTTTTTGCCTACATTTCTGCCACAAAAAGGCAGCATTTTGAACAACATAGTGTGAACAAGAAACCCAAATTCCCATAGACTTTGCTTGAATAGAAGAACACATCCATTTTGGCATTAAACAGCGCAGAAGAAAAAGCAGCAAAAAAGCAGGTAAAAAGCAGGTAAAAAGCAACGTGCGCACATACCCTTATAGTGTATGGGGTGGGGGGGATAATATTACAAGGCCCTCTACTATTACCCAGAGCATAAAATGGCATTAGTGAGGAACCAAAAAGCCCATTTTGTGCACAATGTGTCACGCTTCCCGGTCCCCTGGTCCCGTTCTCCGGTCCCCGTGGCCCGCTCCCCGCTCCCCGGCGGCGTCCCCTGCTCACCACTCCGGTCCCGGCCTCCTCTTCCCCGCCTGCGGCCTCCATGCATCCAGCTCCCCGCTCCCGGCGCTCCTCTGCGACGTGGGACTCCCAGCCGGGCGCTCCTGCTTCCTCCTCACCGCTTCCTGGACTGGCTTCTGGCACACGGGCCTCGCGCATGCGCATTAGGGCGCGCGCGCGGTCATTGACCCTTTCTTAAAGGGCCAGCACCCAGAAACAGGATATTGCATAGACAGGGACAGGGTATATTAGGTTTCTCTTTCCTGGTGGGCGGGGCCTGTTCTACGTGTTTAGCAAGCTAGTGTTCAGGTTCCCGTATTGCTTTGCCCTGTGCTTTGCCTTGTATTAACCCTGTCCTGTCTCGTAGAGCCTGTCCTGCCACGCCAGTCGCTCCGAACCAAGTCCATCCCTGGACCCTGACGGTGACTTCGGCGGATGTCCCACCACCTCTGCAGCTCCGCCAGTCTCCAGTCCCTGGCTCCGTTCGGTGACCCGTTCCATCGCTCAGCAGGTTCCGGATCCCGCCTGACCCTACAACCCGGCCTCGGACCCTGAGCCTCGTCACCTGGACTACCGTCCAGAACTCCGTGGGTTCAGCATTATCCACCTTTCCTGCTCCTCTACGGACTGTCCAGCTACCTATAGTGCTTCGGCTGCCGTGCATCATGACCCTCTGGCGGGGTGACCGGCCTGGCTGCCTCCTCAGGGGACATCAGTGTACAGTCCAGTGCTTCCACCACCCGGACGTAACACAATGTAATGCTTTATTCCACCTGTGGTGGCGCTGCAATGGAATTGAATGCTTAGAACCAGGTTTACCCACAGGTCACAGATGATCAATGGATGATCTTATGGTTGGACACCCTAAAATCAGAGGGTGTACGGCACTGGCGGACAGAGACAGGAGAGGGCCTTGTGCAAGAACAGTAAATGGGCCCTTTAAAGTCACGTACCTCATCATAATGCACCTGCTTTGGAGGTGGGAAATGGGCAACTGACCTTAGGGGTCCCTGTGAGACTGCACAGGCTGCACCAATGATATGTCCGCCCCTTGTGTACCGCCCCTTTAAGAACAGAATGAGCAGAACCGCAATAAAGCATTAGTGAGAATGTTCTACAATATACAGTACGAGTGGATGTAGCAAGAATTTCCATCAGACGGCGGCCGGGGGCTGGAGGGGGAAGGAGAGCAGCTCTGGACGTTTTATGGAGCAGGCAGCAGTCCCACTCCCTGATCGCTGCCCTCTGGCTTTTTGCTTTATATCTTATGTTGCAGCTTCTTTGGTGCCCGGTGCAGAGAAGTAAAGCCAGGTCAGGTCTATTCAGTAACAAAGGAGGGGGCTTGGCGCTTTCTGCCGCTCCAGTGTTATTTCGAGCCTCTCCGTCGGTATGAAAGTTACTTTCTGAGGTTGTGATCCCAAAGTGGAGGCGAAAAATGTCAAATCAGGACATCGCCATCCACAAAAGGTGGTGGAAACGGTCAGGATTGGTGACTTTCCTCCGGTGTGAGAGCCCCTGTACGGTAACGTTATGGACTAGGTAGCCGTGCAGCATCACTGGTGGACACTGATGGAAAAGGGCCACTGTGCAAGAACAGTATATGGGCCCTTTGCAGCCCAAGAGCTCATAAAAACGTAAAATTGCACCTGATTTGGAGGTGGATGTGGCCCCCTGACCTCCTGGGCCCAATGATATGTCCTTCACTGACAGGCGGGCAGCTGCTAGGTGGCTCAGAGGTTATCCCCGTCTCCAGTTGTATGTGGACCCATAGATAGTTTGGAACATGCATCTCCAGATGATGATGGATTCCCTCTACCCAAGACCTGTGTGCCCTGGCATCTGCCCAGGTTTGCAAAATGCCAAAATCAGCCTTGCTTTTGACGAACGTAAGGGCCCCATACACATAAAACCACATTCAGATGTCCGTGCAAATCAGTCCAATCTTGAACCGCAATGGATAGCCTGGCCACGGGTCGTCCGAACTAACCTTGACAGCTTTATATATCTGTATGAGAGTGCTCACTTGGGTCGGGAGACCCGTGGTCAGTCCGTCCGTGCATTGTGGTCCGTGATTAAACCGATAGCGCCCTAAGGGCCCATTCATATTGTTTTTTTACCTACATTCAGTGGTCCCATCCGTGCATCTGTCTCAACACCCTAACAAAACGGGTTTCAGACGCATGCGCCGATGGGGCCATTTGTACGCCCAAAAATGGTGCAAGTGTGATGCCCTGGACTTGTCAGGTCGTCCCAGGTAGTCCCATGCACACACACACACCTACTCTAAAAAGGTGACAGCAGCCAAACTTAAAAAACCTTGTCACCACCCTCCAGGTTTGATGTCCACACCAGGGGGGTGGAGCCAGGTGGTTGGCTCCACCCACCGAGGAGTTCACAGGCCTGGAGGCGGGAAAAGATACAAGTTCTAGTGAGGAGTCTAGTCTTGACAGTGAAGGAGAAAGGTCGAGTTCGAGGGCAGACCTGTGACCAGGCCTGCCAATAGGCTACCCAGTACGAAGCCCTGAACCGACAGGGCCGAGTCAAATCAACTGATTGAGGACAGGACTTAAGGACCTTTCCCACACAAGACCTGTTAGAAGAGCCCAACCATACAGGGTAAAGCCACCGCCAAGGCATAGAGACCCAAAGGGCCAGCGTCTGCGGGCAAACAGGGCTCCACCGACAACCAGCAAGCCGGGGAGCGGACTACTGTTGCTTAGGCATAGGAGTCAAATATTCACACAAAGAGGTGCAGGAGAAAGGCGGAAACCACCAACCTGATAAGGGAGAAGCTGCAGCCGGCTGCGGTCCCCGTTCATCATCCCATTTGGTTTACCAGAGACTCCAGTGTATTGTGTCATAGTGAGTACACCAGTGCCTTCGGGCCGCGCACCGCGCCGCACCGCACCAGCATCCAGCCCGCACCTGTCCCCTCGCCTCAGCACCTCCCGTGGGCCCCCGGGACCATCACTCCCCTACCCACGGAGGGGTCAACACCGAGCTGCGCAACACCGTCCCTGGGAGGCCTTGTTAACGGCAGCGGTGGTGTCCATCCATTCACCACAACCCGTGGGTGGCGTCACAAACTTACATCCCTTACAAACCACCGCGGCCCTGGCCGTGGAACTCCCCACCGAAGTCCCTGCGTTTAGCGCCAACCCCCTTGCAGAGCGACGTGACCCCCGGGTCCGTGAGGAGCTCGAGCCACCCACCGTATGAGCACGGATCCGAGCGGCTCGGCGGTCGCAGCCGAGCCCGCGGGGTGGTACACATCGACTCTTCTGGCGTCACGAACAGGATAGAAACGTCCCCTTACCTGTGGAAGTGCGCCTTGAGATTGTCGTTAGCGGCGTCCCGCTGAAAAATTGCAGAATCCATCCTCTTGGGCGCGAAAAGTTCCCGCCCGAGTTGTCTTCTCCGAGCAGAAAGGGCGCGAAAAAGCGAAGCCTCGCCCCCTAGAGCAGAGTGCCCGAAAAAGACTGAGGAGGGGAGCGGGTGAAGATCTGCGGCATGTAACTGACGCTGTGAAGTGCAGAGATGCCAGGACTCTGCCGGAACCCGTTCCTGGACACCAACGCGGAAGGATGTGTCTGAAGATCCAGGCCCAGGCTGATTCCCTGATGGAGCGGTGGATGGCCGAGGTGGAGGAGCCGGTTGCGGACGTGCGAGCACGCGAGGTGGAAGCAACCTTGGAGGAGCGGGTAAGCAACCCACGCCCCTATGTCCCTCCGGGACCGGCCGCTGCGGCTGAGGGACCCGGTCTGCCCCTGCCCTCTATATCACCTCCCTCGCTGCCCGTACCGCTTGCCGCTGTTCCCCCGCTCGGTCCGCTGCCACCAACACCGGCAGTGGAGCCCGTTCTACCAGCCTGCAAAGATCCGCCTGCGGAAGACGCCAGTAGTCAGCCCGTCATCGCTCCGACCCCCATACCGGCTCCACGTCGCACCCGCATCCAGAAAGTACCTCGTCCCGACTTGGGCGCACCAGCGATCCCAGAGGAAGCCGCGCTCCAGATGATGACGGCACCGGCAGTCTGCCCGGCCGCAACGGAGGCGATTCTCGACCAGCAGCTGGCACCGCAAGTCACGTTGACCGCTCCCAGACACCCGGCCTTGGCTGAGGCACGGAGGGGATGTAGCTGCCAGGTGGCAGAGCAGGCCACGTCACAGCGAGGTCCCTCATTACCGCAGGTACCGGTCGTAGCCGGCACGGAGGGGCTCTGGCTGGGCCCGTCCCCCACACAGGCTGAGGAGCGGGCAGCCGGAGCTCTGTATTGGGAGCGGCAGCAACAGCAGATGCGCAGGGACATTGCCCTAGAGGGGTGTAAAGCAGATGTGCATGCCCGCATGTATATGGAGAAAGATCACCTGCAGCGAGCTACCATCGGGGTCCAGAGCAGTGTACCATGTGAAGGTGGTGCTGGAGCCCCACGGTGGAGAATGGACTGTTGAGTGAGGCAGCGGATCCCGGCTGCCAAGTTGAAAAGTCCCCGTTGGGACCATATTGCCCGTTTACCTTATTGCCAGGGTAAAGCCACCGCCAAGGCATAGAGACCCAAAGGGCCAGCGTCTGCGGGCAAACAGGGCTCCACCGACAACCAGCAAGCCGGGGAGCGGACTACCGTTGCTTAGGCATAGGAGCCAAACATTCACACAAAGAGGTGCAGGAGAAAGGCGGAAACCACCAACCTGATAAGGGGAAGCTGCAGCCGACTGCGGGCCCCGTTCATCATCCCGTTTGGTTTACCAGAGACTCCAGTGTATTGTGTCATAGTGAGTACACCAGTGCCTTCGGGCCGCGCACCGCGCCGCACTGCACCAGCATCCAGCCCGCACCATCACTCCCCTACCCACGGAGGGGTCAACACCAAGCTGCGCAACACCGTCCCCGGGAGGCCTAGTTAACAGCAGCGGTGGTGTCCATCCATTCACCACAACCCGTGGGTGGCGTCACGAACTTACATCCCTTACAAACCACCGCGGCCCCGGCCGTGGAACTCCCCACCGAAGTCCCTGCGTGTAGCGCCAACCTCCTTGCAGAGCGACGTGACCCACAGGTCCGTGAGGAGCTCGAGCCACCCACCGTACGAGCACGGATCCGAGCGGCTCGGCGGTCCCAGCCGAGCCCGCGGGGCGGTACACATCACAGAGCACACGGTGACCCCGTCTGCTCCATTATAGTTAATGGCCCTGTTAGCATATGAGTCCGAAACCCGTTTTGCAGGGGGTTTGGACAGAAGCTCCGACGGGACCACTGAACGTAAGTAAAAACTCAGTGTGAAACCAGCCTAAGGCTGAAATCACGGATTTTGTCAGGATGAGTCAACCTAATATATATATATGGAGTCCTCCCTGACAGTTCTTATCAAACGTTTTCCAAAAATAGCGGCACTCTTTAGCCACTTCACCACATGGCAATTTTTCGTTTTTGCGCTTTTGTTTTTTCCTCCCCTTCTTCCAAGATCCATAATGTTTTTACTTTTCCATCAAACATAATGTTTCAGTCATGGGGGCGGCACCGGCGCAGGTTCAGTCACCATTTTGTGTATGGAGAAGAGCGGCTTTAATCGCCCCCCTGGGCTGACTGTCAGCTTCCTCTACTGCAGAGCGGCTTTCAGTCAGTGCGGGGGACGGTTACAAATGCTGCTCTTCATAGAGGTACATGATGGCTGATTGTATCAGCCGACGTGCAGGGAAAGATGCGGGCTCAGCGTGCGAGCCCGCATCACGGGCAGAGAGACGACCTTTGACGTAAATCTATGTCAAAGGTGATAAAAGGGGTTAATGCAGTTGAGCTGTAATACCGCAAACAACCAATAAACAGGGGTGGCGCTGGTTTTAGGTGATGTTTTTGCGTTTTGTTAGATCTTTTTGCTACTGTTTCCTAGTTTCATATCAACAGATAAATGAGGAATGTGATTACAAAGTATCACAATGAAATCATATGAGAGGACACAGACACAGAGGCTTTATTATCTGTGCAGACAACGACATGATTCTTACATTCCAGTTCTGCTTCCTCTTTGTATGGTATCGAGGACTTTAGGTGCCGTCCACCAAGATCTCCGCCCTACTTGTATCTACAGAAATGCGCAAAATGAAAAAAAAAAAGTGACTGATTTCTTAAAGGGAATCAGTCACCAGGTTTTTGCCGCCTAATCTGAAAGCAGCATAATGTAGGGGCAGAGACCCTGATTCCAGTGGTGTGTCACTTACTGGGTTGCTTAGTGTACTTTTGATAATCCCTCTTTAATCAGCAGGAGATTATCATTACATGACTACTTGGCGTGCTGCAGATTGTCCAGCATATTCATGAGCTCTGTATAACCCTGCTCTGTCTTCATATAACTGCTAGATCTGCAGCAGAGAAACAGTGATTTTATCAAAATGACAGCAAACAGCTCAGTAAGTGACACATCGCTGGAATCAGGGTCTGTCTCTCTACATTACGCTGCTCTCAGATGGAGGAGCAAAAACTTTAATAAGGAAAGAAAGAAAAACAGCGCCACTCTTTTCTATAGGTTGCATCTGGGATTGCAGCTTGCTGTTGATAAATGGAATTGTAGATTGATACAATGTTAAGGGATAGAGATGAGTGAAACCGAGGTTCAGTGTTCGGACTTTTGTAAAAAAACAGATTTTGGGTACTTTACGTATGAACACCACTTGCGGGAGGATTGCTGTGCTCAGGTACGCTCGGTGCTTGGGTACGCTCGGTGCTCAGCCCAGTGCGAGCTGCTTGCAGTGTTTAATTGGCTTGCACTGGGGGTAACAACAACATGATGGGATGTAGTGTACACCCAACCAAAAAAAAGGAAAAACTCAGCCAACCCTCAAGCGATGTGTTTATGGCTGCCTGCACGTGGGGGGGGGTGAACTGCCCAATTACTGACTTCCATTAGGGTTCAAGTCAAGTCCGGGTCCAAAATCAAACTTAATTTTGCGGCACGGTGGCTCAGTGGTTAGCACTGCAGTCTTGTGGTGGCTCAGTGGTTAGCACTACAGTCTTGTGGTGGCTCAGTGCTTAGCACTGCAGTCTTGTGGTGGCTCAGTGGTTAGCACTGCAGTCTTGTGGTGGCTTAGTGGTTAGCACTGCAGTCTTGTGGTGGCTCAGTGGTTAGCACTGCAGTCTTGTGGTGGCTCAGTGGTTAGCACTGCAGTCTTGTGGTGGCTCAGTGGTTAGCACTGCATTCTTGTGGTGGCTCAGTGGTTAGCACTACAGTCTTGTGGTGGCTCAGTGGTTAGCACTGCAGTCTTGCAGCGCTGAGGTCCTGGGTTCTAGTCCCACCAAGGACACCATCTGCAAGGAGTTTGTATGTTCTCCCCGTGTTTGCGTGGGTTTCTTCCGGGTTCTCTGGTTTTCTCCCACACTCCAAAAACATACTGATAGGGACTTTACATTGTGAGCCCCAATGGGGACAGTGTTGCCAATGTATGTAAAGCGCTGTGGAATTAATAGCGCTATATAAGTGAATAAATATTATATATATTATAATTTAGAGTCTGGCTGCACCCGCTGAATCGAACTTCCACGGGTCCGCTCATCTCTGTTTAGGAGTTAAAGGCCCTGTGCCCAAGGAAGAAAATACCTCCAGATTTCGCTGCGGAAAACTTGCGCATTTTCTAGATGTTCCAGATAAATCCGCAGGTTTGCGCAAGTACAGACACTCCCCATGTTATCCTATGTGATTAGGTGTGTGCTGTTTATATGCTGCGGATTCTGCACCTGCGGAAAATGCTGCGGAATTTCCGCTGCTGCAAAGAACTGCATGTCAATTATTCCTGCGGATTTCCTGCCTTTCTACTATGGAGATACAGGGGGGGAAATCCGCAGGAATAACGCTCGAATTCTGCACATTTTCCGTAGGTTTTCCGCAGCAATTCCGTACGAAATCCTCACAAATGGATAGCTGCGGATTCCAGGGAGCTGCTGTGTGATCCTGCGGAAATACTGTACCTGCAGAAAAATCCGCAGATATTTTCTCCCGGGGGCACAGAGCCTAAGGGCACGTAGAGTTATGTGCAGAGATGTTTGGAATGGCCTCGCTCCAAAAAATGCCTAAACAAATAGCTTAAAAAACACTTGAAAGACTCCTCTTATCCATTTTTTATAAGAACCACTTGTTGCTTTACCTTTACACTTTTGATTGTTTTTAATACGTTTCAGGTTTTTAAAAATGACAAATATTTACCGTAAATAAAGTGTTTTCTGCTATTGTTTCGCACCACTCTTTCACAAAAAATCCCGGGCATCTTTTTGAGTGTTGCCAGCATCTTATACATAGTTTAATTCATTTTAAAATTTGGCATAAAATCTACCACAAAAACAAAAAACACTTTAGTCAAAGTTTAAAAATGTTAATAAAATGTTTGTAGAAAACACTTCAAGATTAATTAACGGAATACTAAGAACAAAATATCTACAAAACGCTGCATAAAGGGACTGATTCCCGAAGCGGTTTCTGCGTGAAAAACTGCATTTTTAGACGTCTCAATACCCGGCGCCCCATTGCTCAACGGCTACTGGTGGGCAGATGTGAACAGCATGGCGGCGGAGCGGTGGTGTTCTGCTCCGTCCGACTATTTACATCCAGTCCATTTATTGCTGCCTGATCCTTTTGTCCCCTAACATCATCTGTTGTAAGTATTCACACGTCCATGTTTTCGGTATGTGTGACGTCCGTTTTCACATGTACCGGACACGCGGACACACGTAGACCCATTAAATTCAATGGTTTTGACACGGACCGCATATCCATATGGAGCACATAGCTGTCCGTGTGCTCCACATGGTAACATGTCCGTTTTCCGTTTTCTGCGGCAGCATGGACGTCACACAGACCGCACACTGATGTGATCCGTATGACACGTACCGGAGAAAAACCTGTCCCTTTTAAAAAAAGAATTTTTATACTCACCTGTCTCTGCCTCTGCTGTTGCTTCTGGGCCCGCTCATTAAGCTCATGCATATTCACTGCACTGACCGCAGACCCAGAAGTTACAGCAGCGCCAGAGACAGGTAAGTATACAAGATAATGCTGCCTGTGTGCTATCCGGCTGTCATACAGACAGCACACGCAACAAACACACACACGGATGCTGTCACACAGGTGGGTTTAATGCATGGATGTATGAAAGAGGTCTAAAGGGTACTTTACACGCTACGACATCACTGGCAAGCTCATTAGCGATGTGACCCGCCAGATCGCAGATGCGATCTGCCGAGATCGCACATGTGACCAGCGCTAAAAAAAAACGACCTATGTGCGATCTCGGCAGATCGCATCTGTGATCTAGCGTGTCACATCGCTAATGAGATCGCTAGCGATATCACAGTGTGTAAAGCACCCTTTAGGCTATGTGTCCACGGGACTCTGTAGCTGCGGAAATATCCGCAGGTACATCCGCAGGTTTCCCGCAGCAGCTCACTGGAATCCGCAGCTATCCACTGCTACGGGATTCCAGCGAAATATCTGCGGTAAACCTGCGGACATTCATGCGACTTACCTGCGGAAGTCTTGGCCTCTATCTCCATAGTGGAGAGGCGGGACATCCGCGGGTAATTTCGCAGGAATAATTGACATGCAGTAATGTGCGGCTGCGGGACATCCGCAGCATATTCCACAGCTGCACATACCGCAGCATGGACACAGAGACTCCCCATGTCCCATAGGATAACATGGGGAGTGTCTGTACTTGCTAAAACCTGCAGATTTATCTAGAAAATCCAGATAAATCCGCAGGTTTTCCGCTGCAAAATCTCCGTGTATATAGTCCCGTGGGCACATGCCTAAGGGAATTAGGATGCCCTTATACACATTAGATGGTTAGCTAGTCCCCCCAAAATCGCCGAGCTTGGCTTACTATAGCCCATTCAATGTGTATGCAGGCTCGCACTGGCTCACTGGGGGACCGGTGAATCCCCTGCTGGGCCACTGTGCAGGAGTAAGCCACTTACCCACAGTAGTTAACCCATTACTTTTGATTCTCTATATACAGACAAGACTGCATCTGATCATTCATATAACAAACTGCTCAGTTTATTATTATATAGACGCCTTGGAACCTTTGTGAATGAAGGTGTTGAAATATTTGCAAATGGTAAAACAGAAGGTCCCCAGAGTCCCTGTTACTGGTGGGCTGCCCTTACCACCCCAGTACGACACTGTCTATGGGGGCTTTTAGGTGCATTGCTCTTGTCTTCTATGATCGAAACCTTCAGATGTGACTTGAACCTGAAAACCCATTTCTTCATGACCCTGGAATTGCTGACTCCGGTCTTCCTCCCGTCTCCTTCCACCATTCCCATTCTTATCAAAAATGACTACGCAGACACCGAATATCTTTGGATAATTCTGGCCATAGCAGCCATTTTATTAACATAAATACATAACCAATAAAATTGCAATATGGTAAGGTCCTTGAAGCTACAACCCTGGTGATCCCCATAAACCGAACCATAAAACCAACTTGCTCCCAGCCGTTACCCACACTGGCTCAGGCGCACCAAACTGTAAGGGTTAATCCTTCATTAACCCCAACACACCCACAGGGGCCCCGATATCCCCGTCGGGATTCCCCTCCAAATCACCAGGTGACCAGCAATTATGCCAATGAGGGGATCCACACCCGTATGGATTCCCCGAACAATTTTAAACCAACTTCAAGGACCCACCAATAACACGCCAATCAGCCACTACGACCCGATAACCCAGCCCCCCCCCCCCGGCTATCATATGATGCACACCCAGACATACCATAAATATCAGGGAGGGCGGGCAGGACTATTCCTTCAGCCAGGGGAGCGGGAAAGTGCCGCTCCTCCCCTTTGCCCACCCAATCCTTTCAAACGGGCTCGCTCCCCCTCCCCCCACCCATGACACCCTGACCTCCCCACCAATCAGGGGTCATGTAGGCCTCCGCAAATGCCCCGGGGGGGGAGGGGGGGGCAATGCTCCGTCCTCTCTTGACCCTGGAATTGCTGACTCCGGTCTTCCTCCCGTCTCCTTCCCCCATTTCCATTCTTATCTAAAATGACTACGCAGACACCGAATATCTTTGGATAATTCTGGCCATAGCAGCCATTTTATTAACATAAATACATAACCAATAAAATTGCAATATGGTAAGGTCCTTGAAGCTACAACCCTGGTGATCCCCATAAACCGAACCATAAAACCAACTTGCTCCCAGCCGTTACCCACACTGGCTCAGGCGCACCAAACTGTAAGGGTTAATCCTTCATTAACCCCAACACACCCACAGGTGCCCCGATATCCCCGTCGGGATTCCCCTCCAAATCACCAGGTGACCAGCAATTATGCCAATGAGGGGATCCACACCCGTATGGATTCCCCGAACAATTTTAAACCAACTTCAAGGACCCACCAATAACACGCCACAACGAAGGCACCTTGATAACCTTCAAGTGCCTGAGACCCCCCTCAACCTCAGGGCCCTTTCAATACCTCCCTGCAAGCCGAGGGTCCACAAATCGATCCCTACCGCATTTAAGTGTACCCCGTCCGCCAACCAAAATTCCTCCTCCGTCCTTTCCAACTCCACATGCCGGATACAAACACCCCCATTCCGACTAACAAACTTTGAAATCGCCCTATTAACCTTCGCCCGCGCCTTGTTCAGCCTCTCAACAGACCGCGCTTTCCGCCAACTCCTTCTCGCCACCATCTCTGACCAAACTACCGTAATCCCTGGAAAAGACACCCATAGCCGCAACAAGTCGTGCTTGATGTCTTTTATTAGGATTCTGAAAGGCCTTTCCCCTAGATCGTTCCCCCCAACGTGTAAGACCAACACGTCAGGAGGCCTGTCTAATCGGGCATATTTATGCACCTCTTGTAACACCCTGCTCCACCCTAACCCCCGAACCCCGAGCCATCGTACTAGAGCCACGTCCCTGGCGAAGCCTAACTGTCTCCCGTTCCTTCTCGCATCCGCTCGCCGGGCTCCCCAATACACGTAAGAATGGCCCAAGATCCAGACCAGCGGGGGGGAGGGAAGGGGTGTTTCTGCAATACAAAAGCACAAACAAAGAACCATTTTAGTGCCTGAGACCCTCAAACGAAACACCCCACACCCCGGCCGCCCCCCCCCCCCTTCACCGTAAGAGTCCCCACTCAGTTTCCGACCATCGCCTGGGGGCGGACGTATAACTTAAAACGCCCCGACTTCCACCTACCAATCTGTTTAACCGTGTCTTCAGACAAACCGCACCTGGATGCTTCTGTTGCCGCCCCTATGCGAAAAGAATGCGATCCGAAAGACTTAGGATCTAACCCCAACGACTTCAAACACGCCCTGAAAACACTCACAAACTGATATCGTGATAAGAAAGACCCGTCGACATGACATAACAGCGGGCCGTCCCCCTTTTTACGAATCTGTTCAAAATTCTTGAAACACCTCAACGGGCACATATCCGATCCCCTAACCGCTCCCAAACACACTCGCTTCCCTGCCCCCCGTTGATCAGTTTTAGATTTTCTTATCCAAAATTCAATTCCCCTGTCCACCGCCATAATGTCACCACGACTCAAACCCCCGGGGGCCACCTTACTGGGAGATACCAATTCCCCAACCCGCAGGGCTCCAAAAAACGCCAAGGAAAACGCTAACCTAAACAAATGTTCCTCGAACGGAGATGTACAGACCTCCCCCAACACCCCACCCAGCCGTTCCAATAATCCAAATGACACTGGTCGTCTACCATCCAATAGCTTTCGTCCTCTTCGAAAACCCTTCAACGCCTGGACCACCAAAAAACACTTAGTTAAATCTCGTAACCCTCGTAACCGAAAACCAAATGCTAACCCCGCCATGAAACGATTTGCCTTCGCAACCGACCACCCTGCTACTGCCGCTTCCCCCAACTTTTCCAACAATATACCCAACTGATCCTCTTCAGAAAAATCCCCGCCCTGCAACCATTGCTCCCACAGCTCCCATGCTGCCTGATATGCTGTCCACGTGTTACCCAACAAGGACGCCCGAATTAGTGGTCCCGCTGCCCGAAGACCACGTTCCAAAGGTGTGCTGGGCACTCCAACCCGCTGGACTCTGCCTCTGGTGCGCAAACCCGGAACCGATCCCACTGAAAACGAGAGAGGGAATCAGCTATTAGGTTCTGAACACCTGGCACATGAGTCGCCGTAATACATGCGTTAATTTGCAGACAAACCAACACCAATTCCCGTAACACCCGAACGACCGGAGGAGAGGACGCCGAAAACTGATTAATCGCCAGCACCACCCCCATGTTGTCACAGTTAAAACGAATCTTCTTGTTTGCCAACTGGCCTCTCCAAAGATGAAGTGCCACCATTATTGGAAAAATTTCCAACAGCGCCACATTCTTTGTCAGGCCTTCAGCCGTCCAGTTGTCCGGCCACCGACCCACACACCACTGACCCTGGAAGAAAGCACCGAAACCTGAACTGCCCGCCGCATCCGTAAACAACTCCAAGTCAAAATTGTCCACTGCATCCTCCATTATCAGGGAACGACCGTTGTAGTGTTCCAAAAACTGTCCCCACACTGCTAAGTCCGCTTTGTGGTCTGCTGACAACCGAACGTAATGGTGCGGAGCAAGCACCCCCGCCGTTGCCCTGGCCAGTTGTCGCGAAAAAATCCGGCCCATTGGCATCACCCTACAAGCAAAGTTAAGTTTTCCCAGTAGGGACTGCACTTCCCTCAATTGCAGTTTCTTCACCCGCCGTGCCCTTGCCACCTCGTCCCTCATGGCCGCAACCTTGTCCTCAGGAAGCCGGACTTCCCAGGCCACTGAATCGATTACAATGCCCAGAAAACTTAAACTAGTAGTTGGTCCCACCGTTTTGTCAGGCGCCAGGGGGACCCCAAATCGGTCCGCAACCCACTCCATCGTTGCCAAAATCCCGGCACACTGAGCCGAATCGGCAGGACCTACACACAAAAAATCATCGAGGTAATGTACCAATGCAGACAAGCCTGAAACGTCCCGAACAACCCACTCCAAAAAGCAACTAAACGTTTCGAAAAATGCGCATGAGATTGAGCACCCCATGGGCAAACAGCGATCTACAAAATACGCCCCCTCCCAAAAGCAACCCAACAACCGGACACAATCTGCATGCACTGGCAAAAGCCGAAAAGCTGATTCAATATCCGTCTTAGCCATAAGTGCTCCCTTTCCACATTTTTTTACCCAGCTTGTGGCCTCATCAAATGACGTATAAACCACCGAACACAGTTCAGCCGGTATCCCGTCATTTACCGACCTACCTCTTGGGTAAGACAGATGGTGAATCAGCCGGAATTTTCCCGGCTCCTTTTTTGGCACCACCCCCAACGGCGAGACCACTAGATCAGGAAAAGGAGGGGCCTGGAACGGCCCCGCCATCCTTCCCAAAGCCACTTCCTTGCCTAATTTTTCGGCCACAACCCCCGAATGCTGGTAAGCTGACAAAAGGTTTTTCGTCGCCGCCGGCACATTAAAAGTGGGAGCTGGAATTCTGAAACCCTCCCCAAATCCCAACCGCAAAACTTCAGCTTTTTCCCTCTCAGGGTACCTATTTAGGTACGGAAGCATCGCGGCTAAGCTCACCGGCGTCAGACCCTTGGGTATGAGTGGTGCCGGGCTTGGATTTGCCTTTCTTAAAGCACTTTGCCGCTCCATGTGAGGTCCCATTACAATGGGTACAGAGGTGCTTAAAACGGCAGGTGGCCCCGAACTTGCATTGCCCCTCATTGAATTGCCAACACACGCCGGGCTTTTGCGAACCCCCCTGACCTTGCTGACTACCGGCACCCTGCGTTCCGGACTGGCCGGCAGACCCGGCCCCGCCCTGAAAGGGCTGGCCATATCTCGACGGCGCCATAACCCTTAACCACAACCCGATGTCCTTTTGGTCCCATCTAATAGAAGGTCGAACGGCCTTCCGCTGACGAAACTGTTCGTCATACCTAAGCCATGTCTGTCCCCCATACACCCTGTACGCCTCACCAATAGAGTCCATATAGCAAAACAAATGTGAACAGTTCTCCGGCGCCTTCTCGCCTATCACACTCGCCAAAATAGCAAAAGCCTGCAACCAATTAGTGAACGTCTGAGGGATCAAGCGCCATCGCCGCTTCTTCTCCTCTTCCTTCTTGCTCTCATCCTTTTTACCTTTGTCCAAATTAAATTTTGCCAACGGCAGCAGGGAGAAGATCTCTACGTATTCATCCTTCCATATCTTCTCCTTCACCTCCGTCTTAAGATGGGAACCCAAAGGACCCTCAAAACAGACGAAAACCTCGCCCCGCGCCCGATCATCCAAATGAAGCCTGTCCTCCTTATTCTTTTCCGTCTGAACCGACACCGACACCGGGGAAGCAATACCCGCCACCGGCGTTTCACTAATGCCCAAGGGAGGCGGATTAATCCAAGCCCCCACTGGCCCTGAGTGTTCCCGTGCCCCCCCAATCCGCTCCAGCAACGTACGCACACAACCTATAAGCTCTACTACGTCCCCCCTTCCTGACACATATCCTCCACCCCCCGTGGGTATCCCCTGCCTAAACCCTGGGTGACCTACATCCCCCCTTGCATTCTGTACCTGACAATACTGGGCAGACAAACAAGACATAGAACCATACTCACTGGGCTGCACGAGGGTAGCGGCCCCGTCAGCCGGACTACCAGACTCCCGACGTCCCTCCGGCTGCTCAGTAGACTCCCGGCTCCGCACCTCCGCATCGCCGCCGTTGGCCCCTGCTGCTGCAGGGCCGGAAGATCCCTCCAGGAGCTGATCCTGTGGCTGATGTCCGCCCCCCCAGCCGGCTGCCACAGGGGGCTGTCTGCGGTCCTCTGGATCCTGTCGACGCAGCTCCCACATTCCACTCCACGGGGCCCCCCCGGCATTCGGGGCCTCTGCTGATGAGGGCCCTGCACGCCAGGCCCGGTGCACTACAGATTCCAGCCGTCCCGATCCGCCCCCTCCGCTAGGGCCCGCCCCCTCATCCGACCTCCACCGCAGACAGGGCTCAGGGCGCTCGGCCGGCACATCACCAGAGCGCCCCGCCGCAGCTCCGACATCCACCGTTGACACAGTGGGAGCAGGCCCCGCCCCCAACTCCAGGAGAGGCCTGCTCTCCACCGTTGGACCCGGCCGCACTCTCGAATTCCTCCCAGACCGGGGCCTGCTGGACTTTTTTGCACATGGCGCCCGGCCTGGAGGGTCCCCGGAGGGGCTTCTCATGCGTCGCTGGGCCCGGGGAGTCACCTCAGGTGATAACCGCTCCGGCGGTCTGGATCTCCGGAGGCGCCGCTCACGTGGGGGGGGGAGCCCCCACCGCCTCCCGACTCCCTCCGATGAGTCCCTGCACAGACGCCTGCAGCCAGCCTGGAGGATGGACGCCAGCCGCCGCTCGCAGCCGCTCCAGGATATTTTCAACAGACTCCATTGCCGCAGGTAAGATGCCTGCGACTATTCCTTCAGCCAGGGGAGCGGGAAAGTGCCGCTCCTCCCCTTTGCCCACCCAATCCTTTCAAACGGGCTCGCTCCCCCTCCCCCCACCCATGACACCCTGACCTCCCCACCAATCAGGGGTCATGTAGGCCTCCGCAAATGCCCCGGGGGGGGAGGGGGGGGCAATGCTCCGTCCTCTCTGGAAACCTACAACCTGCAATAAACCCGGTGCCACCTCACAAGCACCGGAGCCGCTGCAGCCCCCGACCTGCTGACTCCTGCCCTAAAATCTTAGCTTCTAAGCTCAAAAGGGCAGGGTCCTCTCCGCTCTGTACCAGTCCGGCATGTTAATTTGTGTATTGTTCTTGCATTTTATGTATGTACTATTTGTATGTAATCCCTCTCCACATGTACATAGGAATGAATGGTGCTTTAAAAAAATAAATAAAAAAATAATAATAATAAAAAAATAAAATAAATAATAATAAATAAATAAATAATAATATAAAATGACTGATTACAACACAAATTCCAATTATTCTTACAGGAAATAAATAACTGCAGATAAAGCAAACATGTTAAGACAATCAGAACCATCAGGAGATTGTTTGCCCCCCCCTTTTTTTCCCCATAGATGATATTCCAGCTTTTGTGTTTTCCTGGCAGAATTATCTGGACTTTCTGCCTCTGCAGAGCCAGTAACCGTCAGTGTGAATCTTGCACCTCGCCTGCAGCTGGGTGTCATGTATTCGCCTGTAAACACCTCGCTTCTTTGCAGTGTTAATTGGTGCGTCATTATGTGACAAGTTGCCTAATTTGATGGCTCAGATGACTCACAAAGAAAAGCTTTACCTAATAAAACTGTGAATCTCGCCTCCCGGAGACAATAACTATATTCTGAGAGATCGTCTATATATCCACCGCTGCATCCATGGGGGGGGGGACACGATGGCAGGGTCAGACTGTTTATAGTCGGTTACCATGGAGACGTAGAGGTGTGCAGAGGGGCTGCATACCAAAAAACTGAGCGTGCATGTGAAGGGTCCGGGGAGATAGCGGTGGGCATCCAGTAGCCTTATATTTACACTCGGGTGCACCCTCTGCCCCTCACTATGCCCGTACCCCTCTATGATCCCTCGCATTTAACCCCCGCACTGCTGACACTTTTTGGTGCCTTGTACAGGTGTTCTGCGTCTGATTTCCTGGGGCTTCGCCTCGTCTCCGGGACATGTGCAGTGATGACCGATCTATGGACACGAGGGGTCTATTATATTATTTTAGTCACATACCCTGCGTTGCAGCATTTCTGCAGAGAGATGAGGCTGCATGGCTCAGACAGATGAGGGCCCTGTGCAAGAACAATATATGGGCCCTTCACAGCCCAGGAGCCCATCACAGTGCACAATTCCACCTGCAGTACAGGTAAATATGGCCCCCCACCTTTTGGGCCCCTGTGCGGCTGCAGCAATGATATGTCCGCCCCTGACACCGTGGATATTGCTCTTCATTGGAGCAGGAAGGAGCGGACACTGCCCGGCAGGAGCCGTGTGACTGTGACTGACCCTGTATACACCGCCTGCACCACCACAACCCGCCATGTATTACTCACACACAACACCACACCACCGTCCTCTGCAGAGAAACACCGACCGCAGGGGGAGATGACCGCTGCATCCCTCACACTGCTGAGGTAAAGCCAAAGACGAGCTCTGATTGGATAAAGCGAAATCTGGGCTCTGATTGAGTAAAATGAAAGCTGAGCTCTGATTGGGTAAGGTGAAAGTTGAGCGCTGATTGGATAAAATGGAAGCTGAGCTTGGATTGGGTAAGATGAAAGCTGAGCTCTGATTGGGAAAAATGGAAGCTGAGCTCTGATTGGTAAAAATGAAAGCTGAGCTCTAATTGGGTAAGGTGAAAGTTGAGCTCTGATTGGGTAAGGTGAAAGTTGAGCGCTGATTGGGTAAGATGAAAGCTGAGCTCTGATTGGGAAAAATGGAAGCTGAGCTCTGATTGGTAAAAATGAAAGATGAGCTCTGATTGGGTAAGGTGAAAGTTGAGCTCTGATTGGGTAAAATGAAAGCTGAGCTTGGATTGGGTAAGATGAAAGCTGAGCTCTGATTGGGAAAAATGGAAGCTGAGCTCTGATTGGGTAAAATTAAACCTGGCTTTGATTGGGTAAAATGAAAGCTGAGCTCTGATTGGGCAAAGTGAAAGGTGAGCTCTGATTGCGTACAGGTAAAATGAAAGCTGAGCTCCGATTGGGTAAAATGAAAGCTGAGCGCTGATGGGTAACATGAACGCTGAGCTCTGATTGGGTAAAATGAAAGTGGAGCTCTGATTGGGTAAATTGAAAGCGGAGCTCTGATTGGGTAAAATGAAAGCTGAGCTCTGATTGGGTAAAATGAAAGCTAGGCTCTGATTGGAGAAAATGAAAGCTGAGATATGACTAGGTAAAGTGAAACCTGGGCTATGATTGGGTAAAATGAAAGCTAGGCTCTGATTGACTAAACTGAAAGCTGAGCTCTGATTGGGTAAAATGAAAGCTGGGCTCTGACTGGGTAAATAGTAAGCTGGTTTCTGATTGGGTAAAGTGATAGCTGGGCTCTGATTGGGTAAAGTGAAAGACAAGCTCTGATTGGGTAAAATGAAAGTGAGCTTTGATTGGGTAAAATGAAAGCTGCGCTCTGATTGGGTAAAATGAAAGCTGCGCTCTGGTTGATTGCTATAGACCGCACAGACTGTTTTTCTGTCTCACCGTCCTGCTGGATGAGGCCGATCGTCTTGTACAAACCACAGAGGTGATCGCAGCGGACTGTGATTTGCTTCGTGGTTATTCCAGAGCAGAAACAGACGGCTCGCTGAAGACCGCGGTTCTTAGGCTATGTACCCACGGGACAATGTACCCGCGGATTTTGCAGCGGAAAACCCGCAAATTTATCGGGATTTTCCAGATAAATCCAAAGGTTTACGCAAGTACAGACACTCCTCATGTTTTCCTATGGTATTTGGGGAGTGCTGTATCAATGCTGCGGTATGTGTGGCTGCGGAATATGCTGCGGATTTACCGTAGCCGCATGTAAATGCATGTCAATTATTCCTGCGGAAATATCTGCGGATGTTCAGCCCTTCCACTATGGAGATACAGGGCGGGAATTCCGCAGGTATTTTCGCACTTGTCCCTAAAACTGCAACAAAAATGCTCGAATCCCGCAGCAATGGATAGCTTCGGATTCCGTGCAGCAGCTGCAGGGACCTGCGGACAAATCTGTGGCAAAGTCCGCGGGTACATAGTCCCATGCGCACAGGGCATGTCCACAATTGAAACCATTTCCAATAATAAAAAAATAACTGGATTAATAACTGTCTACCGTTTAGTGTCCACCGATCTGATCGCAGGTCTGCTATATACTGGGAACAGCCTGCCGTATTGTGTATGCAGCTCCTCATCAGACCCATGTGGTGCAGATATATCTCGCCCCCTAGGTGTCCATGAACATTGATATGGTTTTTATGTCCACATCCCTATACCACGGAGCCACGGAGTAGCCACAGACACTGCCGACTCCGAAGATAGACTGCGGATTATAGGGGGAGTCCGCATCACCGGGTGCTCGGATCATCAGGCCGGGGTGTGGGACGTCACACTGGGATGAATATTTGGGGGTCGTCCTGTAGGAATCTGTTCAAATCACGTTTTGAGCCAGTTACAGGGGTGATTCTAGATTACAGTGAATCCATAACATAAGATCTAGATTACATTGGATCCATAATATGTCCATTATAGATTACTATGGATCTATAATATACTAAATCTACACTACACTGTCATTTGTGGATTACACTCAATTTATTCATTGTCAGTTCTAGATTACACCAGATTTATAAACTGTCAGTTCTAGATTAAACTGGATTTAGTATTGTTAATGTTGAATTACTCCAGATTTATAAGCCGTCTTTTCTGGTTGACTTAAAATCTATCAGTTGTTGGTTCTAGGTTACTGTGGGTTTATCAACAGTTGGTTTTGGATGACTCAGGATTTAACAGTGTTTGGTTCTGGATAACTTCAGATCCATCAGTGATTGGTTCTGGATTACACCAGATTCATCAGTCGTCGGTTCTGGATATCTTGAAATTGTTCTACAATAGGTTCTCGATGACTCTGGATCTAACAGCCATCAGGTCTAGATGAATCAAGATCTAGAAGGTGTCAGTTCTGGATCCATCAGATGCTGGTTCTGGATCACTCTGGATCTATTAGATGTCAATTTTGGGTGACTCTGGATCTATTAGTGATTAGTTCTGAATTACATTAGATTCATCAGTTGCCTAATTTGGGTTTCTTGGAATTTTTCAGCAGTAGGTTCTGGATGACTCTGGATCTTTCAGCCAGCAGTTTTTGATGAATCCAGAGCTATCAGGCATCGGTTCTGGATCACCCCGGATGTATCAGTTATCAGTTCTGAATAACTATGGATATATCAGGTGGAGATCTATCAGGTCTCGGTTCTGGATAATTCAGGAATGGATCTAGCAGGTGCTGGTTCTGGATCTGTCAGGTGTTGGTTCTGGTTGACTCTGAATATATCAGGTGTCGGCTCTGGATGAATCTGGATCTATCAGGTGTTGGTTCTGGGTGACTCTGGATCTATCAGGTGTCGGTTCTGGGTGACTCTGGATCTATCAGGTGTCAATTCTGGGTGACTCTGAATCTATCAGGTGTCAATTCTGGATCTGTCAGGTGTAGATTTTGGATAACTCCGGATCTATCAGGTGTTGGTTCTGGGTGACTCTGGATCTATCAGGTATCGGTTCTGGGTGACTCTGGATCTATCAGGTGTCAATTCTGGGTGTCACTGGATCTATCAGGTGTCAATTCTGGATCTGTCAGGTGTTGATTTTGGATGACTCCGGATCTATCAGGTGTTGGTTCTGGACGATTTCGGATCTGTCAGGTGTCTGTTCTGGATGACTCTGAATCTGCCAGGTCTCGGTTCTGGGTGGCTGGATCTATCAGGTATCAGTTCTGGATGATTCCAGATATGTCAGGTGTCGATTCTGGATGACTCTAGATCTGTCAGGTGTCAGTTTTGGATGGCTTTGGATCTGCCAGGTGTCAGTTCTGGATGACTCTGGATCCGTCAGGTGTCAGTTCTGGATGACTCTGGATCCGTCAGGTGTCAGTTCTGGATGACGCTGGATCCGTCAGGTGTCAGTTCTGGATGACGCTGGATCCCTCAGGTGTCAGTTCTGGATGACGCTGGATCCGTCAGGTGTCGGTTCTGGATGACTCTGGATCGGTCAGGTGTCAGTTCTGGATGACTCTGGATCGGTCAGGTGTCGGTTCTGGATGACTGTAGATCTATCAGGCGTCAGTTCTGGATGACTCTGGATCCGTCAGGTGTTAGTTCTGGATGACTCTGGATCTGTCAGGTGTCAGTTCTGGATGACTCTGGATCGGTCAGGTGTCAGTTCTGGATGACGCTGGATCCGTCAGGTGTCAGTTCTGGATGACTCTGGGTCGGTCAGGTGTCGGTTCTGGATGACTCTGGATCGGTCAGGTGTCGGTTCTGGATGACTCTGGATCGGTCAGGTGTCAGTTCTGGATGACGCTGGATCCGTCAGGTGTCAGTTCTGGATGACTCTGGATTTGTCAGGTGTCGGTTCTGGATGACTCTGGATCGGTCAGGTGTCGGTTCTGGATGACTGTAGATCTATCAGGCGTCAGTTCTGGATGACGCTGGATCTATCAGGCCTCGGTTCTGGATGACTCTGGATATGTCAGGCCTCGGTTCTGGATGACTCTGGATCTGTCAGGCCTCGGTTCTGGATGACTCTGGATCTGTCAGGTGTCAGTTCTGGATGATTCCGGATCTGTTCAGGTGTCAGTTCTGGATGACTCTGGATGATGATCTGTCAGGTGTCAGTTCTGGATGACTCTGGATCTGTCAGGTGTCGGTTCTGGATGACTCTGGATCTGTCAGGCCTCGGTTCTGGATGACTCTGGATCTGTCAGGCCTCGGTTCTGGATGACTCTGGATCGGTCAGGTGTTGGTTCTGGATGACTCTAGATCTATCAGGCGTTGGTTCTGGATGACTCTGGATCTGTCAGGTGTCAGTTCTGGATGACTCTGGATCTGTCAGGTGTCAGTTCTGGATGATTCCGGATCTGTCATGTGTCGGTTCTGGATGATTCAGAAATCTGGATCTATCAGTTTCTCGCTCAGAGCTCCCTTTATCACGTGACCGCAGCCGCCGTCACTCACTTGTCTATGCTCCGCCTAGTCTGCTCATTGGTTCCCTGTCACGGCCAGGTGACTGCCCACGTCTCCCTGGTTACGGCTCTCTAGCGCCTCCTACAGCGTGACGCAATGCATGCCGGGCACGTCACGCACCGACTAGGCGCCGCGGTGTATGCCGGGAACAGAGAGGCGGCCTGAGCGAACCGGGGCACCGAGCAGGGGATCCCGTGCCCGGCTGCGCTCCACACGGGACGGCAGGGAGCACCGGGGCCGGCGCAGGACGTGTGTGCGGGATTCTCTGCCCTCGGAGTGCGGACCCGGGATCCCCCTCCTCCTCCTCCTCTTACGGTCCGGTCCATGCTGAACAGAACACAGGGTAACACGTCAGCGGCCGGACCCCGGGAGGACCCAGCAAGGTAATAACGGCGCAGTCCTTGTGAACAGGTGACACCTTCTGCTATAATGTCACAGCCGTGACGTCACACCGCGCTGTAATCCTCTGTGCTGCCCCCGAGGGGCTGAGGCCCCGGTGTGTGCGGTACCGGAGTCCTGCAGCTTCCCCTGAGTGTGGTATGGTCACAGGCGGCGTCTGCTCGACCACCGCAACACTACAACTCCCAGCATGTCGAGAAGGTCTGGAGTATAAGGACATGCTGGGAGTTGTAGTGTGGTAATCGCCAGCGACCCTGCTCTGTAGTGTGTGGGGTCCGCCGAGCCCCCGAAGATGCTGAGCTCCAACCATTGGTCGCGAGGGTCATCTGGGATTATGGATGCTGGGAGTTGTCTGCTGACCACCGGGGAGAGACCCCTGCTCTGTGGGGGCCGGCCGGGGAGAGACCCCTGCTCTGTGGGGCCCGGCCGGGGAGAGACCCCTGCTCTGTGGGGGCCGGCCGGGGGGGGGAGACCCCTGCTCTGTGGGGGCCGGCCGGGGGGGGGGGAGACCCCTGCTCTGTGGGGGCCGGCCGGGGGGGGGGAGACCCCTGCTCTGTGGGGGCCGGCCGGGGGGGGGGGGAGACCCCTGCTCTGTGGGGGCCGGCCGGGGGGGGGGGGAGACCCCTGCTCTGTGGGGGCCGGCCGGGGGGGGGGGGAGACCCCTGCTCTGTGGGGGCCGGCCGGGGGGGGGGGGAGACCCCTGCTCTGTGGGGGCCGGCCGGGGGGGGGAGACCCCTGCTCTGTGGGGGCCGGCCGGGGGGGGGGAGACCCCTGCTCTGTGGGGGCCGGCCGGACATCTGTTCTGCCAGATGTGGGGGCAACCAAATCCCCATAATACTGAAAAGTACTGTGCTTGAAATTGGCACAGAGGGGTCGTCCTGTGTGCGGTCTGTGGCTGTCTGGAGATGCTGGGAGCTGTAGTTCTGCTGGAGCGTCTCTGGTGGCTGCGGTCTTTCTTTTAGATTTGGAGGCCGTCCTCGAGCGTGGGTCATCAGCCAAGAGTGGTCCTCTGGTTCTCAGGTGTCGTGGCTTCCAGGGCTTGCTGGGAGTTATAGTGTTGCAGCCACTGGAGACATCAAACCTTGGAAATAATGAAAGCCCTGAGCGCCTGCAGCCCGTCCATCCATCTCCGTGCACTTCTATGGGAGCTCCAAGATGCCAGCTCCCTGGTAGTGTTGCCAGGCCGCACGCAAGGAGAAATAACCAGGATGGACCTTTGTTCTGATGACCCATAATTACCTGTAAAAAGCTCTTGAAGGGGTTGTGTGGTCCGTAGATAGATGACCTTTGCTCGGGAGAGGTCATCACATGATGGGGTCTTACACCCGGCACCCCCATTATTAGCTGCGGTTGGCACCATGCAGTGTGCAGTAGCTGCTGTCTGGACCTGTTCTGGTCCCGAGCCTCTGCAGTGCCCGGCTCACTGAATGGTGCAGACAGTGAATGATGGCAGCAGTGCCGGGTGTCCACCCCCATGATCTGATGTCCTTTCCTTAGGATATGTCAGCTTCAGCCTCGGAGGAAAGTTGTGAATGAGCTTTTCTGTCCCTTCTCTCTGCATTTGCAGGGGGTCTCAGCATTAAGACCCCCACAGATAAGAACTTATCTCAAAAGTTTTTGAAAAATGCTGATGACCACACGCATCGTTAGCTGCAATATTTCAGTCTTAAAGGGCTTTTTTGGTGTTAGGACCCCCTCATGTCTCCCGGGGGCAGTTTGTTTTAAAAAAAAACAAACAAACACTGTTTTACTCCATCTCCCTGGGTCCAATGCTGAGTCTGCACCGCCGCTACTAATGTCTGTTACTGCCTGCAGTGCTGATGTCATGTTGACAACGCTGCAGCCAATCAATGAGTTCAGCAACTCAAAGTGGCTCCTACCATCAACTCAGGCAGAGCTGCTGAGCTCAGGACCCGGGCAGAGGGAGTAAAGCTGGAGGTCGTCTGTGCTGTGAAGTCCGGGCACCAGGTACTTCTGAAGCTCTAAGCTCCAATTCCAACCACATCCGTGTGCAGGACGCTGGTTTTGGCAGCCATGTTTTTTTTAATCCTGAACATCCCCTTTAAGGTGTTTATGGATTTTATGTTCATTCAAGTGTTACTCTTCTAATTTCTCCTGTCTGAAGTATTGGCTCAATCCTCTGCGTCCTCCCAGTATAGTGACCCTATACGGCTGCTTATGTCTTGAAGGTTTTTTCACTGTTTATCTTTCAGTCCCATCACTTGTTGGTGCGACCTGGACTTTTATCCCGTCTGCTCATATCTGTCATTATCTCCTCACTGCTCCATATAACAGTGTTATTCAGAGGCAGTCTATGCGTGCTCTGTGTACATTGATCCGTGTGTGTGCTGCGTGTGTTGATCTCTGAGCAGATGAGCCGCGTCCATTGCTCTCCGTGTAGATGCTCCACGTGCATAGACGGCGCTGCGTCCGCCCCCTGCTGGCCCGGCGCTGCGTCCGCCCCCTGCTGGCCCGGCGCTGCGTCCGCCCCCTGCTGGACCGGCGCTGCGTCCGCCCCCTGCTGGACCGGCGCTGCCTCCGCCCCCTGCTGGACCGGCGCTGCCTCCGCCCCCTGCTGGACCGGCGCTGCCTCCGCCCCCTGCTGGACCGGCGCTGCCTCCTCCCCCTTGCTGGACCGGCGCTGCCTCCGCCCCCTGCTGGACCGGCGCTGCCTCCGCTCCCTGCTGGACCGGCGCTGCCTCCGCCCCCTGCTGGACCGGCGCTGCCTCCGCGGATTCCCTCTTTTTGCAGCCTCAGTATTGGAGGGACTGGTGCTGACGTCCGGTGCTGTAATTGCATTCTCTTGTGCTGTGTCATCAGCAGATAATCGAGGTATTTGCTGGATTGTTATTGCGCCTTCTCATTCCTCAGCGGTGATTTCTGTGTTTTGCAGGTGAAATATTCTCATTTTCTGAGTGTTTCAGGACTGAGTAGGACATGAATAATCCCTCGTCAGCTGCCGTTCTCTTGTGATAGTCTTAATGGTCTTTAGAATTTGGGGCCTATTTTGTTTACACCTTGTAAATGTAATGAGTGTTTTGGCTCAAATTCAACATCAAACTTGCTAATAATCTGTGTCCAACGCCATGAATGGGGCTTTTGGAACCTGATCCGACACCAGAAAATATCCGCACGGATTTCATGTCGTGTAGTGGATAAAATCGCCTGTTGCTGAGCGTCTGCACAAGACCCGACATATATTTAGTAGAGCATCTGCATCAGAAATCCAAGGCTGACACATTTATGCCGCCGCTGGATGTGCTGCAAATCTGCCAGAATGAAATGCTGCTTTTTTCCCCTTTTCTTTCTTCTTGAGGCTCAGAATGAAATGTGCAAATCCCCGGGATGTGTGACTGCAGAATCTGAAATAAGGATCCATTCAGATTAGACCACGTCTCATGCGGATCTGCAGCATAAATCTGAATGCACCCGCAGCAGGTCTGAGCAGTGAAGGGGTCGTCTCATCTTAGGAAATAAGTGAAATTGCAATGTGCTTGTAAAAACAGACAAATTTGCAATTTACTACTTGTTTCTCAAGAATAGAAGGATTTAAAATACTGTTTACTGGTGGTTGCCTAGGTTACTGGTCACCTCTGCCATCTGAGCAGTGGCTGGTCTCCTAGGCAAGGAGAGCAGTGCTTACAGCTCTTTATTATAGAGCTTGTAAGCGCTGATGTGAAATTAGCCGTTTTGCTGGACACAGCCTTTCAGCATTCCTGAAAAGCGATGTAACCAAGGAAGCCCTCCATAGACTTTGTTAACAAGTAATCAGGAAAGTCCGACTCTAGGACTTGATATGTTAGTTCTCTGAATGTTTCACGTTTGGTGCCTGTCATTCTAATCCTGCCATGTTCTCTTTTTAGATGATGTGCGAAGTGATGCCAACCATCAGCGAGGCTGAGCTGCCTCCGGGGGGGAATGGCAGCCACGGATCGGGCTCGCCCCTGCAGACGGACTCCGATTCCCATTTTGAGCAACTCATGGTTTCAATGCTAGAAGAGCGGGACCGGCTGCTGGACACGCTGCGGGAGACCCAGGAAACCTTGGCGCTAAATCAGGGCAAGCTGCACGAAGTCACCCACGAGCGGGACTCTCTCCAGCGGCAGCTGAACACGGCGCTGCCTCAGGTAGGTGCTGCCGCCCTGGTGTGGGCGTCTTATCATCTGGGGTGACCCCTAACGTTGGGGATCAGAGTAGGGGGACATTATGGATGTTTCTACCTGTGACACCTGTTGCTGGTGATACGTTGCGTCTTGCAGCCACTTATCAGGGTTTACGTTGTAAGTATCTGATTTGAGATCAGTTTCTGTTCCATCCCGAACCAGCTAAATGGCACGGAAAACCCTAAAGGTCACTGACTGGCTGCGGTGTGACTACCTGGGGTCTGTCCAGGAATTTATAGATTGATGATGCGGAAACAGCCTATGATATGTAGAGGATGCATCGGGTCATTTTGGGGCGCACAGTCTGTGCTTTATACAGGAGCATGTAAAGGGGTATACCCAACTTCTCGCTAGGATATACCATCATTTTTTGTTTGTTGGACCTCTACATATCCCGAGAATGAAGAGGAAGCAAAATGGCGGCTCCATCACTGTCGGCCACGGGCATTGCTATACAGGGGACTGCACCCACTTCCATTGACATATACAGAGCTGTGCTGTGGCCTCATCACGGTCTGCCACGAACATTGCTGTACAGGGGACTGCACCCACTTCCATTGACTCATACAAAGCCGCGCTGTGGTCTGTAGCTCCCCTGTGCAGGGGACGCAGCGCTGTGGTCTGTAGCTCCCCTGTGCAGGGGACGCAGCGCTGTGGTCTGTAGCTCCCCTGTGCAGGGGACGCGGCGCTGTGGTCTGTAGCTCCCCTGTGCAGGGGACGCGGCGCTGTGGTCTGTAGCTCCCCTGTGCAGGGGACGCGGCGCTGTGGTCTGTAGCTCCCCTGTGCAGGGGACGCGGCGCTGTGGTCTGTAGCTCCCCTGTGCAGGGGACGCGGCGCTGTGGTCTGTAGCTCCCCTGTGCAGGGGACGCGGCGCTGTGGTCTGTAGCTCCCCTGTGCAGGGGACGCGGCGCTGTGGTCTGGAGCTCCCCTGTGCAGGGGACGCGGCGCTGTGGTCTGGAGCTCCCCTGTGCAGGGGACGCGGCGCTGTGGTCTGGAGCTCCCCTGTGCAGGGGACGCGGCGCTGTGGTCTGGAGCTCCCCTGTGCAGGGGACGCGGCGCTGTGGTCTGGAGCTTCCCTGTGCAGGGGACGCGGCGCTGTGGTCTGGAGCTTCCCTGTGCAGGGGACGCGGCGCTGTGGCCCGGAGCTTCCCTGTGCAGGGGACGCGGCGCTGTGGCCCGGAGCTTCCCTGTGCAGGGGACGCGGCGCTGTGGCCCGGAGCTTCCCTGTGCAGGGGACGCGGCGCTGTGGCCCGGAGCTTCCCTGTGCAGGGGACGCGGCGCTGTGGCCCGGAGCTTCCCTGTGCAGGGGACGCGGAGCTGTGGCCCGGAGCTTCCCTGTGCAGGGGACGCGGAGCTGTGGCCCGGAGCTTCCCTGTGCAGGGGACGCGGCGCTGTGGCCCGGAGCTTCCCTGTGCAGGGGACGCGGCGCTGTGGCCCGGAGCTTCCCTGTGCAGGGGACGCGGCGCTGTGGCCCGGAGCTTCCCTGTGCAGGGGACGCGGCGCTGTGGCCCGGAGCTTCCCTGTGCAGGGGACGCGGCGCTGTGGCCCGGAGCTTCCCTGTGCAGGGGACGCGGCGCTGCGTCCTCTTTCTCTGCAGCGGCGGGGTCCCAGAGCTGGTAATGTCATGGTATATGTTAGCGATATACCCTCCCTTCCTGAGATATTAGCACCCCATCATCTTCAGGTGTGCCATGCATTGCTATATAACAGTCTCGTCATGTACTGTATCTAGTTGTAGCAGAGCCGGCCGGTCATCTTTCCTCAGTGATGTAGTGTTGGCAGAATTCGCAGCGAGAACGCATCGTTGGGAGAGAAGGAGCTCGTCTTCAGCACCCGCCTCGTTAGGAGAGAAGGAGCTTGTCTTCAGCGCCCGCCTCGTTAGGAGAGAAGGAGCTTTTCCATTGTTCAATTATCCAGGAGATTACAGTGCGGTTAGAGGAAAAGTCACTGGAAACATGGTTCCGGCAATGAACCGAGTGCCCGGTGTGGAGTTAGGTGGAGGGTCTCGCTTGGCTCAAGGTATAAGTTGGGTAGAAAAAGTCAGCCCCCCCAATATAGTGGGAATGAGAGCAATCTCATGTATTAGACAATTGCTTAACTAGTAACTCCATCGTAATGGAATTAGCATCGAAAGTTAAATAATGTAAAGGAATCTGGGAGGGGGATATAGACCGGACAGTTTTAGGGTATATACCACGTGCAGATACCATCTGAACTGCACAGAATACTCTGTTCGGCGTGCTGCGCCGCTCCTGTATTAACCCCTTAGCTGCATACAAGCCACGACTGACTGGTTCCATTGATGGCAGTAGGATCTGTCAGGTTACGGTGGGTCGCATTTGTGTTCGGGGTTCAGTTCTCCCCATGAAGGTGAAGGATTGTGCACCAGTCGGGGGGTGTATATTAGAGCATCTTCTTGTAACTGTTCACATACGTGATTTTTCAACGTGTTACTTTTTTTTTTTTTTTTTGTATTTTCTGCAATGTAAAATTTCCTGCAGATTCCACCAGGACCGGATATGACGGCAGTTAGAGGGATTGTCAGGTACCTCTCGCTTCTGCGTTGGGAGGTGATCGGCGCTGATGACGTTGCATCGGCAGCTACTTCCCGGGACGCGGCACAATCGGAGGCTATTGCACACACAATGCAGAAGTGACGCCAGACAACCCTTTAACTCTATGATCCACTCTCCGTGTCACACTTAGATATAAGCCGGGTTTTCGGGGGTCCTCGCACCGCTCCTCTTTGCATCGGCAACGTACAGCATTGCGGAGGGTTTTCAGCACAGGATTCACCGGCTGCACAATTTGCACGTATTTCGGCTTTGTCCTAAGACTCTGGTTTACATTAGTAATTTTTGGGGTTCGGGGTTTTTGATGCCGGCAGCATTTCTCTTGCTGTCAGATATACTGACTTCTTGGACTGATCCCATTACCTGCCCGTTTTCGTGCCTCTATAGACCCTCCGCTCGTGTCTCTGAAGGAAGCCTGTGATGGGGCCGCCGCAGTCAGGAGCAGTGAGGTGTGATAAGGAGACGCTTTCTGGAGATCCTGAAGATGGGAGAGGATGGACGGCCGGGCCCCGGGGCCGCGCTTCCACCACTTATGTCAGGACAATCAGTGCTTATGTTCAGTGACAGAGCTATGGAGGCGGCTGGAGGGTTTTGTCAGACGTTCCCCGCTCCTGGGATTACTCTGCTGTCATCACGTCCTTATTCTGTGGAGTGCGAGGTGTCTGATCGGCGCTCAGCCGGGGACGCGACGCAGGGGTTTTTCCTGCTGCTTTTGGAACAATTAAGTCACAAGTTCATGCAAATTTATTCTGAGTAAGACTAAATGGAGAAGTGATAACGGAGTAGATGGATATTGATCCAAGCGCGAGTATTCTGCAGACGCTGCTCGCTCCTTCCAGTGTGGAACCGCCGGTGCCATAGTCTCGCCTTAACCCCTTCCCAAACTTTTACTAAGGGAGTCGACATGGAGTGAATGTGTGCCCATGCAATCCTCTCCAGATCTGGTGCATTTTCACTACTTTAATATGTGTCCAGTAAGCAGACGTCACCACGATTGTGCATAACAATCATCATTCTCGGCAGCACATTTCACTATGTAAACAGAATGTGCCGGGTGCCGGGTGACGGGCCGCCGGGCCGGGTGACGTGCACATAGTGATGTCTCCTGTAAAGTTTTTTGACATTGGCCACTGTTTTTTGTTCTCTATTGAATGGATTATTGGGGCAAGTTGGGCGGCTACTACTTGTACTATGAGGACTCTGTCCAGTTTTTCACATGCTCCTGGCAGAGGGCTTTTTAAAGGGGGCACTGAGGGGGTCTCACTTTTGGCATGCCGTCAGGTTGAGACAGACATTCTTCGGCCGTCGCTCTTGTACTGGATGTAATGTGATGTTTTCAGGTTACTATGTAGTTTTGGGGTCTTTAAATGGGACACTGAGGGTCTCACTTTTGGCCTGCTGTCAGGTTGGGACGGACTGTCTTCGACCTTCGCTCTTATACTTGTTGTAATGTGATGTATTGGGGTCTTTAAAGGGGACATTAAAGGGTCTCACTTTTGGCCTGCTGTCAGGTTGGGACGGACTGTCTTCGGCCTTCGCTCTTATACTGGTTGTAGTATGATGTTTTGGGGTCTGCCTTTTGGCTGCCGTCAGGTTGGGACTGACTGTCTTCGGCCGTCGCTCTTATACTGGTTGTAATGTGATGTATTGGGGTCTTTAAAGGGGACACTGAAGAGTCTCCCTTTTGGCGTGCCGTCAGGTTTGGATGGCCTTTCTACGGCCGTCGTTCTTCGTTTGACGTCAGTGGGTTACTATATAGATTGGGGTCTTTTGCTGACGTTTAATGGATCCCCTCCCCGGCTTCTTATCGCAGAGAAATCCTTTCCATCATTTACCATTCAGCGCTCCAATGGTTATTATGGCGGCCGAGTCTCCGGCGAGGACGCCGCACGCAGGAGACATAAAGGCCAGATCTGTTCAGTCAGCGATAATGAGAGGCCTGTGACGCGGATCAGCCTGATGGAAATGACTGAGATGTGACTTTAATTTCGCTCTGCCCCCCTCGTGGTGTGATGGGCCCTGCCCTGAGCATAAACCAGATTATCCAGAAATGCCATCGCTCCTCCTGTTCAGGGAAAAAAAAAAAGAGCCAAACTAAAGTCTCCTCTACCTGCGGCATCAGGACATCAAAGACCCCAGCAGCATCTCTGTGCTTGGCGTCTTTTTCTTACGTTCTCGTTGAGGAGGGGACGGGGTTAAAACCGCTGTGAAATGAGCAGACGTAAAAAAACGAATGGCGAGGTCGAGGTGTGAAGTCGGCTTAATGGAGTCCATATGTGGCGGCCGAGCGAGGCGGAGGGGGGCGGCCGTGCGAGGCGCAGGGGGGCTGCCGTCTGTGACCCGCCATTTTTTTTTAAAAGAATTTTCACACTCATTTATTTTAATTCTGGACCCATTTAGGAACCAATCAGTCCTCTCTTTGCACAGCCTGTGGTGGCTGATAACAGGGAGCACTAGCTTGCATTCCACAGCTCAGCTGATGCAGAGCAGACGCTGTCCCTTTAATGATTTAGCAGGCTTAATTACCTTTTATTTAGTGTGTGGGCGCTGGAGTCTATTAATACCAGCGGATGAACAATGCGGTAAATGACTGTGTACGGGCCGTCACGTGATGTAGCAGAGCCGAGTGTGTGTCACGTTGTGTAATAACGCATTTAGGGCAGAACTTTTTGGGTTTGCCCCTGTGCCCGCTGAGCACTTTCCTACGTGACATCCGTCCAGCCCGTCCTTTTATTGCCCGTCGTGCAGACAGATAACAGGTTTTCTCCCGGCAGGAGCTGACTGCAGCGCTCGCACACTAGCGCCTTTGTTTCTCTGCGCGGTAAAGTAAATTCTTTCCTGGACTCTGTGCCAGACGGCAGACGTCGGAGTCGATTTTTGTGATGTTGTTTTTTTTTTTTGTGTGTGTTTTGTAGCTTACAGCTCGTTACAAGGTCTGAGAGAGTCTCCCACCAGCGAAGGGGCTAATCCCATTATTAAAGCGCTGTGTCCGGCCGGCGTGTCAGGCTTTCTGCTGAACAGATGGTCACAGGTTTGGTTTGCAGCCAAAGGGCTACGGCAAGAACACAGCGAGCCTTGTGTGTCTCCGGCCGAGTCGTCTTCTGCGCACATCTCTGATTGAGGCTTCGTAGTTGTATAGATATAGACTCGGAGGTAGAAGAAGTCACCGAATCCTTCCTCCAATCAGATAAAGCTGAAGGCAGGATTGACGAGCGCCGATGTCACCGATGCAAACCCTCCAGGCCGATCGATCGCCGGTATCATCCTGTGATTGTCGGCAGCTCGTCGTCTGTACACTGGGAGATGTGCAGTAATCAGCAATGACTTTGTGCTCCTGCATTACCGAAACAATCAGCCGGTGATCGGAATGGAGCAATCGCCAAATTGTCATTTTCTGCTTTTTTTGTAAATTTTTAGGCTTCTTTCACACATCCGTTTTTTGCCGTCAGGCACAATCCGGTGATTTGCAGAAAAAACGGATCCGGCGTCTATTGCCGCCGGATCCGTTTTTTTCATCAGACGTAATAGTCATTGGTGCCGAATTGTGCCGCATGGCATCGCGTTTCATCCGGCGTGTGCCGGTTTCTGTGTCCGGCTGCCAGAAAGGACGCACAAGGGAACGTTTTTTTTTGTCACCGGCGTGTTGTAAAATTAAAGCCTATGGGCGCCAGATCCGTCGTAATGTGGCAAAAAATGCATTTCCCCGCCCACCGGCGCCTATGATTGGTTGCAGTCAGATGTGCCCCACTCTGGTTGCAGTGAGACAGCTGTCACTCAATCAGAGCCCCTGGTGGGCGGGTCTATATCGTGCAGTACAATAAATAAATCTTTTAAGAAAAAAAAAAACGGTGTGCGGTCCCCCCCCAATTTTGATACCAGCCAAGGTAAAGCCACACGGCTGAAGGGTGGTATTCTCAGGTTATGGGGAGCCCCCCAGCCTAAAAATATCAGCCAGCAGCTGCCCGTAATTGCCACAACCATTAGATGCGACCGTCTCGGGACTCTACCTGGCTCATCCCGAGTTGCCCTGGTGCGGTGGCAATCTGGGTAATAAGGAGGTAATGGCAGCCCATAGCTGCCACTAAGTCCTAGCTTAGTGATGGCAGGTTTCTGAGACAACCCCCCCTCACCGCCATCACTAAAATGTAGCGAAAGTAAATAAACACAAACATCGAAAAATATTTTATTTGAAATAAGACAAAAACACCCTCTTTCACCACTTTATTAATCCGAAAATACCCCTCCAGGTCCAGCGTAATCCACACGAGGTCCCACGACGCTTTCAGTTCTGCTACATCGGAAGCTGACAGGAGCGGCCATAGAACACCACCGCTCTCTTTGAGCTCCACAGAGCAACTGAAGTGAGTCGTGCTGTCAGCGGTGACGTCACTCAGGTTACCCGCGGCCACAGCTGGATTCTCAGTACAAACTGCTACAATGAATCCGTTTTTTACCGAATCCGTCGCATCAGTTTTACCACAATCTGAGATTTTTGATACTTTGTAGCAAATTGTTGATATAGAAGAGATTTGTGCTCCTGATGTGCTTATCCCCTGATACATTGCAGCAGTCGTTCAGGGCTGTGGGAACTTGCACTGATTTGATTCTTTGTTTGCTTCCTAAATGCAATAAAATAAATAATAATAATAAAAAAATATCTTCCTCTTTTTCTGCTGTAATATGCGATCTGGTTATCCTGGGTAGGTCGCCGCTCCCAGCTCTTAGTTTTTTGGTTCCAGTTCTGTTGGTTTTCTGCTCCGAAGGGAGGAAAAGAAGTTGTACATGGGGGAAAATCACACAGGCTATAGATTGGGAAGAAAGGACATCTGCAGGGGGCAAGACACCATCAGAGGCTGCATTTGAGTGCGGAGAAAGGAGATCAGCCGTGGCAGATTCTGCAGAGACAGAGGAGGAAATGTTTGTCAGCACAGGAGAGAAGAGATCCTAAATGTAGTGTAAAAGTCGTGAACCGTGCAGGAATGAATCTGTGCCAATACACGGGAGCTAGTGAAGACTGCACCATACTGGACACACACACACCTCACATTCTTGGGACTGACACATTTACCTCATATCCAGCTTATATTACTGACAGAGACACAGACCTCACATCCAGCCTATATTACTGGGAGAGACACACAGACCTCACATCCAACCTATATTACTGGGAGAGACACACAGACCTCACATCCAGCCTATATTACTGGGAGGGACACACAGACCTCACATCCAGCCTATATTACTGGGAGAGACACACAGACCTCACATCCAGCCTATATTACTGGGAGAGACACACAGACTTCACATCCAGCCTATATTACTGACAGAGACACAGACCTCACATCCAGCCTATATTACTGGGAGAGACACACAGACCTCACATCCAGCCTATATTACTGGGAGAGACACACAGACCTCACATCCAGCCTATATTACTGGGAGAGACACACAGAGCTCACATCCAGCCTATATTACTGGGAGAGACACACAGAGCTCACATCCAGCCTATATTACTGGGAGAGACACACAGAGCTCACATCCAGACTATATTACTGGGAGAGACACACAGAGCTCACATCCAGCCTATATTACTGGGCGAGACGCACAGACCTCACATCCAGCCTATATTACTGGGAGAGACGCACAGACCTCACATCCAGCCTATATTACTGGGAGAGACACACAGACCTTACATCCAGCCTATATTACCGGGAGAGACACACACAGCTCACATCCAGCCTATATTACTGGGAGAGACGCACACAGCTCACATCCAGCCTATATTACTGGGAGAGACACACAGAGCTCACATCCAGACTATATTACTGGGAGAGACACACAGAGCTCACATCCAGCCTATATTACTGGGCGAGACGCACAGACCTCACATCCAGCCTATATTACTGGGAGAGACGCACAGACCTCACATCCAGCCTATATTACTGGGAGAGACGCACAGACCTCACATCCAGCCTATATTACTGGGAGAGACACACAGACCTCACATCCAGCCTATATTACTGGGAGAGACACACAGACTTCACATCCAGCCTATATTACTGACAGAGACACAGACCTCACATCCAGCCTATATTACTGGGAGAGACACACAGACCTCACATCCAGCCTATATTACTGGGAGAGACACACAGACCTCACATCCAGCCTATATTACTGGGAGAGACGCACAGACCTCACATCCAGCCTATATTACTGGGAGAGACGCACAGACCTCACATCCAGCCTATATTACTGGGAGAGACGCACAGACCTCACATCCAGCCTATATTACTGGGAGAGACGCACAGACCTCACATCCAGCCTATATTACTGGGAGAGACGCACAGAGCTCACATCCAGCCTATATTACTGGGAGAGACGCACAGAGCTCACATCCAGCCTATATTACTGGGAGAGACGCACAGAGCTCACATCCAGCCTATATTACTGGGAGAGACGCACAGAGCTCACATCCAGCCTATATTACTGGGAGAGACGCACAGACCTCACATCCAGCCTATATTACTGGGAGAGACACACAGACCTCACATCCAGCCTATATTACTGGGAGAGACACACAGACTTCACATCCAGCCTATATTACTGACAGAGACACAGACCTCACATCCAGCCTATATTACTGGGAGAGACACACAGACCTCACATCCAGCCTATATTACTGGGAGAGACACACAGACCTCACATCCAGCCTATATTACTGGGAGAGACGCACAGACCTCACATCCAGCCTATATTACTGGGAGAGACGCACAGACCTCACATCCAGCCTATATTACTGGGAGAGACGCACAGACCTCACATCCAGCCTATATTACTGGGAGAGACGCACAGACCTCACATCCAGCCTATATTACTGGGAGAGACGCACAGACCTCACATCCAGCCTATATTACTGGGAGAGACGCACAGAGCTCACATCCAGCCTATATTACTGGGAGAGACGCACAGAGCTCACATCCAGCCTATATTACTGGGAGAGACGCACAGAGCTCACATCCAGTCTATATTACTGGGAGAGACGCACAGAGCTCACATCCAGCCTATATTACTGGGAGAGACACACAGACCTCACATCCAGCCTATATTACTTTGACACTGTCAATCCTTCTCTTTTTTTTCTTTTCTGGAAAAGCTTTATATTCTTGTACAGCTGCAGCTTCCTTTATACCCATGTCAGGACACGCATGGCGCTGTATTTGGTGACCACTGATCGGTGCCCGGTGCCACCTCTTGTGTTGGGCCCACACATCCGGTGCTTTTTTTGGCTTTTCCTCCCTGAGACGCTGTTATTTGTCAGCTATGAAACTGAAGTGCTGCATATTTGTAGCCGTATACTCGGTAGTAAACAGACTATAATGCAATCTGTTGTGTTTTTTTTGTCCCAGCATTGTTTGCCAGTATGTAAAAACCTACATAAATTGCATTAAATCTCAGGACGCCTCCTGGTGGAGGGCTCACCTCATGTGACCCCCCCCAGAGTAGTCACTGGGTCAGACGAGGAGAAGACCACCCTCGGCCAGATGATGTTGGGGCTGCCTGCTGCTGTCAGGTCACATCGCTCCCTGTAAAGGCCGGCTCCATCCGTCAGCGGCAGTAACACTTTCCTGTCTGGGGCGAGAACAGATCGGGAAATGTTCATGAATGTCGCTCAGATGCAACAACTGGAAGACGTTAATCCTGTGCTTTATTAGGAACAGATCGCCGCCTGGTATTCACTCTTGGATCAGATTTGGGATTTTTTTGGCACACTCCAGCTTCTGTCTTCTCTGTAAAACTGCACAAAAAAGACCAGTGTCCCTGTCCGCTAAGCTGAGAGCAGATCTCCAAACTGGCTGAGATACCGGTGACCAGTGTCCGCTAAACCTAGAGCAGATCTCCAAACTGGCTGAGATACTGGCGAACAGTGTCCCTGTCCGCTAAGCTGAGAGCAGATCTCCAAACTGGCTGAGATACCGGTGACCAGTGTCCGCTAAACCTAGAGCAGATCTCCAAACTGGCTGAGATACTGGCGAACAGTGTCCCTGTCCGCTAAGCTGAGAGCAGATCTCCAAACTGGCTGAGATACCGGTGACCAGTGTCCGCTAAACCTAGAGCAGATCTCCAAACTGGCTGAGATACTGGTGACCAGTGTCCGCTAAACCTAGAGCAGATCTCCAAACTGGCTGAGATACTGGCGACCAGTGTCCCTGTCCGCTAAGCTTAGAGCAGATCTCCAAACTGGCTGAGATACTGGCGACCAGTGTCCCTGTCCGCTAAGCTGAGAGCAGATCTCCAAACTGGCTGAGATACTGGTGACCAGTGACCCTGTCCGCTAAACCTAGAGCAGATCTCCAAACTGGCTGAGATACTGGTGATTAGTGTCCCTGTCCGCTAAACCTAGAGCAGATCTCCAAACTGGCTGAGATACTGGTGATTAGTGTCCCTGTCCGCTAAACCTAGAGCAGATCTCCAAACTGGCTGAGATACTGGTGACCAGTGTCCGCTAAACCTAGAGCAGATCTCCAAACTGGCTGAGATACTGGTGACCAGTGTCCCTGTCCGCTAAGCTTAGAGCAGATCTCCAAACTGGCTGAGATACTGGTGACCAGTGACCCTGTCCGCTAAGCTTAGAGCAGATCTCCAAACTGGCTGAGATACCGGTGACCAGTGTCCGCTAAACCTAGAGCAGATCTCCAAACTGGCTGAGATACTGGTGACCAGTGTCCGCTAAACCTAGAGCAGATCTCCAAACTGGCTGAGATACTGGCGACCAGTGTCCCTGTCCGCTAAGCTTAGAGCAGATCTCCAAACTGGCTGAGATACTGGCGACCAGTGTCCCTGTCCGCTAAGCTGAGAGCAGATCTCCAAACTGGCTGAGATACTGGTGACCAGTGACCCTGTCCGCTAAACCTAGAGCAGATCTCCAAACTGGCTGAGATACTGGTGATTAGTGTCCCTGTCCGCTAAACCTAGAGCAGATCTCCAAACTGGCTGAGATACTGGTGATTAGTGTCCCTGTCCGCTAAACCTAGAGCAGATCTCCAAACTGGCTGAGATACTGGTGATTAGTGTCCCTGTCCGCTAAACCTAGAGCAGATCTCCAAACTGGCTGAGATACTGGTGACCAGTGTCCGCTAAACCTAGAGCAGATCTCCAAACTGGCTGAGATACTGGTGACCAGTGTCCCTGTCCGCTAAGCTTAGAGCAGATCTCCAAACTGGCTGAGATACTGGTGACCAGTGACCCTGTCCGCTAAGCTTAGAGCAGATCTCCAAACTGGCTGAGATACCGGTGACCAGTGTCCCTGTCCGCTAAGCTTAGAGCGCATCGCCAAACTGGCTGAGATACCGGTGACCAGTGTCCCTGTCCGCTAAGCTGAGAGTAGATCTCCAAACTGGCTGATACTGGTGACCAGTGTCCCTGTCCGCTAAACCTAGAGCAGATCTCCAAACTGGCTGAGATACTGGTGACCAGTGACCCTGTCCGCTAAGCTTAGAGCAGATCTCCAAACTGGCTGAGATACCGGTGACCAGTGTCCCTGTCCGCTAAGCTTAGAGCGCATCGCCAAACTGGCTGAGATACCGGTGACCAGTGTCCCTGTCCGCTAAGCTGAGAGTAGATCTCCAAACTGGCTGATACTGGTGACCAGTGTCCCTGTCCGCTAAACCTAGAGCAGATCTCCAAACTGGCTGAGATACTGGTGACCAGTGTCCCTGTCCGCTAAACCTAGAGCAGATCTCCAAACTGGCTGAGATACTGGTGACCAGTGTCCCTGTCCGCTAAACCTAGAGCAGATCTCCAAACTGGCTGAGATACTGGTGACCAGTGTCCCTGTCCGCTAAGCTGAGAGCGCATCGCCAAACTTGCTGAGATACTGGTGACCAGTAAGCAGGTGCGGCGGTGCCGGAATATGACGTGGCGGCGCTGTCCTTACGCCCTTATGCTTCCATGAAATGTTTTTTTTTTTCTCATCTGTGCAGTTGAGTGCGTTCTTTTAGCATAAAAAGTGCGATCAATACAGCGTGACATAGACCAAAAGGGCAAAATATGTCCAGAATACGATGCCCGAATGTCTCCTGGCCCCAACATGTCCCGTTCTTGGAGCTGCAGGCTGACAACTTCTGAGTGCTGCCGTTGTGGCGCTCATCGAGGTTGTCGCCTTGCTTTTTGGCACTTTTCTGCTCCTTCTCTCCGGTGTATGAGACTGAGCTGCAATACTAGACTCTGCCTGTAGACAGGATTGGCGCTGTTTCAAGATAAAGGCCTGTCTCTTAAAATGTCATGCAGCACCTTACAAGGGGGTTCCTTTCTATCAGCGGCTGAAGGCGCGGCGGTGCTCCCCTTCAGTACATAGTGACGTCCACAGATTTAAAGGGAACCTGTCACCAGATTTTTCCCTATAAAACCAAAAATATCCCCTTCTGCAGCTCCTGGGCTGCATCCTAGGAAGGTGCACCTTGTTGCTGGCCCGCTTTTCAAACCTCCAAAACAACTTTATAAAATATTACCTTTTCGTATGCAAATTAGTTTGGCTGGCCAGATGGGCGGGCTGTATTTCGCCTTCTGTTCCCCCTCATCCCCTGCCGCTGTTTGTCGTCCCCCAGTCTTGATTTGCATGGATGACGTCTGCCCCATCATCCTCCACGCTGATGCCGAAGTCTCACGCAGGCGCAGTTAGCAGAGGCCACTATTGCGGGCCTGAGCAGAAACTATCCCTCTTGCGCGCCGGTGATGTATTTGCGCAGGCTCGAGATTGTGGGCGGCGCTGTGCATGACCTCACCAGCGTCATCCTCATACCCGCCCATAATCTCAAGCCTGCGCAAATACATCACCGGTGCGCGAGAGGGATAGTTTCTGCTCACGGCCCGCAAAAGTGGCCTCTGCTAACTGCGCCTGCGCGAGACTTCGGCATCAGTGTGAATGATGACGGGGCCGTCGTCATCCATGCAAATCAAGACCGGGGGACGGCAAACAGCGGCAGGAGGGGGGGGGCAGAAGGCGAAATAAAGCCCGCCCATCTGCCCAACCAAACTAATTTGCATAGGAAAAGGTAATATTTTATAAAGTTGTTTTGGAGGTCCGAAAAGCGGGACAGCAACAAGGCGCCCCTTCCTAGAACGCAGCCCAGGAGCTGCAGAAGGGGGTAATTTTGGTTTAATAGGGAAAAATCTGTTGACAGGTTCTCTTTTAAAGGGGTCGTCCCAAATGTAATAACTACTACCTATCTGCACTACGACATCTGGCTGCTCCGACCCCCAACGATCTTCAGAGTGAGGGGTACCCAATGTATGAATGGTGCACTAGTGAGCATGTGCGACAGTGACGGGAGCAGTGGTCACACATGCTCATTAATTAGTGGTCGTTCTGTGCTTGTAAATGATGGGGGTCCTATAGATCTGACCCCAGCGATCACACAGGGATTGGTGGTGCATTCTCTATAGGACAGCCCCTTTAAGCTGCAGCCGCACACGCCAGCATGGATGCCGGTCGCAGGTAAAAGTCCCAGTCTCTCCGTGCGAGTGGGTCGGCGGGCTCTCCTGACTCCTGCTCGCTATATGCCGGGTGCGTCTATCCTCAGTGATGTTTGCCGTGTATCAGCTGCTGCACATTGGGCCGGATGACCCCGGGGGCAGTCACCCGCCTCCTCTCCTGGAATTCCTCCTCTAGGCCCTTGTCTCCCTGCAGCCGGATCCTATAGAAATGCTGTGAGACGGGGACAGATCGCCATTCCTTCCCTGTGGTTACAGTTTGTGTAAATCAAGTGAGGACACAAACTCTGGTCTCCTCCACATTCACAGGAGGCCTCAAGAGTGCCAAAAGTGAGAGCCGGAGCGCCGGTCCTTGGGAGCGCCGGTCCTTGGGACTTGCATTTCGACCCTTGTAATGATTAACTCCTCAGTCAGCGAGGAATTTACTACCAAGGATGAAAGGTGAAGTCGGTCATCACAGCTCAGGCCTCAGTGTTTTTGTTATTGTGGGTTTTTACCTTTTTAGTGGCCAAATATCCCGCCCATTAGGCCCTGTGCCGCGGAGCTTGCAATCTGCTTTCTCCTTGCCTAGTCCATTCATAGGATGTTTTGGGGTGAGGGGGGAGACAGACGACTCCATGGAGATGGCATCCTTCTCGGTGAATGGGAAAATTCATGTTTACACCCAGGGGCCGCGAGCCGGAGAGCTATTCACAACCAAGCGTGCGCTACAATGTATCCGTGGAAGTCTCACGTAGCGCTGTGCTGAATGGATACAATTGTAGCAAATTCACAAGTGAGCCTCAAGGAGACTTTGTAGCGGTACTATTTAAGATTAATTGCACATATGGCGGATTTGGTGCAATCAAATCCCCACAAATTTACAAAAACTTGAATTTGTGACATGGTTTTTTTTTTTTTTTGCTACAAATTTTTTTGTTTAGTCGCCGCGGACTTCACTTTATGCTTTTCCGCAAAGAATATTGAAAAAAATAAAAATCTGCTCCCAATTTTAATATTCACAAATATATTAAAGGGAACCGTGGTTTAGTCACCGTGCACACAGGGGGCAACAACCTTAAGGCCCTGTGCGCACTTACCGGATTTTGCCGCAGATTTCCTGCGGTTTGCTGCATGTTTCGCTGCAGAAAACGTTCATAACATCTCTGCAGTGAATCACCAGCAAAACCTATGGGCAAAAAAAATCCTGTGCGCACTATGCGGAATTTGACAGCTGCATGTTTTGGTGCGGGATTCCCGCAGCAAAAACAATTGCATGTCAATTCTTTTCCTCACGTCGCTGCGGGATTTCACTCCATTGACTCCAATGTTAATCGTGAAATCCCGCAGGGAATAACGCGGGCAGCAAATTCTGTGCGGTTCACTGCGTTTTCCTGCGTTATTCCCTGCGGTATTTCGCGGTTTACCTCCGGTAAAGTACATCGCTTGTCTGCGGTTTTGCAGGGAAGTGATGTCATTACAGGAAGAGGAAGCAAAGCAGAGAGTAAACACACACAGAACACAGACACACAGAACACAGACACATAGTACACACACACAGACACATACGGTAGAACACACTTAGAAAGAAAACAGAAATATAGAAAACAAAGCACGTGGGCTCCGCCGTATATTTACCGTCCAGCCGAGGTAAGCACACAGCGGCGGCCCGGTATTCTCAGGCTGGGGAGGGCGAGGGGCAGGGTTAATGTCCCCCGCCTCACTCCCCCTCCCGCAGCCGAGAATATCAGCCGCAGCTGCCCCGGGACTGTCACATGCATTATGCGGCACTACCGGAGTGTCCCCGGCTCTTCCTGCCGCCGTGTAGCAGTGGCGGTCAGGGTAATACAAAGAGTTAATGGTGGCGGATCACCGCCATTAACTCCAGGCTTGATCATGGCAGCGTCTATGTGACAGCTGACATGATCAACCCGTAAGTAAAGTGAATAAAACATAGACACCGAAAAATCCTTTATTTTAAATAAAACAAACAAGCCTCGTTCAACATTTTATTAACCCCTCCCGCACCAAAGCTCCGGCGTAATCCACAGCTCCGGCGTCCTGCGATGCTTGCACTGACACAGACACAGCTGAATGCAGCCTCGCAGCGAGACAGCAGAGGTAATTACCGGTCATTTCCCACGGCCGGTAATATGAACTCCCTGCCGACCGTGGGAAATGCAGCGATCTGTCCTCTATCCATCTGTCTGTCTATCCCTCTATCTATCTATCCCTCTATCTATTCTTCTGTCTCTTTACCTATCTACTATCTCAGAATGAAATGACTTTTTTTTTTTTTTTTCTTCAATGTGCTTTATTGCATTGAATGCAATAAAGCACATCCCAACCCGCACGCGGCAAACCGCATGCGGTTTTCGGGTGCGGTTTGCCGCAGTTTTTTACCGCAGGTGCGGTAATCTTTGAATACCTGCAGAATTTTCTTGAGAAAATTCCATTTTCCAGTGCGCACATAGCCTAAAGGTTATTTTCCCACTTTTCTTAAGGGGAACTTGTCGAGTCCAATATGCATTCAGATCCACGAGCAGTTCTGGGTACATATAGCTAATCCCTGCCTAACTGTCCCTGTATACACTAGCATAGATAAGGAGATCTTTAGAAAAAGTATTTCTAATTATCTTTTACCGTATGCTAATGAGCGCAGGGACTAGTCACCTGGGCGTTAGTTCCCCTTGGCTAGTCGGCTCCCTTAGCATGTTAGTATGCCCCTGTGGGTGTGCAAACATGCTAATGAATACGCAGCGTCACAGGATGATCTCACTCACCTCTCCGCCGCCATCGCCGCCCGATGCTGGATTTCGGCTCAGTGTGCATGACCCCGGAGTTTCGGTCATGCGCACTATGAAGCCGGGTGTACACACGTACTGGCTTCAAACTGAAGTAGTGCACATGACCGAACCTCCAGGGTCATGCACACTGAGCCGAAATCCAGTGCCTGATGCGATGGCGGCAGATGGGCAAGTGACATCATCCTGTGACGCTGCGCATTCATTAGCATGTTAGCACACCCGCAGGGGTGTACGAACATGCTAATGGGGCCAACTAGCCAAGGGGAACTAACGCCCAGGTGACTAGTCCCCGAGCTCATTAGCATACGGTAAAAGATAATTAGAAATACTGTTTCTATAGATCCCTTTATCTATGCTAGTGTATACAGGGACGGGTAGTCGGGGATTAGCAATATGCATCCAGAACTGCTCGTGTTTTGGTGCATATTGGACCTGACAGGTTTCCCTTAAGAAAAGTGAGCCCATATTATTATTTTGGGAAAATAACCTTTAACATTGTCACACCCCCCCATGTGCGCTGCAACTAAACCACGGACCTCACAACCTGCAGTAATCTCCCTGGATGTTTTTGCAGATGTCCAAAAGAAAGGTTTCCAGGTGTCCGGGGTGATAGATGTCATATTGATGTCCCCAGTGCGAGACTCCGCCGTCATCTTATACGTCATTCACAGTTATCCTCCGGGGCGTGCGTGTCGTGAGCTCCGGATCGTGGGTGCACATGACCACGCGCCGTGTCAGAGGGCAATCATCTCGTAACCTGTGTGCAGTCATCAGGGATAATGACAACATTTTGTTACCACCATTTATTACAATTTTAAATATGCATTTGTTGTTGGACTGAACTGGACAAGTATGGAAACGGGCTAAGGAGTCTATTCACTGACTGCAAGCAGAGCTACTGGGAGTGGGGAGGAATCTAAATAGTCCATCAGAAAGTGCAACGGATAAGGAGAAACCTTTTTTTTTTTTTTTTTTATTCTGAATCTTCTTGACACCCGATGTATGAGAAATAACTTCTCGAGGAGCAACAACTATTTATCACCCATCTTGCTGATTGTTGGGGTCCAAGTGTTGAGCTCATCGCCTGTCTTGAGAGCAGGGTTCAGATATTCCTTGTTAGTATGGAGTGGTGGCCCGACATGCTCTTCTCCATCAGTGTAATAGGCAGTATATGGGCGGTGGTGCGCATTGACCGTAAATTGCATAGTGGTGCGCATGCGCTTATCCTAAAGTCTAAAAGGCAATGAATGGCTTTGCGGTGCACATGCAATTCTCCAGCAGTCCAATAGATAATACAAGGCAGTGGTGAGCATGCTCTTCTCCAGCGGTCCAGTAGATAATATGGGGCGGTGGTGAGCATGCGTTTCTCCAGTGGTCTAATAGATAATACGGGGTGGGGGTGAGCATGCGCTTCTTCAGCAGTCCGATAGATAATACAAGGCAGTGGTGAGCATGCTCTTCTCCAGCGGTCCAGTAGATAATAAAAGGAGGTGGTAAGCATGCTAGTCTCCAGCAGTCCAGTAGATAATAAAAGGAGGTGGTAAGCATGCTAGTCTCCAGCAGTCCAGTAGGTAATAAAAGGAGGTGGTAAGCATGCTCGTCTCCAGCAGTCCAGTAGGTAATAAAAGGAGGTGGTAAGCATGCTCGTCTCCAGCAGTCCAGTAGGTAATAAAAGGAGGTGGTAAGCATGCTCGTCTCCAGCAGTCCAGTAGGTAATAAAATGAGGTGGTAAGCATGCTCGTCTCCAGCAGTCCAGTAGGTAATAAAAGGAGGTGGTAAGCATGCTCGTCTCCAGCAGTCCAGTAGGTAATAAAAGGAGGTGGTAAGCTTGCTCGTCTCCAGCAGTCCAGTAGGTAATATGTGGCGGTGGTAAGCATGCGCTTCTCTAGCAGTCCAATAGATAATACGGGGCGGTGGTGAGCGTGCATTTTTCCAGCAGTCCAAAAGATAATACGGGGCGGTGGTGAGCATGCGTTTTTCCAGCAGTCCAATAGATAATACGGGGCGGTGGTGAGCATGCGCTTCTCTAGCAGTCCAATAGATAATACGGGGCGGTGGTGAGCGTGCACTTCTCCAGCAGTACAATAGATAATATGGGGCGGTGGTGAGCGTTTACTTCTCCAGCAATCACACAGACAATAAATGGAGCGGTGGTTCAGATGCGCAGCAACTCCTTCTTTCTAATTGGGCATTTCTGCTGCCATTATTGAGGTCAGTGCGGGGTCCCAGTGGTCAGTCCTCCCATAAATCGACAAGTTGTCACTGAATTGACCCTCCAAGTGATTGTTAATTTTGTCTTAAAGGAGTTTGCAGCGCTTACGAAGGAGCTGAACATCTGCCGGGAGCAGCTGCTGGAGCGCGAGGAAGAGATCGCGGAGTTGAAGGCGGAGAGGAACAATACCCGGGTAAGGATTTCGGGGGCTAAGCATGGGCAGTGCGGCCTCGTAGGTTACGTCCTCGTGTTATCTGCCCTTCTCTGTTTTGATTCCCGCGTCTCTTGGTAACACTTGTTGGTGTCTTTGCAGCTCCTCCTGGAACATCTGGAGTGTCTCGTCTCCCGGCACGAGCGCTCGCTGAGGATGACCGTGGTGAAGAGGCAGGCGCAGTCCCCGGCCGGAGTCTCCAGCGAGGTGGAAGTCCTGAAGGCTCTGAAGTCGCTGTTTGAACATCACAAAGCTTTAGATGAAAAGGTAAAGTGTGTGAGTGATCCGGACGAGACGCCCGCGGGTGACTGACGCTCCATAATACTTTAATAGGGCTGAAACTGGTTTCTGAGAGCGGCACGTTTCGGTTCCCTTCTTGGGACACTTTTTATTTTGCTAAATTCCTAAATCTGGAGGATCATTTAGATGAGCACAGGATTGGAGAGACGGGGATTGGGTCTATTATTACGGCTTAATTTTATAACGGTCACAGCCGATCTGTCCCCTTTAAGTGCTGCGCTGCGTAAAGGCAACTTATTACAGCCGCAGGTCACTACCCCTAGAGGCCAAAATGAAAGATTTGTGTGCGCTGGGGAAATTGGAGCGCTCCGAAAATAATGCAGACACTTATCCAAGAGCTTATTATTGATCCATGACCCCCGAGCAGTCCGGTGGATGGTGCCAGACCACCCTTGATCCCTCCTGCAAATCGTGGGTTCATCTTTTTTCACCTCTAATAGACATGGATGGTGGCCTTCTACATTCTCCACATTGAGCCCAAACCCTTCCCGACATAAGAAATACATGTAAGTCATATGCAGGTTGTTGGTGTGTATGCGCCGAGCTTAGAAGCAGTGTTATACAGCCGTCATCTGCTTCAAGCACCAGCGACCAGAGCTAGCACCTATTGCTGCTTGTTAACCCATTAGATGCTTCGATCAGTCTCTGACAGCTGAATTTAAAGCTCAGTGCTTTGGGCGTCCATGTTGCCATTACTCTCATTTGACATGACGATGAGATGCCATATCTGCTGGGTACTCACTGAAGGCCTCCATGGCTGCCATCTTGGTACACCCCTTAAGCCCAGCTAAAGGAGAAGTATATATAAAAAAGTTTTTTAAAAAGTTCTTTTAAGTCTGACTTTTGCCCCCTTTTCCCAGTTTAAAAATAAAAGAAATAAACTAAGTATATTTGATATTGCTGCATCCTTAAAAGTCCAAACAAAATATAAAAATCATTGACTTGTATGGTAAACAGTGTAACACTGCAGGGTTTGGTGTCGCACTGATCTGGAGAATCGGCACCAGCTCATTTTTACAGCACACTGAAGTACATTATATGGTAAAGCAAATGGGGGAAAAAAAACCCAAAACTACCACACAAGCCCTCGTACTGCAATGTGGGTGGAAAAGAAAAAAAAAAGTTGTGGGTCTTGGAAGATGGAGAGGAAATAAACAAAAATGTCCGGTCACATTATGTTCTGGGATTCCGGTGGGAGCGAATTAAGAACACGAAACCTGATGCTCTGATGCCAGTGAGTAGATGAAGGCTGCGATATTTGGGGATTTTTCTAAATTGGACAAGTAAAGAGTGTTATGAAATATTTATTACTTGACGTTTATATGGACGTTAGTGCTGAGTTGCCACTACTATGCTCAGGTGCTCAGTACTCGTAACTAGTGATGAGCGGGCACTACCATGCTCAGGTGCTCAGTACTGGTAACTAGTGATGAGCGGGCACTACCATGCTCGGGTGCTCAGTACTGGTAACTAGTGATGAGCGGGCACAACCATGCTCGGGTGCTCAGTACTGGTAACTAGTGATGAGCGGGCACTACCATGCTCGGATGCTCAGTACTGGTAACTAGTGATGAGCGGGCACTACCATGCTCGGGTGCTCAGTACTGGTAACTAGTGATGAGCGGGCACTACCATGCTCGGGTGCTCAGTACTGGTAACTAGTGATGAGCGGGCACTACCATGCTCGGGTGCTCAGTACTGGTAACTAGTGATGAGCGGGCACTACCATGCTCGGGTGCTCAGTACTGGTAACTAGTGATGCTCGGGTGCTCAGTACTTGTAACTAGTGATGAGCGGGCACTACCATGCTCGGGTGCTCAGTACTTGTAACTAGTGATGAGCGGGCACTACCATGCTCGGGTGCTCAGTACTGGTAACTGGTGATGAGCGGGCACTACCATGCTCGGATGCTCAGTACTGGTAACTAGTGATGAGCGGGCACTACCATGCTCGGGTGCTCAGTACTGGTAACTAGTGATGAGCGGGCACTACCATGCTCGGGTGCTCAGTACTGGTAACTAGTGATGAGCGGGCACTACCATGCTCGTGTGCTTGGTACTGGTAACTAGTGATGAGCGGGCACTACCATGCTCGGGTGCTCTGTACTGGTAACTAGTGATGAGCGGGCACTACCATGCTCGGGTGCTCAGTACTGGTAACTAGTGATGAGCGAGCACTACCATGCTCGGGTGCTCAGTACTGGTAACTAGTGATGAGCGGGCACTACCATGCTCGGGTGCTTGGTACTGGTAACTAGTGATGATCAATCATAGTCTCTTGTCGCGCCTATCCGAGCATCCAATTCCTCTTTACGAGTACCAAGCATGGTAGTGCCCGCTTATCACTAATAGTCATGGATATGGTGATACCAATCTGGAATGGAAGTGATGAAGTTTTTCCATCATTCATGTGACCGCTGCAGCCAGTCGCTGCCCCACACACTGAGGTTTGCACGTAACGCTGAAGCTAGTGATTGGCTGCAACACAGACATTGCTGATAGACGGGATGCCATCACTTCTGGAACTGGCAGAGGATTCACTCTTTGCCCTAAAATTTTGCAAAATGCTTTTAATCTATGAAACCTTTTCAGACCACACACTTTACAGTCTGGATTCGCCCTTTAGCGTTGAGGTACGGAGCCGTAGTTGTGCCGCTGTTCACGCTCCGCACATAGGCCCCTGTTGTAGGGATCCCTCCTGAGTTCCGTCTTCTCGTCTCTAGGTGCGGGAGCGCTTGCGGGTGGCGTTGGAGAGATGTAGCCTCCTGGAGGAAGAATTGGCCGTAACACACAAAGAGGTGAGTGGTCTGGGAGTTCCCCGTACGATCGTGTGCCGTGCAGGAACAATGGTTTGCTGACATTCTGCTGTCGCCCATTCAGCTGATGGTGTCACGAGAGCAAAACAATCAGAAGAAAAGCTACAATGACGGCTCCGGAGAGAACGAGCAGGAGAATACGCCCAGCACTAATGGCAAGGTGAGGACACCGCGCTTACAAGCTATTTTGGGAGTAGCTTGTAAGGGCTGTGCATGCTCGGCCACTGCTGTATTACTGTAGAGGTGGCCGGGGACTTTTGCAATGAGCCTTTAAATAATATTCTTTTTACAAGAACTTTGCAAATTTACCCATAAAAAAAAAGGTAATTACTCCTTAAGTAAAATCCTCCTTATTGTGCATGGTGTGTATACACTACACGTTTCGCCGCAGGCCGTCCTCTGTGTGCGCCAGTGCCGATTCTGCATCATGGTGCTGATATCATGTGCGGCCAGCAATCGCTGTATATCAGGCCGGCTCCTGATTTGATCTTCGTCTGTTCCTGATGCGATCTGTCAATTTCCTGGAGGCGATTCTGCGTTCATTCTGTTTTTCTTATGACAGAGATCATCCGATGGCTCTTTAAGTCACGATGAAGACCTGTCCAAAGTCGTGGAGCTCCAGGATGTCATCGATAAGCAGTCCAAGGAGCAGAGTCAGATGAAGGAACGCCTGGCCATCCTGTCCAACCGGGTGACGGAGCTGGAGGAAGATCTGGACACAGCGAGGAAAGATCTCATTAAATCTGAAGAGATGAACACAAAGCTGCAACGTGACGTACGAGAGGTGAGGAGACGTGACGGCTGCCGGGAGCTGAGGCTGCCATGCTACAGAGCGGCAGTGAACACTGGGAGAATATTAATAGCGTGAAAAAAAAAAAGCATGGGAAATGTATGTCTGAGAGGTTGGCAGATGAAGAAGAGAGTGCGTAAAACTGTGCGGAATAGGTGGGATGTCTGCAGTATAGGAGCAAAAAAGGGCAGAGGGGTGGCGGGGAGCGCCGGGGGCAGAGGGGTGGCGGGGAGCGCCGGGGGCAGAGGGGTGGCGGGGAGCGCCGGGGGCAGAGGGGTGGCGGGGAGCGCCGGGGGCAGAGGGGTGGCGGGGAGCGCCGGCCGAAGCTGCAGAGGGGTGCGAGGAGCGCCATGGACCGAAGGGTGCGAGGAGCGCCATGGACAGAGGGTTGGCGGGGGCAGAGGGGTGCGAGGAGCGCTGTGGACAGAAGGGTGCGAGGAGAGCCGAGGGTAGAGGGGTGCGTGGAGCACCGGGGGCAGAGGAGTGCGTGGAACGCCGGCCGTAGCTGTATGGGGTGTGAGGAGCGCCAGCCGTAGCTGTAGTGTTTGCGAGGAGCGCCGGCCGTAGCTGTAGGGGGTGCGAGGAGCGCCGGCCGTAGCTGTAGGAGGTGCGAGGAGCGCCGGCCGTAGCTGTAGGAGGTGCGAGGAGCGCCGGCCGTAGCTGTAGGAGGTGCGAGGAGCGCCGGCCGTAGCTGTAGGAGGTGCGAGGAGCGCCGGCCGTAGCTGTAGGAGGTGCGAGGAGCGCCGGCCGTAGCATTTTGCGAGGAGCGCCGGCCGTAGCTGTAGGGGGTGCGAGGAGCGCCGGCCGTAGCTGTAGGGGGTGCGAGGAGCGCCGGCCGTAGCTGTAGGGGGTGCGAGGAGCGCCGGCCGTAGCTGTAGGGGGTGCGAGGAGCGCCGGCCGTAGCTGTAGGGGGTGCGAGGAGCGCTGGCCGTAGCTGTAGGGGGTGCGAGGAGCGCCGGCCGTAGCTGTAGGGGGTGCGAGGAGCGCCGGCCGTAGCTGTAGGGGGTGCGAGGAGCGCCGGCCGTAGCTGTAGGGGGTGCGAGGAGCGCCGGCCGTAACTGTAGGGGGTGCGAGGAGCGCCGGCCATAGCTGTAGGGGGTTTGGTCTCCATTTCTGTTCCATTTAATGTTCGGACTTCGGTTGTTATACTTGGATATGACTAAGGATCCTGCGCGATCCAAAACGCGTTATGGTGAATGGAGCTAATTTTTATCTTTTGGATTGCTGGATGTCCATTTCCTTCATTGCCTTCATTCTCAGGCCATGGCCCAGAAGGAGGATATGGAAGAGAGGATTACGACTCTCGAAAAACGCTACCTCGCTGCCCAGCGCGAAGCCACATCCGTGCACGACCTCAATGATAAACTTGAAAATGAAATTGCTAATAAGGAATCCGTTCTCCGGCAGGTAATGTATGCAATATATACAATCTATACACCACGTGTGCACGGACAGTGGCTATTTAGAAACTAAAAACAAAAAAAAATGTTTACGAAAATCTATTGCCCAACCCTAAAAATACATAACAAAATTATTTCAGTAGCCGGAGATCTAAAATGGTTTTTGACTAAATGTCTGGTCGTCTCGGTGGTTATTAAAGGGTTAATAAATCGTGTTTTTGATCAGAGCGAAGAAAAGAATCGGCAGATCCAGGAGCGGCTGGAACTGGCAGAGCAGAAGCTTCAGCAGACGATCCGGAAAGCGGAAACCCTGCCCGAGGTGGAGGCCGAGCTGGCCCAGAGAGTGGCTGCCCTCTCCAAGGTAAGCGAGACCCCCCCTGGTCACGTGAGGGGTCCCACCATTACTGGACGGTGAATGAAATCTTGTGGCCGCCATAAAACCCTATTGATAGCGGTTTTGTGAAACCTTTTTGTTGCCGGTTGTACAGACGCCATTGACGTGACGGGACCCAACCCCTCCACACTTTTGGATGAAGGGGAGATTCTTCAAGTATGGGGGAGTAGTGCATAAAAAGACAGGCTCATCAGTAGTGTGATAGGTTAAATATAACACACCCCAGCAATGCCAGTTTCCATGGTTTACACACCAGGGAATAGTTGCTGGTGTGTGATTTGGAGTCTCCCTTTAATTAATGGCCATCAATTACTGAATAGGCCCCGCCCACTGGACTCTTAAGCCCATCGTGTCCGGACTTTCAACTGCATAAATCCCTAAGTCTTTCCCAAGAAAACTCTCCATCCTACTGCTTCGCCCCCCCCCCGTTCTGTAACCTGATATTTCGGCTGGTGTCGTGAAAGGTTCACTTCATTTGCAAAATTTTATTAACCCCTTCCTGACATACGACGTGGATGTAAGTCACATGAGGTGCAGGTGTATAAACGTTGCTCTGGAGCAGAGTCCATTCCAGGCGCAGGAAAAAAATAGGATTCGCTCATAGAACGCGGACAGGAAAAGGTGAAAGTGCAAAAACTAATATTGGCCCACGGCGGTGAAGGTTAGGAAAAGCCGGCGCTCCTTCAGTCCTTGACACATGGTCCTTGTGGGAAGCAGATGACAGATCTGCGGTGAAGACTCCGGCACGTATACAGACGCTATTGGCTGAATTGTCATGCTGCGGGTTTGTGGTGCAGACTTCGCATCAGATGACCATACAGTACATGGGAAAACATCCACAGTTGGCAGAAAAAAGATCAAATGCTGCATGCAAATCCACAGCATGGGCGTCGGCACAGTCTGATTTAGGATTTAGCTGCGTTTTGGCTGAATTTTTCACTACACGGACTCTCGGCAAATTATATATTACAAGTATGTGCCACTTAATGGTCTCTGGGACCCCCAAATAATTCTGCAAATGAAGAGTTCGCAGTGCTGCGTCCCCTTCTAAGTTACTCTGCACAGCAGCGTTGCCAATATCGTCCTGCAGCCCCTACACAACCGGGTGTCCGGGAGCGCCGCTGTGTAGAAGAAAGGTAAAGGACATGCAGCGATGCAGATTCTTCATCAGTGGGGGTCAGACCTCCAGCATTTATTAAGGGTTTGTTCAGGACAATTTTATTTTTTAACTGGGAGTTTAAAAAGGTTGCTGACAACTTGCTTGTTCTACTTGCTCCTGGCTCCTGCTGGTGATTCTGCTGCTTCACGTCAACAGAGCAGCTCTTTCTCTTCAACGTCATGATGGCAGCAGTGAGCCAGCTGTCAATCAGCATAGCATCGGCAGTGACGCCCCATCAACGGAGCGGAAGAGAAGCTGCTGCTCTGTCCACGTGATGTCAGCAGAAGCCGCAGAATCGCCGGCAGGTGCGGCCTGATAGTTCTTAGCGACGAAGTTGAAAAATAAAATGGTCTTGGACAACCCCTTTTAATGGCGTCATGTCCTGGCATATTGCTTGAGGTCTGCATAGACCTTTGCTTTCCGGTCACACATTTTCTCCGCACGGTTTAGTTTGCAGGCATCATTTTGTAAAGTGATAGACGCCGAGCACTGGACCATGTAAGGATCCGTCGTAACGGCACCGCGCACACTAACCCCGAGGTGTCCGTTATTAGATTTCCAGGAATAACAGCAGAGGAACAACACGTTGCAATATTTCTTTGTCGCTCCATTGGGAGACCCAGCCAATTAGTTTTAATTGGGTGTATAGCTTCTGCCTCCGGAGGCCACACAAAGTATTACACTTAAAAGTGTAACGCCCCTCCCCTTCTGCCTATACACCCCCCGTGCATCACGGGCTCCTCAGTTTTTATGCTTTGTGCGAAGGAGGCTGACATCCACGCATAGCTCCACAGCTTAGTCAGCAGCAGCTGCTGACTTTGTCGGATGGAAGAAAAGAGGGCCCATATAGGGCCCCCGGCATGCTCCCTTCTCACCCCACTCTGGTCGGCGGTGCTGTTAAGGTTGAGGTATCCATTGCGGGTACATAGGCAGGAGCCACATGCTGTTTTCCTTCCCCATCCCTTAATGGGCTCTGGGTGAAGTGGGATCCTAATCGGTCTTCAGGCACTGAGGCCGTGCTCCCTCCGCAGCCCCTGGGGAATCTGCTGGACAGGAGCCGAGTATCGTCAGGGACAAGGCCCTGCTACTGGGAGGTACTCTGTGTCCCCGTGGGGACCGCGCATGGAGCGCTGGTGCCATTTACACTGCAGCACTGCTGGGTGTGTTAGTGCGCCGGGGACTACCGCGCAGGCCGCGCTGTGAGGTACTCTGTGTCCCCGTGGGGACCGCGCATGGAGCGCTGGTACCATATACACTGCAGCACTGCTGGGTGTGTTAGTGCGCCGGGGACTACCGCGCCGGCCGCGCTTATATGCCGGCCGCGCTTATAACTTTAGTCCCTGGCTTTTGCGGCCTAGTAGCGCATATTCCCGCCCCCAGGCCTGTCAGTCAGGGGAAGGGCGGGACGCTGCACAGAACGTCAGCGCTGAGGGCTGGAGCATACTCTGTATCCTCCTCCCCCCTCATTCAGCTCAGTGGGGCTCCAGATTCCCGCACTTTCTTGGGCACGCCCTCGGCCCCCTCCTCCCCACAGAACGCCGGCAGCCATTCCTGTCAGCTCTTCTGACGCTGGAGAGGAGAGAAAGCTCTGGGAGACCCAGGCAGGGAATCTGGTGATCACACAACCGCTTTGAGCGGTCGGTAAGCAGCACCTGAGGTGCTGGCCCCATTGAGTGCCGGAGTGTACATATATATATATATATGCTTATATGCTATACATATACACTGTAAGGTCGCACTGTTGATTTTTGGCTATATACCCTCCTGGATTGTACTCAGAGGAGACAACAGCATGTCGTCCGCAAAGAGCAAGGGTGCCAAAGCACAGGCTTACTTTGCAACCTGTACCTCATGTGCGGCTATACTACCGGCAGGTTCCACTGACCCTCATTGTGTGCAATGCTCGGCCCCTGTGGCACTTACTCAGCCGGAGCCTCTGCTACTGGTGGCCCAGGGGGAGCCACCTGCTACCACTGTCCAGGTGACAGGGACGGAGTTTGCAGTATTTGCTGACAAACTGTCTGAGACTATGGATAAATGGTCTGCTAGGATACTAGAAGCCTTACAGTCCAGACCGGTAACTCAGGCCACGGGCACTGTTCAATCATTGACCCCAGGCCCCCCTCATTTGCAGCTGCAAAGTGCTCCCGGGGTGAACCATGGGTCCCAGGGTGAGGTCTCTGACATGGACCGCAGTCCCAGGCCGCCTAAGCGGGGTCGCTGGGATGTTCCCTCGACTTCATCACATTGTTCAGGGTCTCAGCAGGAGGACTCTCTGGATGATGATGCGGAGGTAGCAGATCAGGATTCTGACCCTGAGACCGCGCTCAACCTGGATACACCTGATGGTGACGCCATAGTGAATGACCTTATAGCAACCATCAATCAGGTGTTGGATATTTCTCCTCCAGCTCCTACAATTGAGGAGTCAGCTTCTCAGCAGGAGAAATTCCGTTTCAGATCTCCCAAGCGTCCATTGAGTATGTTTCTGGATCACTCTGACTTCAGAGAGGCAGTCCAGAAACACCGAGCTTGTCCAGATAAGCGTTTTTCCAAGCGCCTTAAGGATACACGTTATCCCTTTCCCCCTGACGTGGTCAAGGGCTGGACTCAGTGTCCTAAGGTGGATCCTCCAGTCTCCAGACTGGCGGCTAGATCCATAGTTGCAGTGGAAGATGGGGCTTCACTCAAAGATGCCACTGACAGACAGATGGAACTATGGTTGAAATCCATCTATGAAGCTATCGGCGCGTCTTTTGCTCCAGCATTCGCAGCCGTATGGGCACTCCAAGCTATCTCAGCTTGTCATGCGCAGATTAATGCAGTCACATGTACATCTGCTCCGCAAGTGGTGTCCTTAACCTCTCAGGCGTCGGCGTTTGCGTCCTACGCCATCAATGCTGTCCTGGACTCTACGAGCCGTACGGCGGTAGCATCCGCCAATTCGGTGGCAGTCCGCAGGGCCATGTGGTTACGTGAATGGAAGGCAGACTCCGCTTCCAAAAAGTTTTTAACCGGTTTGCCATTTGTTGGCGACCGCCTGTTTGGGGAACGATTGGACGAAATCATTAAACAATCCAAGGGAAAGGACTCATCCTTATCCCAGTCCAAACCAAACAGACCTCAACCACGGAAGGTACAATCGAGGTTTCGGTCCTTTCGGCCCGCAGGCAGGTCTCAGTTCTCCTCGTCCAAAAGGCCTCAAAAGGATCAGAGGAACTCCGATTCATGGCGGTCTAAGTCACGTCCTAAAAAGACCGCCGGAGGAACCGCTCCCAAGGCGGCCTCCTCATGACTTTCGGCCTCCTCACTCCGCATCCTCGGTCGGTGGCAGGCTTTCTCGCTTTTGCGACACCTGGCTGCCACAGGTCAAAGACCGATGGGTGAGAGACATTCTATCCCACGGTTACAGGATAGAGTTCAGCTCTCGTCCTCCGAATCGATTTTTCAGAACATCTCCGCCCCCCGAGAGAGCCGATGCTCTTCTTCAGGCGGTGTGCACTCTGAAGGCGGAAGGAGTGGTGATCCCTGTTCCTCTTCAGCAACAGGGTCACGGTTTTTACTCCAACTTGTTTGTGGTACCAAAAAAGGACGGATCCTTCCGTCCTGTTCTGGACCTAAAACTGCTCAACAAACACGTAAAAACCAGGCGGTTCTGGATGGAATCGCTCCGCTCCGTCATCGCCTCAATGTCCCAAGGAGACTTCCTGGCATCAATCGACATCAAAGATGCTTATCTCCACGTACCGATTGCTCCAGAGCATCAGCGCTTCCTGCGTTTCGCCATAGGAAACGAACACCTTCAGTTCGTGGCACTGCCTTTCGGCCTGGCGACAGCCCCACGGGTCTTCACTAAGGTCATGGCAGCAGTGGTAGCAGTTCTGCACTCTCAGGGACACTCGGTGATTCCTTACTTAGACGATCTGCTGATCAAGGCACCCTCTCAAGTAGCATGCCAACGCAGCCTGGACGTCGCTCTGGAGACTCTCCAGAGTTTCGGGTGGATCATCAATTTTCCAAAGTCAAATCTGACACCGGCCCAATCACTGACATATCTTGGCATGGAGTTTCATACTCTCTCAGCGATAGTGAAGCTTCCGCTGGACAAGCAACGTTCACTACGGACAGGGGTGCAATCTCTCCTTCAAGGCCAGTCTCACCCCCTGAGGCGCCTCATGCACTTCCTAGGGAAGATGGTGGCAGCAATGGAGGCAGTTCCTTTTGCGCAGTTTCATCTGCGTCCACTTCAATGGGACATTCTCCGCAAATGGGACAGGAAGTCGACGTCCCTCGACAGGAACGTCTCCCTTTCACGGGCAGCCAAGGCTTCCCTTCAGTGGTGGCTTCTCCCCACTTCTCTGTCGAAGGGGAAATCCTTCCTTCCCCCATCATGGGCTGTGGTCACGACGGACGCGAGCCTGTCAGGGTGGGGAGCGGTTTTTCTCCACCACAGGGCTCAGGAAACCTGGACTCCGACAGAGTCCTCTCTTCAGATCAATGTTCTGGAGATAAGGGCAGTGTATCTTGCCCTAAAGGCGTTCCAGCCGTGGCTGGAAGGCAAGCAGATCCGAATTCAGTCGGACAACTCCACGGCGGTGGCATACATCAACCACCAAGGGGGAACACGCAGTCGGCAAGCCTTCCAGGAAGTCCAGCGGATTCTGATGTGGGTGGAAGCCACGGCCTCCACCATATCCGCAGTTCACATCCCGGGCGTAGAACACTGGGAAGCAGACTTTCTCAGTCGCAAGGGCATGGACGCAGGGGAATGGTCCCTTCACCCGGACGTGTTTCAGGAGATCTGTTGCCGCTGGGGGATGCCGGACGTCGACCTAATGGCGTCCCGGCACAACAACAAGGTCCCGGCATTCATGGCACGGTCTCAAGATCACAGAGCTCTGGCGGCAGACGCCTTAGTTCAGGATTGGTCGCAGTTTCAACTTCCGTATGTGTTTCCTCCTCTGGCACTGTTGCCCAGAGTGTTACGCAAGATCAGGTCCGACTGCCGCCGCGCCATCCTCGTCGCACCAGACTGGCCGAGGAGGTCGTGGTACCCGGATCTGTGGCATCTCACGGTGGGCCAACCGTGGGCACTACCAGACCGACCAGACTTGCTGTCTCAAGGGCCGTTTTTCCATCTGAATTCTGCGGCCCTCAACCTGACTGTGTGGCCATTGAGTCCTGGATCCTAGCGTCTTCAGGGTTATCTCAAGAGGTCATTGCCACTATGAGACAGGCTAGGAAACCAACGTCCGCCAAGATCTACCACAGGACGTGGAGGATATTCCTTTCTTGGTGCTCTGATCAGGGTGTTTCTCCCTGGCCATTTGCCTTGCCCACTTTTCTTTCCTTCCTGCAATCCGGGTTGGAAAAAGGTTTGTCGCTCGGCTCTCTTAAGGGACAAGTCTCTGCGCTCTCTGTGTTTTTTCAGAAGCGCCTAGCCAGACTTCCACAGTTACGCACGTTCCTGCAGGGGGTTTGTCACATAGTCCCTCCTTACAAGCGCCCGTTAGAACCCTGGGATCTGAACAGGGTGCTGATGGTTCTTCAGAAGCCACCTTTCGAGCCAATGAGGGATATTTCTCTCTCACGCCTTTCGCAGAAAGTGGCCTTCCTAGTAGCAGTCACATCACTTCGGAGAGTGTCTGAGCTAGCAGCGCTGTCATGCAAAGCCCCTTTCCTGGTGTTTCACCAGGACAAGGTGGTTCTGCGTCCGGTACCGGAATTTCTCCCTAAGGTGGTATCCTCCTTTCATCTCAATCAGGATATCTCCTTACCCTCTTTTTGTCCTCATCCAGTTCATCAGTGTGAAAAGGATATGCACTCGTTAGATCTGGTGAGAGCACTCAGATTCTACATTTCTCGTACGGCGCCCCTGCGCCGCTCGGATGCACTCTTTGTCCTTGTCGCTGGCCAGCGTAAAGGGTCACAAGCTTCCAAATCAACCCTGGCTCGGTGGATCAAGGAACCAATTCTTGAAGCTTACCGATCTTCTGGGCTTCCGGTTCCCTCAGGGCTGAAAGCCCATTCTACCAGAGCCGTGGGAGCGTCCTGGGCTTTGCGGCACCAGGCTACGGCTCAGCAGGTGTGTCAGGCGGCTACCTGGTCGAGTCTGCACACTTTCACGAAACACTATCAGGTGCATGCCTATGCTTCGGCAGATGCCAGCCTAGGTAGGCGAGTCCTTCAGGCGGCGGTTGCGCACCTGTAGGAGAGGGCCGTTTTTACGGCTCTATTACGAGGTATTACTTTACCCACCCAGGGACTGCTTTTGGACGTCCCAATTGTCTGGGTCTCCCAATAGAGCGACAAAGAAGAAGGGAATTTTGTTTACTTACCGTAAATTCCTTTTCTTCTAGCTCCAATTGGGAGACCCAGCACCCGCCCCTGTTCCCTTCGGGCTGTTGTTTTTTTGTGTACACATGTTGTTCATGTTGAATGGTTTCAGTTCTCCGAAATTCCTTCGGATTGAATTTACTTTAAACCAATTTATAACTTTTCCTCCTTCTTGCTTTTGCACCAAAACTGAGGAGCCCGTGAGGCACGGGGTGTGTATAGGCAGAAGGGGAGGGGCGTTACACTTTTAAGTGTAATACTTTGTGTGGCCTCCGGAGGCAGAAGCTATACACCCAATTAAAACTAATTGGCTGGGTCTCCCAATTGGAGCTAGAAGAAAAGGAATTTACGGTAAGTAAACAAAATTCCCTTCTTTAAGACCAGATACTCCAGAATTGTTGCTTTACTAAAACAGCTGCCAGGAGAGAGACAGGGCCGTGTTTTTCTCTGATTGTGTCGTCCATGTTGTTCTCCATGTTTTCGGAGGTGGTGAGGTCTGGAGAGAGCGGGGCAAAAAATTGGAAAAATATGAAAATAAATAAAAGCATTGTTATTATTAAAAACGGCACAATTGTGAGAATGTGGCCTCCTCCAGCGCCCGCACCTCCGCCTGCCTCTGTCTGCCTCTGTGTGTCTGTCACCTCTCTTGTCCTCTGACTCTGTAGTCTGAGCTTTTGCCTCCTCCGGGAAAGCCGGCCGCTCAGGAAGCTAAGGTGTTGGGACTTGCGCCTGTGCCTAGGAAGGTAGACTCCGCTCACTGTTTTCTGCCATGCTTGTTCCATTGCTTTCCCTGGTGAAGGGCAGTGACGGGATCCCATGCTGCTCAACCTAACAATCCATTCCATGGCTGGGATGTGCCGCCATACCGAGTGAGCCTCCGCACTGCATTCATTCAGCACCCGCTACACCGTGCATGTGCTGCCACCGCTAACACAACTAATACTGTGTGCCCAGCTTTACCCCAGGCCGGTGTCTTCCTCTTCTGCCCGCTAAGCATGAGCCGGCGTGGAAACTCTTCTTTGTTTACATGTCTGTATATAGCGGTCAGGAATCTACTATAAAACGCCTTTTAACGGGTGATAAAGTTATTGCCTATCCAATGGGTTAACAACGGCTTGTAGGACCCCCAGCTATCCTGAGCGGGGGGCTGTGAAATGCTCCGTTCATGGTCTCTGGGACTGTCGGGAGAGCTGTCATTCCAACAGAGCCCCATTCTGGGGTCCCACTTGTCACCGTTATGACCCATTTCTCTCGTTCAATAATATGGCAAATTTTTATTTATTATTTATCCTTTTGGAAGTTATCAACCCTTTTATTTATAAGGGGGCTCCTAACCATGACCGATCGGCACCCCTATTAGATTGAGGGGGTCCAACTCAATACATTGCCTCCAATCGGTGAACTGGATTGGGTCACAGTGATCTAGCGGGCGCAGGATCCCCCTGATTGTTCACCTGGCACAGCTCTGGATACTTTAGTGATGCCTGGGGTTGCTAATGAGTGGGCTGAGCTGTAATACCAGGCGCAGGCATTAAAAGAGGTTGTCCACTACTTTTACATTGATGGCCTATCCTTAGGATGGGCCATCAATGTCTGATCGACCGGGGTCCGATACCCAGCACCCCCGATGATCAGCTGTTCTTGGTCCCGGCAGCAGCAGGCAGCCGGAAGTGCTCAGTTCTGGAGCTGCTCTGTCAGAAAATACAGCAGCTCCGGAACCAAGAATTTCCAGCTGCCTGCTGCTGCCGCCACCGGGACCGAGAATAGATGGTCAGAGGGTGTGCGGGGGGGGGGGTGTCTGACCCCAGCCGATCAGTCATTGATGACCTATCCTTACGGACAGACCATCAAAGTAAGAGCAGTGGACAACCCCTTTAATAAGACTCTGTGCCAGGTAAATGGTGAAGGGCAGCCTCTGCTCCAGGTGATCGGGGGAGGTGCTGATCCCACTGATCTGATGATTGTCTGGACCTCCCGGACCCCTTTATGCTTTCAATTCTTCACTGTGACCCTCCCCTAATTTAGGATCTGTCTTTTCCAGATCCAGAAGTTTTCTTTCCAGACTTGGTTTATGTTCTGGAGGAGGACGCAGCTTATCCCTCACCGGGGCCTTTAGTGCAGTTTTCTCCACTTTTGTCACCTCCTCACAGGGTTTTACCAGTTTGCTGGTAAATGATGACAAATGTAACCTGAGACATTCTCCAATTGGGCATCGTTGAGCACAGAGTTACCAGATTAAATTCTGGTTACCTGCAGCCACCACTAGGGGGAGCTGACTGCATACAGTTTTGATTTCAGTCTGTAAATTTGTATGCAGTCAGCTCCCCCTGGTGGTGGCCGCTGGTACACTGAATTGTATCATTTACTTCTGTTTCTATCCTCTGATTCGAGGAGTTTTCTGAAACCAGATATAGTAAAAAATTAAATTTGCAAATTACTTTTGTCATTTGTAGAATAACGAAATGAATATATTGTCCAGGAGGACATTCACTTTGATATTTTAGCTAAAATAAGAAAAAAAAAGCCACCTTGTATAGAACTTTGTAAAGCAGGAGGTAAGTTTAGGGGTGCACATATGATGTAGTTATAGGCGCGGCAGTATGAGTCGGGGCTCCGCTGGTCGCACTGTGTTGAGAAGATGGGGATACGTATCACCCCACAATCCCATCTCTAGCCATATGGATTCAGGACACAACACGTCTTATTAGAAGGATGTTGCCCTCCTGCGATATCTGTATCTATGATCCTACAATGATTGCTAATGTACCGTAGTGTATAGCCCACGACAGCGAATCCTGTTATCTCTAATAATGCAAGAGCCATAATGAAAAATACCAATCAATTGGAGAATTCTTACCCTAGAGACGTCATTCATAAGACCCCATCCCATCCGGTTCCCTTATCTACCCCGTTCTACCAGGTGGGGTACGATGGCCACCCTACGGGATTATTATGGCTTTCTTCTAGTGATTAAGTGCAACCTTGCAACCATTTTTTTTGTTCTGATTTAGTGCATCTAAAATAATAATAATCAGGGTTTGTCACCTGTAAATGTAGAGACGCATGACTGTGCGCTGGAGCTGTGTGCACAAAACGGAAGCCTCTCCTATCTGCTTATTTTCATTTTACATGCACAGGGCTAAAAGCAAATGGTTGTGGATGTGTACTTTTCTTTCCTTGCCCCCCCCACTTATTTCGATGGTGTCTAAGGATAAATTGGACACATCGCTGATGTACCTCTGTGTTCACTGAATGGCATTTTTTTCTGCCACCAGTGTGCAGCTCAGCTACGGTCAAGTGAGAGGGGCCGACCTCGTTCATTGTCAGGATTGACGGGGGGGCCGGCCTCCTTCGTCGTCAGGATTGACGGGGGGGCCGGCCTCCTTCGTCGTCAGGATTGACGGGGGGGCCGGCCTCCTTTGTCGTCAGGATTGACGGGGGGGGCCGGCCTCCTTTGTCGTCAGGATTGACGGGGGGCCGGCCTCCTTTGTCGTCAGGATTGACGGGGGGCCGGCCTCCTTTGTCGTCAGGATTGACGGGGGCCGGCCTCCTTTGTCGTCAGGATTGACGGGGGCCGGCCTCCTTTGTCGTCAGGATTGACGGGGGCCGGCCTCCTTTGTCGTCAGGATTGACGGGGGCCGACCGCCATTTTATAACAACCCTATTTCGACCTATATATGCCTGCGCTTATTCATTTCATCACTGAGGGGCCGTATATCGTGCATTATATCATCTGCACCCACCTCCTGACGAGGATGGCAATGATCAGTCACCGCTGCGGCGCACACTTGCTGTTGGCTTGTATTCACACTGCAGAATCTCACCAATATTTGCTGCTTCGCTGTGGCACGATGAGGAGCGGACGTGACCTTCCGTATCTCCCTGTCTTTATCACAATAGGCCGAGGAACGACACGGAAATATCGAGGAGCGGTTACGTCAGATGGAGTCTCAGCTGGAAGAGAAGAACCAGGAGCTGCAGCGGGTAAGACGCCGGGACCGGGGCGGGGGACGACGGGGAAGATTCCTGAAGCCAAAACCAGAGAAGACACATTTATATTCTATTAGTTGTATGAAATAATAAATGTAGTAACTTCACAAGATGTAAATCTCCTGCCGTTTTGGGTTTATCGGCAGCCTCCATGGAAAAACCCTGCATGGCACATAGAGTATGTCACCAAATGTTCCGGGTCCCAGGTCCCCCAATGTCTTGGGACATAGCCTTCCCAGCAATATCTTCAATATTTTGGGTCACAGGCCCCCTCCACCAGCCACCAATGACTCTGATCACAGGCCCTAAGCCTCTCACCTCGTGTCTCGGGGAGCATTGTATATATTGGGACACGCGTCATAAACTGGACTACACATAGAGCTGATTCAGCTTCTTCTGAGATATGGCGGGTTCCCATAAGGTGAGAATTGCCTCTGAGCTTGCAGGGCCCATAGGGCTTGTCATAGGGTGTTCCACGTCCTGAGAAGCTTGTAATTGCAATGTGACACCAGAGCTCTGCAGGGGCTGGGGAAAGCTGGGTGACAAGATGGTTATCCATGAGGAAAGTAACAGGGTTTTTTTTTTGTTTTGTGTTTTTTTTACATTAAAAAAAAAAAATCGTATTTTTTTTTTTTTTTTTTTAATTTATTTGCAAGGCACATCAGATTATAAGACACACCCTAAATTTAGAGGGGGGAAAAAAGAAAGGGTTAATAAAATAAATAAATTGGGGTACGTCTTATAATCCGACGGTGTCTTACTAGGGGAGAGGGCTGTAGCGGTGGTGGAGCAGGGCGATGGTATGGCGGGTGTCCCAGATGCTTTCTGCAGGTGGCTTGAGGCAGACAAGATCCAAAAACTGCCGCGGTGCTGGGGGCCGCTTTGCTGGGGGCCGAGAGGTGAGACAGAGGCCATCCTTAGGTGGGCGGTGCAGGCTTCAAAGAATTGGCGCTCAGTCGGCGCGTGCACAGATTGAGCTATTGGCTTAATTACAAGCCGAGATCACATCTGTGCATGCGCCATTTTCCTTAAGTCCGCTGCTGTGCTGGAGGTGGCGCGTGCGCAGATGAGATGTTGAGCCAAGAGCTCCAGCTGCACATGCGCTGACTGCGGGCGCCATTATTTGAAGCCGCACCGCCAACCTAAGGATGGCCCCTGCTTCACCACCAGCACAGCGCCAGCCGCCACCAGCACAGCACCAAGCACCAGCAGCCGTCAGCACAGCGCCCCCCAGCACAGCGCCCGCAGCATTGCCCCTGCCTCTTGGTACCGCTCTCCACCACCCCCCGGTAAGCTACATTCGGGTTATAAGATGCACCCCTCATTTGCCTCTCAAATTTTTTGGAGGAAAAGTGCGTCCTATAATCCGAAAAATCCGGTACATGTGTACAAGGTATTAAACGTTTAAAGATATTAAAGTTTCTGAATCATTGCAGTTTACAAAAGTGGAATTTTTTTGTATATTTTTATTCTTTCTGATTGTGTGACTCCGGCTCCTAACATATGGCAGATTCCAGAAGTCATCACCCCCCCCACCCCCCTCCCCGAAGTGATCCCTGCTCTGGGCCGACAGTTAAATCCGACACTGCTGACATTCATTAGCACCGCGGCTAAGATTAGCCCTCTAAGTATATCTGTGCCTAATTTAAGCAGCCTGTAAAGAGGACGGTCTGGTCCGGGCGGCAGTCTTGCATAATCCGCGGATCTGCAATGTTAGAGATTGTCCTTTAATCTCCCCAATATTAGGCCCGGCAGAGGGAGAAGATGAACGAAGAGCACAATAAGCGCCTGTCCGAGACCGTGGACAAACTGCTGTCCGAGTCCAACGAGCGGCTCCAGCTCCACCTGAAGGAGAGGATGGCGTCTCTGGAGGACAAGGTACCGTCTGGGGGGTCTTAACTGTTTATACTATAAGGGTGGGTTATACATGGCGGGGGATGGTAGAAATCCCTATATTAATATCAGACATGAGCGGGGATTAGTAAAGTAGCTATAGCCAAAATGTGAAATTCCCACCCTCATGTGAGGGGTCCGAGACGCTGCACTGGTCGTCCCCAGCGGCTACTGGTGACATATATTTTATATATATATATATATATATATATATATATATATATATATATATATATATATATATAATACATATACATACATACATACATACATACATACATACATACATACATACATACATACATACATACCAATATACCCCCTCCTCCCAGGCAGCCACAGCACCTGCTGGTGAAGTGGGACCCTTACTCCATGTCTTTGCACATATTTCCCACACACTTTGTGCAGGGCTGTGCAATGTGAACATAGATGTCCCCTGCAGGGTAAACCTATGGGGCTGCGGTGCATACCGGGGATCACGGGGGGGTACATGAAATGGTGAAATCATCGGTGATGTCTTCTCCCTTGCAGAATGCCCTCATCAGAGATGTCGAATCTGCCAAGAAGCTCATAGACGAGATTCAGCACGAGAAGGTTGGTTTCGGTTCCTCAGTCGCCTTAAGGAAAATGACAACATAATGACGTTACACAAATATAAATGGTCACTGACGTAGAGTTTAAAGGGATTGTGTTAGAAAGGTCTGCCCCGGCTCAGTAACCACTAAGGTATCACATTCATCCGGGTGTCCGCCATGTAACTCTACACACTCTCTCTGCTGCCGGGAAAGGTCTGACCTGATGCAGCTTTCACAACAACGTCCGAGCAGAATGACTGTGCCTCTGCCACTCGGATGTAATCGTGAAGGCTGCTGACGATCAGCTACTGCATCATGTATCATTATTTATCACCGGCGGGGGACTACTGGTCTCAGCAGAGGAGCAGCGGAGGACTACTGGTCTCAGCAGAGGAGCAGCGGAGGACTACTGGTCTCAGCAGAGGAGCAGCGGAGGACTACTGGGCTCAGCAGAGGAGCAGCGGAGGACTACTGGGCTCAGCAGAGGAGCAGCGGAGGACTACTGGGCTCAGCAGAGGAGCAGCGGAGGACTACTGGGCTCAGCAGAGGAGCAGCGGAGGACTACTGGTCTCAGCAGAGGAGCAGCGGAGGACTACTGGGCTCAGCAGAGGAGCAGCGGAGGACTACTGGGCTCAGCAGAGGAGCAGCGGAGGACTACTGGGCTCAGCAGAGGAGCAGCGGAGGACTACTGGGCTCAGCAGAGGAGCAGCGGAGGACTACTGGGCTCAGCAGAGGAGCAGCGGAGGACTACTGGGCTCAGCAGAGGAGCAGCGGAGGACTACTGGGCTCAGCAGAGGAGCAGCGGGGGACTACTGGGCTCAGCAGAGGAGCAGCGGGGGACTACTGGGCTCAGCAGAGGAGCAGCGGAGGACTACTGGGCTCAGCAGAGGAGCAGCGGAGGACTACTGGGCTCAGCAGAGGAGCAGCGGAGGACTACTGGGCTCAGCAGAGGAGCAGCGGAGGACCACTGGGCTCAGCAGAGGAGCAGCGGAGGACCACTGGTCTCAGCAGAGGAGCAGCGGAGGACTACTGGTCTCAGCAGAGGAGCAGCGGAGGACTACTTGTCTCAGCAGAGGAGCAGCGGAGGACTACTGGTCTCAGCAGAGGAGCAGCGGAGGACTACTGGTCTCAGCAGAGGAGCAGCGGAGGACTACTGGTCTCAGCAGAGGAGCAGCGGAGGACTACTGGTCTCAGCAGAGGAGCGGCATCAGTCCAGGAGGAAAGCGCGCTTTTTTATCTTTTATCGTTCCTTTGGGAGACCCAGACCATGGGTGTTTAGCTTCTGCCTCCGGAGGACACACAAAGTACTACACTTAAAAGTGTAGCTCCTCCCTCTGAGCTTATACACCCCCTGGTAGCCAGTCCTAGCCAGTTTATTGCTTTGTGTCAGGAGGCACACATCCACACATGCATTCTCATCTGATTTGTTTGACTTTTGGAAAGAGTTTGAAGAAAAGCGGGTCCATGTCTGGACCCCCGGCATGTCCCTTCTCACCCCACTGTGTCGGCGGTGTTGTTAAGGTTGATTTACAAGGCTGCAGCCTTACATGCCGCGCTCCTTCACCATCCCTTCTGGGCTCTGGCTTGAAGTGGGAGCCAGCACGGTCTCCATGCCTGGCAGGAGTCCGGTCTCCATCCACAGCCCCTTGAGGATTCTGCTGGACCGGAGCACTCATCCCCAGGGACATGGCTCTGCGTCTCAGCAGACTACGGCTCAACAAGTCTGTCAGGCTGCCACTTGGTCTAGTCTGCACACCTTTTCGAAGCACTACCAAGTGCATGCTCATGCTTCGGCAGATGCGAGCTTGGGCAGACGCATCCTTCAGGCGGCTCCGCCTACTTCTTAGTTTTTTATGTTTATTCCCACCCATGGACTGCTTTGAGACGTCCCAATGTCTGGGTCTCCCAAAGGAACGATAAAGAAAAAGAGAATTTTGTTACTTACCGTAAATTCGTTTTCTTATAGTTCCGTATTGGGAGACCCAGCACCCTCCCTGTTGCCTGTTGGCAATTTTCTTGTTCCGCGTGTTATCACCGGCTGTTGTCGTGGACAGAGTCTCCGGTTGTTCCGGTTCTTACTCGGTTCTACTTGGGGGTGGCTATTCTCCTTCAGCTTTTGCACTAAACTGGCTGTGTCTGCTCACCAGGGGGTGTATAAGCTCAGAGGGAGGAGCTACACTTTTTAGTGTAGTACTTTGTGTGTCCTCCGGAGGCAGAAGCTAAACACCCATGGTCTGGGTCTCCCAATACGGAACTATAAGAAAAAGAATTTACGGTAAGTAACAAAATTCTCTTATTTTATTTTATTGGGCAGCACTCTGGGCAGTTTTCTTTTTTTAACGAAATGCCCAGTAGCAGACGACCCCTTTAATCATTTTGCAATCTTCTGCAACTTTTCAAGATGCTGTAAGTGAATTTAATGCCATCTTGAAATTCTCTGTCAGTGCAAAGAAATATTTAGTGGCTGAAAATTGGTCCCGATTTTGTGCCGTAAAGCACCGCACATCTGGATGTGATCGGGGGCAGCCTTCTGCTGTCTGACGCGGTGTTGACCCAAGCAATCTAGAAACTCCAGGAGTATTAGAAAGCTGCAGAATTTTTCATTGTGCAGAGAATTTTTTTTTTTTTTTTTAATATACCGTATATACTGGCGTATAAGACGACTTTTTACCCCCTTAAAATAATGGCTACAGTGGGGGGGTCGTCTTATACGCCGGATATACGGGGGGGGGGTGTGTGTGTGTATATATATATATATATATATATATATATATATATATATATATATATATATATATATATATATATATATATATATATATATATATATATATATATATATATATATATATATATATATATATATATATATATATATATATATATATATGTATGTACACTGCAGCGTCCAGGGGAGGTGGGGGCAGCAGCTCTGGAGCACAGGGGAACGCTGCGGGCGGCAGGCTTTGATCTCCTGCACCCGCTCATATAATATGCACAGCCGCTGTCCATCTCCAATGGTGCTGAAATCGCACGCAGTGAGGGGCTGGGGCAGCGGTGCATATTCTATGAGCCTGCGTCCCAGTGTGATCGTACATGTCCCCCATGTGTTAGATTTGGCCCCCAGGCTGCTGCTCATTCTAAAATAAAAAAGCTTTACTTCCCCCTGCAGCGTTTCTCCCCGTGTCCCTGCTTCCAGTGTGATCAGGCAGAGAGCTCAGCCTGCTGTGCCGATCACATGACCGCACTGAGAACCAGGAAGTGGAAGAACAGAAGCACGGAGGGAGACAGGAGGGAGCTCAGCGCTGGAGGTGATAAGGAAAGAGGGTTTTATTTTACTTTGGGCAGCAGCCTAGGGGCCATATCTGACACAGGGGGACTTGTGCGATCTATAGGGGCCATGGGCAGCACTATGGGGGCGATATCTAACACAGGGGGACTTGTGCGATCTATAGGGACCATGGGCAGCACTATGGGGGCGATATCTGACACAGGGGGACTTGTGCGATCTATATAGGGGCCATGGGCAGCACTATGGGGGCGATATATAACACAGGGGGACTTGTGCGATCTATATAGGGGCCATGGGCAGCACTATGGGGGCGATATCTAACACAGGGGGACTTGTGCGATCTATATAGGGGCCATGGGCAGCACTATGGGGGCGATATATAACACAGGGGGACTTGTGCGATCTATATAGGGGCCATGGGCAGCACTATGGGGGCGATATATAACACAGGGGGACTTGTGCGATCTATAGGGACCATGGGCAGCACTATGGGGGAGATATCTAACACAGGGGGACTTGTGCGATCTATATAGGGGCCATGGGCAGCACTATGGGGGAGATATCTAACACAGGGGGACTTGTGCGATCTATATAGGGGCCATGGGCAGCACTATGGGGGCGATATCTGACACAGGGGGACTTGTGCGATCTATATAGGGGCCATGGGCAGCACTATGGAGGCGATATCTAACACAGGGGGACTTGTGCGATCTATAGGGACCATGGGCAGCACTATGGGGGAGATATCTAACACAGGGGGACTTGTGTGATCTATATAGGGGCCATGGGCAGCACTATGGGGGCGATATCTAACACAGGGGGACTTTTGCGATCTATAGGGACCATGGGCAGCACTATGGGGGCGATATATAACACAGGGGGACTTGTGCGATCTATATAGGAGCCATGGGCAGCACTATGGGGGCGATATCTAACACAGGGGGACTTGTGCGATCTATAGGGGCCATGGGCAGCACTATGGGGGCGATATCTAACACAGGGGGACTTGTGCGATCTATAGGGGCCATGGGCAGCACTATGGGGGCGATATCTAACACAGGGGGACTTGTGCGATCTATATAGGGGCCATGGGCAGCACTATGGGGGCGATATCTAACACAGGGGGACTTTTGCGATCTATAGGGGCCATGGGCAGCACTATGGGGGCGATATCTAACACAGGGGGACTTGTGCGATCTATAGGGGCCATGGGCAGCACTATGGGGGCGATATCTAACACAGGGGGACTTGTGCGATCTATAGGGGCCATGGGCAGCAGCATGGGGGCGTTATCTAACACGGGAACGTGTGCAATCCATAAGGGACCATAGGCAGCACAGGGGAACGTGTGCCATCACAAGGGGGCTATATTCAATATAAGGGGGCCATATCCAGATTAAGGGGGCTAATTTTAGGATGGGGGGCTATGAGGGACATATACCCTATATGATTTGTTAGAGGGACACTGGCATTATAAGATGGACCCCATTTAACATTAAAAAAAAAAAATTCTCTTTTCCTTCACCAAATTTGGGGGTGCGTCTTATAATCAGGTGCGTCTTATAAAGCGAAAAATACGGTATATATCATACAGCAGGGGTCGGGAACCTATGGCTCGCGAGCCAGATATGGCTCTTTTGATGGCCGTATCTGGCTCGCAGACAGGGCTCCTACCTGTCTATGGGCAAATGCCGGGGCCCTGGAGAGCCGGGGGGGCCCACTCGGCCTCGTCAGTTCTCCTGTCCCTTGGCCGGGGCCCACTCGCCTTTATAGTTCTGCTGCCCCCGGCCGAGTTCCGGGGACCGCAGTCCTCGGCAGCAATCTGCGGCGCCGTCACTTTAAGGCGCGCAGACATCCTGTTTTGAATTTCATCTGTGGGCGGAGCTACCGCCTTCTCAGTCCCACAGATGAAGGAGGCGAGCTTCTGTCCGGCGCTGTGTGGGCCCCCTCTCCACCGTGACCTAATCGGGTAAATGCCCTCCCCGCCTCCCCATTATGGGCCCCGGTGAGCTGCTTCTAACCCCCCAGATGTATGCCCTGCCAATCCCCCCCCCCCCCGCCGATGCCGCGGGTGCTGTACCCGCCGAGCCGCGGGTGCAGGCCCCACAGAGCAGCAGAGTTGTGTGTATTTGTCTGTATGTAGCAGAGTTGTATGTGTTTGTCTGTATGTAGCAGAGTTGTATGTGTTTGTCTGTATGTAGCAGAGTTGTATGTGTTTGTATGTAGCAGAGTTGTATGTGTTTGTCTGTATGTAGCAGAGTTGTATGTGTTTGTATGTAGCAGAGTTGTATGTGTTTGTCTGTATGTAGCAGAGTTGTATGTGTTTGTCTGTATGTAGCAGAGTTGTATGTGTTTGTCTGTATGTAGCAGAGTTGTATGTGTTTGTCTGTTTGTAGCAGAGTTGTGTGTGTTTGTCTGTTTGTAGCAGACTTGTGTGTGTCTGTTTGTAGCAGAGTTGTATGTGTTTGTCTGTTTGTAGCAGAGTTGTGTGTTTTTGTCTGTTTGTAGCAGAGTTGTGTGTGTTTGTCTGTATGTAGCAGAGTTGTGTGTGTTTGTCTGTTTGTAGCAGAGTTGTGTGTGTTTGTCTGTATGTAGCAGAGTTGTGTGTGTTTGTCTGTAGCAGAGTTGTGTGTGTTTGTAGCAGAGTTGTGTGTGTTTGTCTGTTTGTAGCAGAGTTGTGTGTGTTTGTCTGTTTGTAGCAGACTTGTGTGTGTCTGTTTGTAGCAGAGTGTAGTACCATTGTTTCAGTCCAGTTGTGGCTTTATACAGCAGGGAGGAGCATTCCTTGCTGTACTAAGTGAACATTGGAGCGATTTGATCTGTCAATGGCCCTTTAAAAACATATTGTACGGCTCTCGCGGAATTAAAATTAACATGTTGCAATCAAAGCAGACTTTTTTTCATTTGGGAGCGGGGTAGTCTTATACAGTGAGTATATCCCAAATTCTATATTTTTAGGGCAGAAGTTGGGGGTCGTCTTATACGCCCAGTCGTCTTATACGCCGGCATATACGGTAGCTGAGCACTCGCGAGGCATCATCCAGTTGTCCGCCCCTTTGGTGAATCCGGGTGCTGTTCCGCCTCTATTATCACGGGTGGCTCCAGTCAGATACTCTGTCTGTACGTCCACCAACATTAGGCATCTCTGTTTTCTTAAAGGGGGTTTTCACTACTTAGATAGCAGAAGGTAGGGATCTATGTAAGGAATATTGGAAGCTGCTCCCCGGTCTCAGCTGTCGCCTGCAGCCAATTCATCGGCATCAGCGGTCAGGGCGATGTCACGTATGCTCGGAGCGGCAGTGCTGCATCGGGGGGTGCGAATCACAGGGGTAAATTTGGCCTTCTGGTAACTTTAAAACATATTGGAAATCTCTTTGTAATCAAAGAGAAGCTGTCGGTACATTGTGTTACCTTGCACTGTATATACCGCCTCGCAGCCTGCCCCTGAGGGCCCGGTTACCTTTATATCTGGACCCCGGATGCGTCACTCCTAGGCAGCACTGTGTCTTATACAGTCACACTATTGAATTCCCCCTGTTACTGTTTAAGGAGTTCCTAAAATTGAATGTTATCAATAATATTTAAATAAATCGTAAAAGGGATGTCCACCTTTTTGGTGACTTTTTCTTCTTTGAAGGCATGAAATTGTGGCTAAAAAGTATTTTTGCAATTGGGTTTTATTAAAAATTTTGCAGCTTCCCTTCTGCTGTGGTGTTCCATCTATTGATGACAGCAGAATGAGTTAATTGAGGAGCCATCAGTGAGCTCCTCTTAACAATCTGGCAAGAGAGTTTGAGTTTTATCTGTCGTTTTTTCTGAGCTCCCTCATCAGCTCAGGTGATTTATGACCATAAGGCTATGTGCTGACAAGACTCTGTATCCGCGGATTTTGCCGCGGAAAACCTGCGGATTTATCGGGATTTTCTAGATAAATCCGTAGGTTTTAGCAAGAACAGACACTCCCCATGTTATCCTGTGGGACATGGGGAGTGTCTGTGTCCATGCTGCAGATGTCCCGCAGCCGCACGTAACTGCATATCCATAATTCCTGCGGAAATATCTGCAGATGTCCCGGCCCTTCACCATGGAGATAGAAGCTGGGACTTCCGCAGGTAAGTCGCATGAATGTCCGCAGGTTTACCGCAGATATTTCGCTGGAATCCCGTAGCAATGTATAGCTGCGGATTCTGGGGAGCTGCTGCGGACAAACCTGCGGACATATCCGTGGGCACATAGCCTTAGACAACAGCAAAGTTGAATGTACAGAAAACAAAGCATCTGTAAAAAATAAAATAAAAAAGAAATCAAAAATAAATAAGCGAAATGATGCAAAGTATTTAGTGCAACACAATTTAAAAATGATAGTTGGCCTCAGATATATGCATGCTCTATAAGTATAATGCCTACTGATAACACTGTTCTATACTTTGCTTCTGTACAGTCCCTCGGTCACACGTGGACACGTGACTGCAGTGATGATGGCAGTATGTCCACTGTGCCACTGTTGAGGTCACCCATCGATCTGCAACATATTTTACCATCCTCATACGCTCCCACATCTCCTCTTATATAGGGGAAATAGAGCAAAGATCTGTATAAGCAGCGAGGAGATAACATTGTATTTTTTTTCTTTTTTATTAGGAGCAGCTACTGCTTGAAATAGAAAACCTGAGAGCGGAGAATGAGCAGGTCCGGATCCGGGCAGCATCGCTTCACCACAGGTACGGAGACCCCAGCATCCGCGTGTATTTCTTAATATATGTCACTGATTGTGAGCTGAAAACATAGATCTGCACGTCTTACTCCAGGTTATGCAGAAAATGTTGCAGGGTGGGAACAATTTTTTATTTTTTTTTTTCCTCCGCAATCCCTTGCATTTCTTTGTATCTGTCTGGTCCGTGTGTTTTCTCTAAGGATTTTCATCTGCACAGCTGAAAACCTCGGAGATGGCACAGACCACGACCCATTAAGGGCAAAATCAAAGATCATAGTGCAACGTTCTCTTCAAATAAGTAGTTGTTTTTTTTTTTTGCAAAAAATACATGTTTTCCGAAGTCAAATCCTCCTGAAAATGCCAATACGGCGCAGTCTCCAGACAGATTCCTCCAGAAAAGCCTCCTGCTTCTAACTTGGATTTCTGCTACAGATTCTGGAGTAAACGCTGATCAGATTTTTTTTTTTTTTTTTTTTTTTTAACCTTCTTTTTATTAGATTTTAATAACAAAAACATATAATCAATAATCATATAATACAATACATTATGATTATGTTAAACTACAAAATTACAGATAATGTATCTCCTCGAATCCCAACCCCCCTCCCCCCACCCCACATCTGCGTGTCGCTCAGATTTTTTTATATAAGTTTTCACTCAAGAATTATTTTTTTTTTAACCCCTATTGTCCTCCCTTCACCACGTTGAATGGTGGCAACGCGCTTACCATTGACAAAAGTGGAAGAAAGAAATGATTTATTCTCATAGGACAACCAGAAAAAAGGAGGGGGTACCAAATCCATTGTGGTATCTAAGGGACCTCTCGTTTTAGGAAGCTTTCCTGCAGGAGCCATTAAAGGGATTTTCGTTTTTATTACTGTGTTCCCCTGATAACGAGGTGTCCAGGCGCTGGGACCCCGATGATCAGCTATAATTTGTGCAGAAGTATTCAGTTCCCTGCAGCGCCTCCACAGGAGAAGCTCCATATTACGTGATCCCGCACAACTCCTTGGTGACACTATCTGTATATTTGCAGCCGGCCTCACCTGGGCAGCGTTCCTGACTTCCGGTACGCCCTCGCACCCTCTTCGTTGTCCGATGGACATCCCGAGTCTTACAGTTCTTCACTGGTCCTCCGCAGGCCGCAGAAAGGACGGCTAGCTGCTCTGCGGGACGAGCCCTCTAAGGTTGGACATTTTATGTTTTACATTTCTGCTTAAAGGGCAATACAAATCTTATTAAACTTAAAGGGGATGTCTAGCCCTTGGATATTGATGACCTATCATTGGGACCCCCACAGATTAGTTGTTTGCAGCGTCCATGCACGGGCTGAACAGCCGCTCTATGCACCGTGTTGTTGCCCTTCTTGGATACTGCGGCACAGCTCCCATTCACTTCAATAGGAGCTGAGCTGTAGTAATCAGTAACTGCTGCTGAAACCATAAAGTCTTGGAGAAGAGTAGAGCTTCTGCTCCGTCATTTTAGTACTCTGCGGGGATCTCCGCACCCAGACCCCCACCACCAAAGTCTTCTGAAAGCGCAGGTACTCTCCTAAAGAGAACAAGTTGCCTCCCCTGACATGTCTTGTACTGTTCCAGGAGGCTTAAAGGAAACTTGTCACCAGGTTTGTCCCCTATAAGCTGCGTCCACCACCACCGGGCTCTTACATACAGCATTCTAATATTCTGTATATAAGAGCCCAGGCCGCTGTGTAGAACATAAAAATCACTTTATAATACTCACCTAACGGGCGGTGTAGACTGGTCGGATAGGTGTCTGTTCTCCAGGACCGGCGCCTCCTTTTTCGGCCATCTTTGTTTTCCTTCTTCTGAAGCCGGCGTGCATGACACGTCCTACGTCATCCACACTAGCCGGCACTGAGGTCCCTGCGCAGGCGCACTTTGATCTGCCCTGAGCAGGGCAGATCAAAGTATCGTAGTGCGCCTCTGCAGGACCTCAATGCCAACTGGCATGGATGACGTAGGATGCGTCATGCACACAGGCTTCAGAATAAGGAAAACAAAGATGGCCGAAAAAGGAGGCCTCGGTCCTGGAGAACAGACACCTATCCGACCAGTCTGCACCGCACTGCCCTTTAGGTGAGTATTTTAAAGGGATTTTTATGTTATGCCCCCGGCCTGGGCTCTTATATACAGCATGTAATACTGTATATAAGAGCCCACTGGTGGTGGCCGCAGCTTATGGGCCCCAAATCTGCTGACAGGTGCTCTTTTTAAGTCTTAGGAGTACTTTGCACGTTGCGACATCGCTACTGCGATCTCATCGGGGTGAAATCGAAAGTGATACACATCCGGCGCCAGTAATGACTTCGCAACGTGTAAAGCTTAGAAGCGCCGATAAATGATCGCAAAAGCGTCGAAAATCTGTGATCTGTGTAGTGTCGGTCATTTCCATAATTTTGCTGCAGCGACAGATACGATGTTGTTCCTCGTTCCTGCGGCAGCACACATCGCTGTGTATGAAGCCGCAGGAGCAAGGAACATCTTACCTGCGTCCTGCCTGCAATAAGGAAGGAAGGAGATGGGCGGGATGTTTACGTCCTGCTCATCTCCTCCCCTCCGCTTCTATTGGCCGCCTGCCGTGTGACGTCGCTATGACGCCACACGACCCGCCCCCTTAGGAAGGAGGCGGGTCGCCGGCCAGAGCAACGTCGCAGGGCGGGTAAGTGCGTGTGAAGCTTCCGTAGCGATAATGTTCGCTACGGCAGCTATCGCAAGATATCGCATGCGCAACGGGGGCGGGGACTATCGCGCTCGGCATCGCTACAATCGGCTAGCGATGTCGTAGTGTGCAAAGTACCCCTTAGTGTCTGCAGGGGTCCTGTCTTTTCTGTGTGCTCCCGCCGTTTGCCTTGGATGTTGCATTTCCCATCACGTGACGTTACTTTTCTCTAAAAGCCGTGTTTTCTCTTTCTCTCCTTCACTCTCTGGATCTGCGTTCTCAGCACGTAAGTGTCTCCCTCTGCTGTCTGAGTGTGTGCATTGCACTTTTCCTTCTTCTGCTCGGATTTTGTCCAGAGCCCCCCGGACTGATATTCATTCGCTCGTTCTCTGCTTTTCCAGGTACAGACGTTGAACGAGCAGGACTGGGAGCGAGCCCAGCAGGCCAATGTCTTAGCCAACGTCGCCCAAGCTTTCGAAAGCGACGTGGATATCTCCGACATGGAGGACGACCGAGACACCATATTCAGCTCCGTAGACCTCCTATCTCCGTGCGGCCAAGCCGATGCGCAGACCCTCGCTGTAATGCTGCAGGAACAGCTGGACGCCATCAACAAGGAAATCCGGTAAATCACATGAATAGGACCTGACGCCCCCTGTCTGATTTCTGCAGGATTACAGTTTCGGTGATTTGTTACAGTCAAGTGTAGGTTCATAAAGGGCTGTCTCAACATCAATAGGTGATCAGTTGCAGATTGCTGGGGGGGTCTGGGTGCTGTGACCCCTAATCAGTCTCAACAATTGGGGTATAGAGTCCCTGTTTGGAAGGAGTGCAGTTGAGCAAGTGCAGCGCTCCCCCATACAAAATCTATGGGACTACAATCGACAGCCGAGAGATTTACTCCATCCCAGCGATCTGCAGCTTATCACCTGCCTGTAAAAGTCCCCTTTTCTGCCTTTCGGTGCAGGTCCCCATATTTAGAACCCCACTGAGCAATGAGTTATTATCTATTTTGGTGATAACTTGTTTTCACTGGACATCCCCTTTAAGGAAGGGGGAAGCTACAAGTGACATCAAGACGAAAACTCACAGCCTTTCACATTCTTGTTACACTTCTTGTCATTACCTCACTTAAAGGGATTTGTCAGCAGGTTTATGCTATGTAATCTGAAGCCAGCATGCTGCAAGGGTTAAGACATAGAATTCAGGTCTGCCTCTTTTGTTAAGATCCAATCTGTTGTTTATTTGCTATATTTGTTTAAGCAGCAGGACTTCTCATTACTGGACTACAATGTCACGGGCACAACAGTCCGGCTCGCCCCCTCCTGTGATTGACACCTGACCGTCAATGTACAATCTCTATGCAGAGCCTGGTTAGGGTGGGGCAACGTTCTCAGCTCTGCTATATGGTTAAATCTATGGGGAATAAACTGGAAAGACGAGTGCAAATAGGGTCCGACCCGGAAAAACAAGGAGGGTTCTACTTGTATGCATTTCTGTAAATTATACCAGTTTGATGCAAATTTCAGGCAGGCACTGATGAGTGTGAAGTGCTGGCTGGCATTTTCGCAGAGTGCCAGCTGTCTACTTTCAGGCATTATATGGGTACGAGGGCACAATATGTGGGTCTGATCTGTAGGTGGGTGGAAGCCTCCATTGCGCAGGGCCCAGGGATATCGTGACACTTGAGCACGTCCCTAGATCTGCTCTGCCTGGCGCTTTGTACATGACGGCTCCTTTCTTGTCCTCAGGTTAATACAAGAGGAGAAGGAGAACACGGAGCAGAGAGCCGAGGAGATCGAGTCCCGGGTGGGCAGTGGCAGCTTAGACCATATGGGCCGCTTCAGGTCCATGACGTCCATCCCTCCCTCATTCACCGGCACATCCCTCTCGGGTTCGTCCCCACCCGGTAGTGGCCGGTCGACCCCCAGAAGAATCCCGCACAGCCCGGCCCGTGAAGTGGACAGACTAGGTGTCATGACCTTGGTAAGTTCCCTCTCTGGTTTATATATGCGGGAATGCTGGGTTGTGTAGTCTCTGTTGTCCAGCATGTGTCCTGCTAAACAGGGTCATGATGAAACACCTGACTGCTTACTTTAAGAAACAGCGCCCCACCTGTCCATGGTTGTGTCTGGTACTACAAGTTCTCTCCAGTAACGTGAACAGGACTGTGTGTGCAAAGTGTGGACATATCTATTGTCTGTCTCTGTACGTCTGTTGTACTAATCCAGCCTTCACTTGTACAGTTATTGAGCTGATGTTTGCTCTGGAGAGATTTCTTGGGGTCATTCCCTGTTGATGTTCATTGACTATTTATTATAGTGGAGGAAAATGTTAATATTATGCAGATTTAGAAAGTGTCCCTGATATTGTCACCTCTGAAAGAGGTTTTCAAATGTATACAGCTAGGAAAATTGTCCCGTGGTATGCCCCAGAGCGGCACTCACTATTCTGCTGGTGTAATGTATGGACACAGTGACTGCACCAGCAGAATAGTGAGTGCAGCTCTGGAGTATAATAAAGGAGGTAACTCAAGATCAGTAATGTATGTACACAGTGACTACATTACTGATCCTGAGTTACATCCTGTATTATACTCCAGAGCTGCACTCACTATTCTGCTGGTGCAGTCGCTGTGTACATACATTACATTACTGATCCTGAGTTACATCCTGTATTATACTCCAGAGCTGCACTCACTATTCTGCTGGTGTAGTCACTGTGTACATACATTACATTACTGATCCTGAGTTACATCCTGTATTATACTCCAGAGCTGCACTCACTATTCTGCTGGTGTAGTCACTGTGTACATACATTACTGATCCTGAGTTACCTCCTGTATTATACTCCAGAGCTGCACTCACTATTCTGCTGGTGCAGTCACTGTGTACATACATACATTACTGATCCTGAGTTACCTCCTGTATTATACTCCAGAGCTGCACTCACTATTCTGCTGGTGCAGTCACTGTGTACATACATTACATTACTGATCCTGAGTTACCTCCTGTATTATACTCCAGAGCTGCACTCACTATTCTGCTGGTGCAGTCACTGTGTACATACATTACATTACTGATCCTGAGTTACCTCCTGTATTATACTCCAGAGCTGCACTCACTATTCTGCTGGTGCAGTCACTGTGTACATACATTACATTACTGATCCTGAGTTACCTCCTGTATTATACTCCAGAGCTGCACTCACTATTCTGCTGGTGTAGTTACTGTGTACATACATTACATTACTGATCCTGAGTTACCGCCAGTATTATACTCCAGAGCTGCACTCGCTATTCTGCTGGTGCAGTCGCTGTGTACTGCCTTTGTTGCTGTTGGCACAGTTCTCCCTGTTTTGGTGTGTGGTTATTGCGCTGATCTCGTGGAATGGGGTTTTCTCGGCTTCCTCTTACTAACGCCTTTCTTTGCACGTCTTTATTAGCCTAGCGATTTAAGGAAATACCGTAGAAAGGTAATGTTGCGTTCTTCCCCCTCCCTCGTGCTGTGCTGTTGCATGCTTGTGTCACTGAGCGTCACGCGTTCTTTTCACATCATTTTTATCTTTTCAGTTTTCGTTTTCTCGATCCATATTTGTGATTTGTGTTGCTTTTATTTGAGATCCACATTCGTCTTCGTTTCTAAGATGAAATATTTCAGTGCGTGACATGCGGTGCTGATCGCGGTCTTTGTGTCCAGCCTCCAGGTACTAGCGATGACAAGACGACAATACGGTGCGAGACGTCCCCTCCCGCCTCGCCCAGATCCTTGCGGTTAAATTCGGCTCATAAAGGAGCGTTGCACACAATGAGCCACGAGGATATCCGAGACATCAGAAAGTACGTACGGGGCACGGAGATCTGCAGTCTATAGGGAGATTGGTAGTCACACGCTTTTCTTGGTCGCATTATGTGGCTGATTTGCAGCGCTAGACATGTATACAGTGCAGAAAATTAAAGGGGTTGTCCATAATTAGGAAAACGTCACATTTTAAGAAGCATGCCTGTGTTACAGGCCATGTCTGGTATTGCAGCTTTGCTCCACTTCAGATGAGCTGCAATACCAGACATGACCTGTAGGTGTAAAGGGGGAGCATTTGCATCTGAGAGTGGTACTGGTCATTTGTGACCACCATTGCCATAGAAGTGAATGGAGCGGTGCTCACGCGTTTTCACCCTCACATGCATTTCGGTTTTTGGATCCGTGGTTGTGACCTGCAGCCATCCTACACCTTTTACGTAGGTGATAAATCCCCTTTAATTATTGCTGTAGACCCCTGCTGAGGCTGCAGGTGAGGTGGTCATACGCTGCACTGGTTGTAGTGGTGACCGTCTGCCATACTGAGCGCTCTCTCACAGCTCCACAGGCTCGCAGGACGGTCAGGTCAGCAATCCCAGCAGCAGTAACAGCAGCCAGGACTCCCTCAATAAGGCCCCGAAGAAGAAAGGAATCAAGTCCTCCATCGGTCGCCTATTCGGCAAAAAAGAGAAGGGTCGTCCTGGGCAGTTGGGCAAAGAGTCTCTCGGAGCAGGTGAGCTGTCACTTGGGTCCCGTGCCAGGGAGGTGAAGGGTTAAACGTAAATGCGTTCTGGGATTGTAAGTGCTCCCTGCTGGGTGCTGAGGCCCTAAGGATTTACCGAAATACCAGCGCAGGTCGCAAAACCCCATAGTCCTAAAATAAGTGACTGAATTTTATTTCTAGGGGGAATTCCAGAATTTGACAGCACTTCCCAAGAATCCCTCGGACTCGCCAAGCTCGGAGGACAAGTGGAGAAAACCCGGAAGCTCCAAAAGAAGTAAGAACCAATTTCACATCCACAGTTAAAAAAGAAAAGCCTCCTTTTGCCATCGGATGCATTGTATGATATGCATATAATAACCATAGACCTCCCCAGTCTGAGAATAGCAGCCCCCAGCTGTGGCGCTTCATCTTGGCTGGGTATCAAAATTGAGGGGACCGCACCCCGTTTTTTTTTTTTTTTTTTTTTTTTTTGTACAATACAGACCCGCACATCAGCGGCTGTGATTGGTTGCAGTCAGACAGCTGTCACTCTGCATGGGGGCGCGTCTGACTGCAACCAATCACAGCCACCGGTGAGCTGGGGAGCAGTGAATATGTATGAGCCTAATGAGCGGCCCAGGAAGAAGGAGAGGACGCTGGAGCAGTGTGACAGCCGCGGCGGTGATCAGTGAGTATGAAGCGCTTGCTTCTACCCCTTTGTGTCGGATTCTGGTCCTCATAGACTTTGTATGGGGACCAGAATCTGGCCATTTATCGGGGATCAATCCCCCGCCGATCCACAGTCAGTGAGGGAGTGATCTGCCAGTCCTCTGGCAAAATGCAACAAGAATTGACACGCTGCTGCTTTTTTCTTCAACAAAAACAGCAGGCAAAAAAGAAGCAGCGTGTGAACAGCACTTCTGAATTCTCATACACTTTGCTGGGGAAGGCAATGCATGCAGCTATGAGCAACAAACTGCACCCAAAAATGCGCCAAAAAATGCAGCGTGTGCACAGGGACTTTAAAGTATCTTTCACAGTTTCAGAATTTTTTTTTTTTTTTTTACGAAGCTGCTAGTTTTTTCATTTAGTGTTTATTTTTTTTATGACATGACCAGAATTGCCTAATTTGTGCTCCGTAAAAATGTTTACAGGGAGTCTGCGCTGTAGATTTGTATTCATTTTTGCTTTTTTTATTTATTTTTTGCTCGTCTCCCGTGTCTTGTGGTAGCATAATATCGGGGTAAGTATGAGGAATCGCTGATTGCGGAGGCTCTTCTTTCTGGTCCTGTTTGCATGTCTCTGGCCACTGATAGGTCACTTTTGCATCTCACTTCTCCTGTTCCTCCGGAGCTGCGCTCCTTCTTTTCTATTTGTGCTGTGGAGTCATTTCAGGATCGCTCCTGTGATAACGCTGCTGACTTTACTGTTGTTCTGTGGGGTTGTGATATTCTATTTGGTCCTATATTATTTTTCATTTACGGTTAAAGGGACAGTCTCAAGTTTAGACCCTATCCATTGTATTCTCAAGTTTCCATTGGATAGAGGATAACTTCACAATTGCGGGGGGGTTCTACCACTGCTACCCCCACTAATCCGGAGAACTGGGGCTCTGAAGAGCCCTTATGAATGGAGCGGGGGTGGATCGCATTCATTCTTAATGCGACCGCCGGAGAAAGACGAGTGCTGCACTCTGGTCTTCCGCACTGACCACCTCTTCAAAGCCCTGATTGTCGGGATTGGTGGGGCTCCGAGTAGTCGGACCCTCAGCATCTGTGCAGTTATCCCCCATCCAATGTATAGGGCTTAGCTTCCAAACGTGAATACCCTTTTAAGAGACTGATCTGTTCCGACATTTGCTCACATAGTATGGCGCCACCTGGTGTTCAGAGTGCATAGCAATGTGAACGTCCACCTAATGAGCTGAGCACTGGTGGTCGCACATGCTCAGTCACTAGTGGTCGCACAGATTCTATAGAATCATTTATTCGGTTATTCTTTCCACCGCAAGGACGCCAGCAACAAGATCGGAGCAAGGCAAAGTGCAAGAAAGCCGTCCAACACGCTATACAAGAAAGAGAAAATAATCTCTGCTGCTCCGCCACATCCAAAAGCTTTCCTTTCTGTTTCGCTATGTTTTTCCTGATGATGTTGTAATCAGTGCTGCTGAGACTAGTAGTTCCACAAGCGATGATCACCAATAACACCGTCACAAGTTTCCCTTAAAGGAAAATCTAACCTGGAGCAGCAGAGCCGGATAATTGGCTTTCTATTTTGGTTTTTATTATTCTTTCAAGAATAAATGAGTTAAAAGCAGATTTATTCCTAGAAGAAGCAGATAGGCGAAACCTTGGGTTGGGTAGGAACCGGCGTGCAGTGAGATTGTATACATTTTGTTTTGTTGTTTGTTTTTTGTTTTTTTTTAACTCCTTTATTCTTGATTATATAAAATACCCTAATTAGAAGCAAATTATATTTGTGACTGTATTGTGGGTGGTGATCGCTTGTGGAACTACTGGTCTCAGCAGGACCAATTGCAACAATATTGGATGATATCGCTTTCTGCCGACTTGTCAGGAAAGGAGCAGAGTCTCTGATCTATGTAGGTTGCTTTTTCGTCACAGCCATTCACTGGACTCTAGTATGTGATGCCACCATACAGTAGTGATTGTCTGCAGCGGTCATTTGTAGGCAGAACATCCCTGAAATCCTAAAAAACAGCGGAAAATTTGCAATCGATGTAGTGAAGATGTAACGCACAGATCAGTCCACGTATGTGGGACCGGACGTGACTCTATATAATGTTACCACCACTCTGTGATTACAGGCACGAGCTGCTGGAGGAGGCTCGGCGGCAGGGGCTGCCATTTGCACAGTGGGACGGGCCGACCGTGGTGGTGTGGTTGGAGGTAAGGCTCTTTCTGACAGTTTTGGCGACTGTAAACGCTTCCACGTGAACGTTAATGTCTGTCTCCACTCTCCTCAGCTCTGGGTTGGGATGCCCGCCTGGTACGTGGCTGCATGTCGAGCCAATGTGAAAAGCGGGGCCATAATGTCTGCTCTGTCCGACACCGAGATCCAGAGGGAGATCGGGATCAGCAACCCTCTGCACAGATTAAAGCTGCGACTCGCCATCCAAGAGATCATGTCCTTAACCAGCCCCTCCGCTCCTCCGACGTCTAGAACGGTAAGAACCACAGAAGAAGGGACTTTAGAAACTTTCCACGGGGAGATTATCAGCTGAGGACATGATCCATACACATCTATGCTAGCGGGGAGGGTGCCCTGGATCTGTAGATGGGATTCAAAGCTCGGCCCAACCACAATGACTTTTGGGTCCTTTCTATACATTTTTTTTTATTTTTATCACCTGGGTCCCCAATGACGCTGTCGTATTGTATGTACCTATAGATGGCACTATAGACACTATCCCTCTTTTGGCACAGAGCTAATTTGCACACTTTTTCTCGGAAGCGTTGGCCTTTAGAATTTTTGCAAGGAGCTTTTTTTTTTAAAAGAAATTTTAAAATTTGCCTAAAGCATTTTTTACTAATGTGAACTCTATACATTTATTCACATAGCACTCCTCTTCCCCCGTCTCATACACACCCTCGGGGGGGCAATCTCCTGAAAAATATGGAAGGAAACCCTCACAAGCCATTTAGTCTCCAACCCAAGACCTCCGTTCTGTACAGTTTAGCCCCATAGCTACTAATCTGGCAGTGTCTGGGGGTGGAAGAAAGGATCTACTTTATTCCAAAAAATGTGCTTTAGCTGCAATACCTATAATGGGCCCCAGCTGCAATAACTATAATGGGCCCCAGCTGCAATACCTATAATGGGCCCCAGCTGCAATACCTATAATGGGCCCCAGCTGCAATACCTATAATGGGCCCCAGCTGCAATACCTATAATGGGCCCCAGCTGCAATACCTATAATGGGCCCCAGCTGCAATACCTATAATGGGCCCCAGCTGCAATACCTATAATGGGCCCCAGCTGCAATACCTATAATGGGCCCCAGCTGCAATACCTATAATGGGCCCCAGCTGCAATACCTATAATGGGCCCCAGCTGCAATACCTATAATGGGCCCCAGCTGCAATACCTATAATGGGCCCCAGCTGCAATACCTATAATGGGCCCCAGCTGCAATACCTATAATGGGCTCCAGCTGCAATACCTCTAATGGGCTCCAGCTGCAATACCTGTAATGAGCTCCAGCTGCAATACCTATAATGGGCCCCAGCTGCAATACCTATAATGGGCCCCAGCTGCAATACCTATAATGGGCCCCAGCTGCAATACCTCTAATGGGCCCCAGCTGCAATACCTCTAATGGGCCCCAGCTGCAATACATCTAATGGGCCCCAGCTGCAATACCTCTAATGGGCCCCAGCTGCAATACCTCTAATGGGCTCCAGCTGCAATACCTGTAATGAGCTCCAGCTGCAATACCTATAATGGGCCCCAGCTGCAATACCTATAATGGGCCCCAGCTGCAATACCTATAATGGGCCCCAGCTGCAATACCTATAATGGGCCCCAGCTGCAATACCTATAATGGGCCCCAGCTGCAATACCTATAATGGGCCCCAGCTGCAATACCTATAATGGGCCCCAGCTGCAATACCTATAATGGGCCCCAGCTGCAATACCTATAATGGGCCCCAGCTGCAATACCTATAATGGGCCCCAGCTGCAATACCTGTAATGAGCTCCAGCTGCAATACCTATAATGGGCCCCAGCTGCAATACCTCTAATGGGCTTCAGCTGCAATACCTATAATGGGCCCCAGCTGCAATACCTATAATGGGCCCCAGCTGCAATACCTATAATGGGCCCCAGCTGCAATACCTATAATGGGCCCCAGCTGCAATACCTATAATGGGCCCCAGCTGCAATACCTATAATGGGCCCCAGCTGCAATACCTATAATGGGCCCCAGCTGCAATACCTATAATGGGCCCCAGCTGCAATACCTATAATGGGCCCCAGCTGCAATACCTATAATGGGCCCCAGCTGCAATACCTATAATGGGCCCCAGCTGCAATACCTATAATGGGCCCCAGCTGCAATACCTGTAATGGGCTCCAGCTGCAATACCTCTAATGGGCTCCAGCTGCAATACCTGTAATGAGCTCCAGCTGCAATACCTATAATGGGCCCCAGCTGCAATACCTATAATGGGCCCCAGCTGCAATACCTATAATGGGCCCCAGCTGCAATACCTATAATGGGCCCCAGCTGCAATACCTCTAATGGGCCCCAGCTGCAATACCTCTAATGGGCCCCAGCTGCAATACATCTAATGGGCCCCAGCTGCAATACCTATAATGGGCTCCAGCTGCAATACCTGTAATGAGCTCCAGCTGCAATACCTATAATGGGCCCCAGCTGCAATACCTATAATGGGCCCCAGCTGCAATACCTCTAATGGGCCCCAGCTGCAATACCTCTAATGGGCCCCAGCTGCAATACCTCTAATGGGCCCCAGCTGCAATACATCTAATGGGCCCCAGCTGCAATACCTGTAATGGGCCCCAGCTGCAATACCTGTAATGGGCCCCAGCTGCAATACCTGTAATGGGCCCCAGCTGCAATACCTGTAATGGGCCCCAGCTGCAATACCTGTAATGGGCCCCAGCTGCAATACCTGTAATGGGCCCCAGCTGCAATACCTGTAATGGGCCCCAGCTGCAATACCTGTAATGGGCCCCAGCTGCAATACCTGTAATGGGCCCCAGCTGCAATACCTGTAATGGGCCCCAGCTGCAATACCTGTAATGGGCCCCAGCTGCAATACCTGTAATGGGCCCCAGCTGCAATACCTGTAATGGGCCCCAGCTGCAATACCTGTAATGGGCCCCAGCTGCAATACCTGTAATGGGCCCCAGCTGCAATACCTGTAATGGGCCCCAGCTGCAATACCTGTAATGGGCCCCAGCTGCAATACCTTTTAATGGGCTTCAGCTGCAATACCTTTTAATGGGCTTCAGCTGCAATACCTTTTAATGGGCTTCAGCTGCAATACCTTTTAATGGGCTTCAGCTGCAATACCTATAATGGGCTCCAGCTGCAATAACTATAATGGGCTTCAGCTGCAATATACAATACCTCTAATGGGCAGGCTGCTCCTCTTTTTGGAAACACAACTTTTTTTTATAGTTTTACATGGCCAGTTTAATTTTTTTTTTAGCTTCCTTTAAATGCTAATGTGTCACCATTTTAATACTTGTTAAGGTGAGCATAGGTGCGAGATTTTGAGGTGGTGGGGCGTCCTGCCCGGGTCTGGGATGAGGTCATGTTTCCAACTGTTCTTCTGTGTAGACCTTCTGTCTGGTCAAATCTTAAAGGGTCTTTACCAAAATTGTAAGTTATGAATAAGGGATAACTTGCTGATCACTGGGACACCCACACACCCAAAAATGACCTCCGCAGGAAATCCGTCTGAGTGGGGCAGGGGTCCAGCGTATACGCACCTCCGCTCCACTCGTTGGACTTTCTACGGGAGTCTTATCAACAGAGTACGTTGCCCGCCTATCTCGGGCAGCACCATGGGCAATGAATGGAGCAGACTGCTCAGATGGTAGATGCCCCGCTCTCAGGATGGTATGGAGTTCAGTAAGCTTTTCTTTATCTTTGATGATCACTTGCAATCTTGGTACAATCCCTTTAACATTTCCCTCCACATCTATAGAAAAATGCTTATGTTGCAGCAGTCGGCAGAGTCGTCGCATTTCTAATGCACTCACATAGCAGATTCTGCTTTCCCCTGGCAGCACGGACCGGCGTGGACGGCGCTGACGGCTGCTCGGAGATCGGCAGCACTTTGTGTTTTTAAATCGTAGCATGTACCAGGAGGACGACAATCTCCTGTGTACGGTGCATGGAAATGCGGCGATGGTGCCGGCTCCCGAACGCCAGCATTTTCCCCGTATAGTCGGAGGTACACGCTGTCGCCTTCTTAGACTCTTAGCGTTTGCTTTTCTCCTGCTCCACCATGTACCTGTTGCTTACATATTGTGCCACCTTCCCTCTCTTACTGCTTCCCTCTCACTGGATGTGCTTGTATTAGTCCACGGGAAATGTCTGGGTTACACACGAAGAGATGGAAACTCTCACAGCCTCTCCACAAACGGTTAGTCTTCGGCACCTCCGCTTGTCTATAGCACCCCGTCCCCCCGCCCGGAGGCCTCGCACGACCTTCCCTGTGTAGTTTTTATGAGTGGATTTGTAGCAGCTCTCGTTTTTAGTATTTTTTTTTTTTTTTGGGGGGGGGGGGGTGGTGTTCAACCCTAGAAGTGCCTGGCAGAGCTGACACTTATCTACCCTCTGCCCGGCACTGAAGGGGTTATTTTGGGAGATTAACAGAGACCAGAGGACCTCTGGGTGATCGCGGGACGGATGTGGGGGTCCTCTAGCTGCGGCACTAGGGTGCCCTGGAGAACAACCTGCAGCCGGGGGACCCCATGTACATGGGATTGGGTGCGGGGTTTTGTAAGGGGAATGTATCCACCAGTATAATGCTGGTTACTGGGCGCTGGTCCCCCGACCATCAGAGGTTCCTTACTGGTTCTATGTTTGTCCCAGTTGCATGTGCATCCCGTGTGCTGCATGGAGTGACCGGGGGTCTCGCTCATCCGTCTGACTAACTCTCTGTATTCTTTTGCTTTCCTAACCACGTAACCCCAGGACGATGAGGAGGGGAGCTGGGCTCAGGTTTGGGCTTTTTCACTAATATGCCTTTTATTCTTCTCACTCTTTGCTAATCAGTATTTCGTAGTCTCAGATTAGTTGTCACTTTCTTTTACATTTGGTTTGATTTTGTGATCTACGCTGCCAATTTCTGACATATGATATACTCGCACGGTAAAATCCCCGGGAGCCTGAAACACCCGGAGGATGTTAAAGGGGTTATCCGGCATCTCTCAGCGTCGCATCGGGAACGTCCGTCGGTGCTGGCCAGGCATTGTGCATGGGCGGCGGTTGTGGTACTCCGGACCTGCCGGCCGCCGTCTGTTCAGGCCAGGCATTGTGCATGGGCGGCGTTTGTGGTCCCCCGGACCTGACGGCTGCTGTCTGTGCAGGCCAGGAATTGTGCTTGGGCGGCGGTTGTGGTACTCCGGACCTGCCGGCCGCCGTCTGTTCAGGCCAGGCATTGTGCATGGGCGGCGTTTGTGGTCCCCCGGACCTGACGGCTGCTGTCTGTGCAGGCCAGGCATTGTGCTTGGGCGGCGGTTGTGGTACTCCGGACCTGCCTGCCGCCGTCTGTTCAGGCCAGGCATTGTGCATGGGCGGCAGTTGTGGTACCCTGGACCTGACGGCTGCTGTCTGTGGCAGGCCAGGCATTGTGCATGGGCAGCGATTGTGGTACCATGGACCTGCTGGCCGCCGTTGGTGCTGGCCAGGCATAGTGCATGGTCGGCGGTTGTGGTACCCTGGACTTGCTGTCCGTGCGGGCCAGGTATTTTGCTTGGGTGGCCGTTATGGTACCCCAGACCTGCCGGCCGCCATCGGTGTTGGCCTGGCATTGTGCATGGGCAGCGGTTGTGCTACCCTGGACCTACCAGCGGCCGTTGTGCAAGAACTGGAGGCTGTTGATGGACGCCATAGTGACATCTTTCCCCTTCCTTTGCAAAGGATAGGACTTTTTGAACTGTCTTCATTTTGGACCACAGTTTTGTGCCTTTCCTCTTTTATTCCTCCTGGAATTGACAACTTACCGTTCCTCTTGTCAGAATGGCACGTCCGGCGTTGTCCCCACTGATGAGACCGTGTCGGGAGCGTTTAGGATCTGTCCCATTGACAAGGGCATTGGTAGTATCCCCTTGTCCATACGTTTCCAGGAGGAGAAAAAGAGGAATGACACAACTCCGAGTTCTACGAATAGACAGATGAGGTGTTTATAGGAAAGGGAACTATTTTCTGAAACGTTTAACCCCGATGGTGACATCACGTGACGTAGACGCTGCGGTGAACCTATTCCTGCAAGCAAACAGTGATATTACCTGTGATACCCATTTGCACCCGTGTTGGCCCCTTAAATCTTCCATATATAATACAGGCATAAAAAACCACCAGAGACACGGTTATAAAGGGGGATATATCCCCACAAATGCTGGAATTGTAGCCTCTAAATTCAGGAGGCTTCCTTTAGCCTTGGGCTCTACAGCATTAAAGGGGCGTTGGTAGATCGTGGGGTCACTCATCGTTAATATAATACCCCTGTGCTGCGATTCATGGGGGCAGAATTTCCATTATTGGACCATTTCGGCTTTTCATGCAGCTCGCTGGTCGTGGCGGTATAATGATCACACCGTGTAGTCGCAGTGTCGTCATATTGCGGTCGAGCCCTCACCTTTCGATCACTATAATCACGCAATGATTTTCTGCCGCCATGATTGGCGTCCACTTATTTCAGACTTAGGCCAGTGTCAGATGAGCACATTGCGGGCGCAGCCCAACCGGGTATAAGAATCCGAACCTCACGGGAAGCAATAAAGCCGCCAGCTCGGGTCCTTACACACGCGATTTGGCAAAGACTCGCCCCCGTAATATGCTGATCAGATGCCGGCCTGAGGGAGGCGCTCAAATGCTAACTCTGCCCTGTCCTCCCAGACCTTGGCCTATGGGGACATGAACCACGAGTGGATCGGGAACGAGTGGCTGCCCAGCCTGGGGTTGCCCCAGTATCGCAGTTATTTCATGGAGTGCCTTGTTGATGCCAGGATGCTGGACCATCTAACCAAGAAGGATCTCCGCGGGCAACTAAAAATGGTGGACAGCTTCCATAGGTAACACATGAAATTATCCCCTGTGACCGCATCTGCAAATAAACAATAAACAAAAAATCAAAACGCCCTTAATCTCCTTTTCTACACACAGGAACAGCTTCCAGTGTGGCATTATGTGCTTACGGAGGCTGAACTATGATCGGAAAGAGCTGGAGAGGCGAAGGGAGGAAAGTCAGAACGAAAGTACAGGTAGGTGTGAGCCTGCTCCAGAGGGTGGAGGTCGCAATGTGCACATCCCTCAGATTACCACTAGGAGCCATACCTACAATTACAAGTGATTTTTACCTGCCGCGTGGTTTTCTGTAGCTTTTTGATTGGCGCATTTATAAGGGCATGTTCTGAGGTTAGTGCACCAGGTGTCAACCCCAGGAATGGTTATTTCAGCATTTTATGGTTATATTTATGATTTCATTATGTGATCCCTGGAACAGTCAGTTCCTTTGGTGAACACTGATGAAAAGTGCATGTTTAATATCTCAGCATTTTCTTTGTCCTCTATAATTAACTTATTATATTTTGAGGGGATGATACTATCCTTTGTTTTCCTTTTGGCATTAATGTATTTATAAACATTTTTGGGATTTATTTTAATGTCCTTGACAATTACAGATCGATATAGTGGTATAGTATGATAAGTGCAGACTGCGCAGAAGACCCCCGCTATATGCAGTACGGGGAATTTGCTTTATGTTTCCTATTATAATGGTCCACAGAGCTGTGCAGAGACGTCCGATCGACGTATAAATGGACGATGTATTTTTCTTGCAGATGTCCTGGTTTGGAGCAATGAGCGGGTCATCAACTGGATTTTATCCATTGGGCTTAAAGAATATGCAAATAACCTTTTAGAAAGCGGCGTTCACGGTTCCCTGATGGCCTTAGATGAGACGTTCGATCACAACACGTTGGGTCTGCTGCTACAGATTCCCACTCAGAACACGCAGGTAAGGCGGATGTCACAGCGGCGCTCCTCCTGTAGGGGGCAGTAGGAATATAGGGCCCATGACTTAGTCTCCTTTTCTCTTATTTCAGGCACGTTCAGTGTTGGAGCGGGAATTCAACAACCTTCTCATAAGAGGAACAGAAAGAAGATTTGATGATGTATGCTACACTGCAGTACTGTAGTTATACTATTTCAGGTTTTCCAGGTGGGGGGGAGGATTATAAAAATTACATACTTCTGACCAAATACAGTAAAAAGGGGTTTTCCACTATAGGAAGTTGTACTGTATCGCTCGCATGTATGTCACTTACGGATCATTCGGGGTCTAGCTGCCTGGACATCAAATTTTCAGTTTTGCCGCTCTCCTTAAAATATATATATTTTTTTTTTTTTTACCAGAATGGTCTCAGAAATTGTGTATACAAACCAATTTACATATCTATATATTCTACCAACAAATATATATATTTTCATCTTTTTTCCATTTTTAAAAATTACAAAAAGAAAAATAGGTCAATACAAAAGTTTTGGCACCCTTGGAGATTTGTGTGCTCAGATAATTTTAACCAAGGATTCAGACCTTAATTATCCAGTTAGGGTTATGACTTGTTCACTACCATCATTAGGAAAGTTCGGGTGATGCAAATTTCGCAGCTTTATAAAAACCTGGCCTCCTCTAACCTTGTGCCACAAAACAGCAGCCATGGCTTCTTCTAAGCAGCTGCCTAGCACTCTGAAAATGGTGGCAGCCCATGAAGCAGGAGAAGGCAATAAGAATATGGGAAAGCATTTTCAAGTTGCCCTTTCCTTCCTTTGAAATGTAATTAAGAAATGTCCGTTACCAGGAACAGTGGCAGTCAAAATAAGGTTTGGAAGACCAAGCAATATTCTTGTGAGAGCTGCTTGTAGGATTGCTAAAGAGGCCAGTCAGAGCCCCTGTCTGACTGCAAAAGACCCTCAGTAAGATTCTGCAGACTCTGGAGTTGTGGTACCTTATTCTAGTGTTCAGAGACACCTGCACAAATATGGCCTTCATAGAAGAGTCATCAGAAGAAAATCTCTCCTGCATTCTCATCATAAAATTCAGTGTCAGAAGTAAACAAAAGAACATCTAAACAAGTCTGATACATTTTGGAAACAAGTCCTGTGGATGGATGAGATTAAAATAGAAGTCTTTGGCCCCAATGATCAAATGTATGCGTGGAGAAAAAATGGCACAGATTTTAAGGAAAAGAATATCTCGCCAACCATTAAGCATGGAGATGGATCAATCATGCTTTGGGGTTGTGTTGCAGCCAATGAAATGGAGAACATTTCACGGATAGAGGGAAGAATGGATTCAATTAAATTTCAACAAATTCTTGATGCAAATATAACACCATCTGAAAAAAGCTGAAGTTGTAAAGAGAAGAAAAGAGAATGGCTTCTTCAAATGTATAATGATCCGAAACACACATTAAAATGCAGAATAGACTGCCTCAAAAGGCGCAAGCTGAAGGTTTCACAATTGTCCTCACAGTCCCCTGATCTGAACATCATTGAAAATCTGTAACTAGACCTCAAAAGAGCATGCAAGACGAGCCAGGAATCTCTCAGAACTGGAAGACGAGCCGGGAGTCTCGCAAAACTGGAAGACGAGCCGGGAATCTCGCAGAACTGGAAGACGAGCCAGGAATCTCACAGAACCGGAAGGCCAGCCAGGAATGTCGCAAAACCGGAAGACCAGCCAGGAATGTTGCAAAACCGGAAGACCAGCCGAGAATCTCGTAGAACCGGAAGGCCACCCTGAAAACTCACAGAATCGAAAGACGAGCCGGGAATCTCGCAGAGCCGGAAGGCCAGCCAGGAATCTCGCAGAACCGGAAGACGAGCCGGGAATATCACACAAAAAATAAAAAATAAAATCGTTTAACATTTCATGAATTGTACCTTCTAGAACATGAAAAAACAATGGTGGACTTGCAGTTTTAACCATTTCTTGCCAATTTCTGGCTACATTCAAAAGTACAACTCTTTCCACATATAAGGGTTTTTTTTTTGTTTTTTTTTTACATATTTGGAGACGAAAAACTGAAAAAAAAGTTATGGGTCTGGGAAGAAGAGAGGGGGGAATAATAAATAAATACGATTGTCCGCTGGGCTAACTGGTTGATTTAACTGTGCAATGCTTCCTTGCAGGAGAAACGCTGCATCAGTCCTGCATTGTCCACATTATCGCCATTGCCGATGCCTCCTCTATAACGCCTTCTCTCCGCTTTTACAGGACGACGATAAAAGCTTTAGACGGGCCCCGTCATGGCGAAAGAAATTCCGACCAAAGGATGTGCGAGGACTCAGCGCTGGCTCTGCAGAGACTCTGCCCGCCAACTTCAGAGTCAACTCCTCAATGTCTTCACCTTCTATGCAGCCAAAGAAAATGCAGATGGACGGTAGGACGGCGTGTTTATTAACGGCGTTGTGATGAAGCATGGTCCGATGTGTGCTTGGTTGGTGCATGGTTCCTCCATAACCCCTTATCGTGTTCCTGGTTTTCTTAACCGACTCCCATGTTTGCTTAACCTTAACCTGAAAGGGATTACGTAGGTGGAAGGCGACGCTGTAGGATCAGGTATCAAGTACCGGAAGCAAAAATGGCACTAGTGAAAGGCTAGCACATTGTCTGCCCTCCCCGCTCCTCTTATAGGGAGGGCATCAAAGTCAGCAATGGTGTTTCTCTTCTAATAGAACTACAAGTCCCAGCATGTAGTGACAGGTGGATTTTTTTTATAACCGCTGGCAAGCCATAGGCTGGGGAAAAGTGATCTAGGGGTTTCAAAATGACTTGTCTATGTGGTTCTCTATGGTGATTGCAACAAGAGCGTCAGTAGGACATATGGACATCATAAAGGGGATTTAGAACAGAGACCCCTCGTTATGGCGGACTCAAGAGTACCCCATCACATAGACAGCATTTTTAAGAGCGTTCGGACACTTGGTAACATTTATATTTTTTTATTATGGGGGTACAGCTACAGGCTGAAATATATATATAAATGAATTAAAAAAAAATAGATATAAAATATATATATCCCTATTAGGTGAGGCCCTATTGTTATGGTGAGTAATCGCTGCTCCCCTTATTTCGGGAGCTTTGTGTCCGCTTGGTTTAATATCTGAACGTTCCTCACATGTTTAACGTTACACTAACTGCATGTCGTGTTTTTTTGTTTTGTTTTTATTGCACGTCTCTTACGGTTATTAATAGGCAATGTGTCTGGAATACAAAGACTGGATTCAGCCACAATTAGGACATACTCCTGCTAACGGTGTCTGTCGGTAAGTGCCGTCCACATTGGGGTCACCCGGTAAAACGCCTCAGCTACCGCTGCTCACAAATCCTGTTAGATCCCCCATATTCTCATGGTGATGGTTCAAGGTCTCTACTTTGGTTTCTTAAGGAAAGAAAGAAATATATGTATTTATGTACATATATACAGTATATATATATAATATATATATATATATATATATATATATATTATACTGTAATGCATGTATATATATATGCAAATTTAAATTTAGTTTTGGACATCAGCCCATCCAATCCTTAGGATGCCGTGTGTGCTTGTTGGTCGTTTTTCCTTTGTTCCCTCCGTTTACAAATGACACTTGTACTTCTGGGCTGTTGTCAACCTCCTACAGGACTCCTTATTTCTATATGTCCTATTAGCATGTCCTGGTCGGGATCCTTATCTACGAGCCTGAACGAAAAGTTGCCAAGAATATATCGACATCTTCTACCACTCGTGATTGGTCGCTTGACCATTTGGGTGCACAAATGCGCAATAATTTATGAGGAAACTCCACGTTGGTGCGCTGATCGCTTCAGTGTGCTTATTAAAGCGCATCAATCACCAGGATTTTCCTATATAACCTAAAGCCAGTGCTATACTGGCACTATCAGGCTGAGTCTATACATACAGTGCTATACTGGCACTATCAGGCTGAGTCTATACATACAGTGCTATACTGGCACTATCAGGCTGATTCTATACATACAGTGCTATACTGGCACTATCAGGCTGATTCTATACATACAGTGCTATACTGGCACTATCAGGCTGAGTCTATACATACAGTGCTATACTGGCATTATCAGACTGATTCTATACATACAGTGCTATACTGGCACTATCAGGCTGATTCTATACATACAGTGCTATACTGGCACTATCAGGCTGATTCTATACATACAGTGCTATACTGGCACTATCAGGCTGAGTCTATACATACAGTGCTATACTGGCATTATCAGACTGAGTCTATACATACAGTGCTATACTGGCACTATCAGGCTGATTCTATACATACAGTGCTATACTGGCACTATCAGGCTGATTCTATACATACAGTGCTATACTGGCACTATCAGGCTGATTCTATACATACAGTGCTATACTGGTGCTATCAGGCTGATTCTATACATACAGTGCTATACTGGAACTATCAGGCTGATTCTATACATACAGTGCTATACTGGCACTATCAGGCTGATTCTATACATACAGTGCTATACTGGCACTATCAGGCTGATTCTATACCTACAGTGCTATACTGGCGCTATCAGGCTGATTCTATATATACAGTGCTATACTGGCATTATCAGGCTGATTCTATACATACAGTGCTATACTGCCGCTATCAGGCTGATTCTATACATACAGTGCTATACTGGTGCTATCAGGCTGATTCTATACATACAGTGCTATACTGGAACTATCAAGCTGATTCTATACATACAGTGCTATACTGCGGCTATCAGGCTGATTCTATACCTACAGTGCTATACTGGCGCTATCAGGCTGATTCTATATATACAGTGCTATACTGGCATTATCAGGCTGATTCTATACATACAGTGCTATACTGCCGCTATCAGGCTGATTCTATACATACAGTGCTATACTGGTGCTATCAGGCTGATTCTATACATACAGTGCTATACTGGAACTATCAGGCTGATTCTATACATACAGTGCTATACTGCGGCTATCAGGCTGATTCTATACATACAGTGCTATACTGGTGCTATCAGGCTGCGTCTATACATACAGTGCTATACTGGCACTATCAGGCTGATTCTATACATACAGTGCTATACTGGCACTATCAGGCTGAGTCTATACATACAGTGCTATACTGGCACTATCAGGCTGACGCTATACATACAGTGCTATACTAGCACTATCAGGCTGACGCTATACATACAGTGCTATACTAGCACTATCAGGCTGATTCTATACATACCTTTAGTGGTCAGCTAGGATGTATAGGTTTTGAAGCACAAGCAAGTGAAGTTTGTAAAATAAGCAGCTTTTTGAATGACAGCAGCTGCCAATCAGCTGATATTGGGGTGGTGGGTATTCATAATTATTTCTGACCCCTGTTATTTATGCTAATTCTATTATAGAATCGTTTTACTTTGTGACTTGAAGGACCTGTGCTGATGTCATACCCATGTGACCAGAAGGGTTGAGGCCTGAGCCAACAGAAAAATGTTGCTTCCTGGTATCAGCAATGTTGGTTCAGGCCCCGCCCCTTCTGGTCACATGGGTATGACATCAGCACAGGTCCTTCTAGTGAAAAGGTAAATTGATTGTATAATACTTATGCTAATTCTAAAAGGGGGAGGGGATAATTATGAATAACCCCCCACCAGCTATTCTCTGATCCTCAGCTGCTGTCACTCAAAAAGCTGGCGATTTTATAAACTTTACTTTCTTAAATTTCAACACCTATACATCCTAGCTGACCACTACAGGTATGTATAGAATCAGCCTGATAGTGCCAGTATAGCAATGGCTTTAGGTTATATTTGAAAATCCTGGTGATTGGTGTTAAAGGAGTTAAAAAAATACGGTTTTAAATAAAAACCTTTCTTTTTATATGTATTTATTATTGAAGAAAAGGAATTCATGCATATATGATGTCCAAAAAGTAACGTTTCAACCATAATATGGTCTTCATCAAAAGGACCATCTGTGTGGCCACGCAGAGGGAACAGGTCCAATTGTATCACACAGGTTCAGGATAAAGGGGCCAGTCACTGCTTCCCTGCTACTGCATAATCATACCTACTAACAGGACGATTACATATTAAACTGTGGCTATACCTGAATGTAGAATATATGATTGGGCTATACCAGTATAGCGGTTGTATACATACCAACGAGTGATAGACCTAAGATTCTATGTAGATTCATGTTCTTGAGTATCTTCCTCCTGGTACTTGCCGCACCGCATCGCCTAGTAACAACTCACCTTGCCTGATAATCACAGATGGTCCTTTTGATGAAGACCATATTATGGTTGAAACGTTAATTTTTGGACATCATATGCATGAATTCCTTTTCTTCAATAATAAATACATATAAAAAGAAACCTTTTTCTTGTCTGACTACATTGAGGTACAGTGCCGGAGTTCTCTCTTTATTATCGGTTGTTTTTCTCCTGAGCACCTATAAGGTGAAGCAGGGTCCTATCTCCTTTTTTTAAATAAAAACCTGACTTAAACAATGGGTCATCTTCAGAGGATACCTTCCCTTTAAAGGATCATTGCCCCCACATGTATATATTTTTATGAAGCTCAGCAACCCCTTTAATGATTTAGTAGAAGAGGAGGCAGAAGAAGTTTCTACAGGATCTGACTACACAGGTTTGTTTGTAGTCTGTTACCATGGAGACAGAACACTACAGATACTTTGTATTCAACTTAATTGATAGCTGTTTCATCTGTTACATTAGATTCAGTGGATACAATAGAAAAAAAATGGTTGCATAAGTTTTCACGCTCTTCAATAATTGGTGTCCTTCTGCACAGATGTGTAATTTCCCTTTCTCTCTCCCCGGCAGTTTACCCTCATTACTTCTACAGATGAATATGCAACATCTGAATCCATCTCGATTCCACGTTTCCGGACCCGGCCGCGTTCTCCGTACAAATCAAGCTGTTCAGACACTTTTGAGATATTTTAATACAGAGTTTTTAAAATAGCAAGTAAAGATTATAGATAGGAGAAATATTTTAGAATTTTAACCGTTTTTTGTCATTTTTTTTTTCGTAGTTCATTTTCCACGTCTCCTCGTTCATCCTCCTATCTGTCCGCCGTTATCCCTCCTCCTTACTGAATGTACTGTAACTCCGCGCGAGACCCTGCTAATCACCGGGGGGCTCTGGAAATGATTCTAGCATTGTAATTTATGGGTATATTTCATAATGAGACAACACACAAGGTTTTTTTTGTTTTTTATTGTATTTGTATAGTCATCCAGAAAGTCTGTTGATAAATCTCTGGTACAAGATTGTGAAGTGTCCCCGGCCTTCCACAATTATTAGAATGATTTACCTATGCCATGTCGGTTCATTTTTCTCCTGGTCGGACTCAGTCGGGGGGAGTGCGAATATTTGTTTTGCTTAAGTTGGGTTAACGGTTTTAACGTTAATTTATTTTTTTTTTTAATGTCTTGTCATATCAGAAAAAGCCATAACTACATTCAAAGGTAGGATTGGAAAAAGGGTTATGATTAATTTTAGGAACAGCGCTACCCTCGTCTACAGGCGGTGCCGGGTACTACACTTAAGCTGCATTTACATAGCCATGTTGCAACTATTAAATGCGACCGCTAATTGGCTACATACAGGGTGATCTTCCTTTTAATTGGCCTGTTTTTAGACCGGCCGACCGCACTTTCATGTGCACAGAATCATCATTGGTACCAAAATTCTGTGCACAAAAGAATATTATTGTTCTCGGCAGGACAGGTCCTTTTTAAACCGGATGACACGCAGCAAACTTAACAAGTCACCTGTTTTTAAAGCGGTTGCCAATCACCTGATAGACAGGTCGACAATCGGCTGTGGCTGGGCCCGTCGTAGCGACCATGGGCTGGGCACGTTGTAGCAGCCATTGGCATTGTAGCGGCCATTGGCCAGACCCGTTGTAGCAGCCAGAGGGATAGCACCATGCTTGGCCCAGTAGCAAGCCCGATATTGTGGCCCTGGGCGTAGCACCAAACTTAGCCCGGCATTGCGGCCCTGGTCATAGTACCAAGCTCTGCCCGTTATTGCGGCCCTGGGCATAGTACCAAGCTCAGTTTGGTATTGCGGCCCCGGGTATAGTACCAAGCTCAGCCTGGTATTGCGACCCTGGGCATAGTACCAAGCTCAGCCTGGTATTGCGACCCTGGGCTTAGTATCAAGCTCAGCCTGGTATTGCGACCCTGGGCATAGTACCAAGCTCAGCCTGGTATTGCGACCCTGGGCATAGTACCAAGCTCAGCCTGGTATTGCGACCCTGGGCATAGTACCAAGCTCAGCCTGGTATTGCGACCCTGGGCATAGTACCAAGCTCAGCCTGGTATTGCGACCCTGGGCTTAGTACCAAGCTCAGCCTGGTATTACGGCCATGGGCATAGTACCAAGCTCAGCCTGGTATTGCGGCCATGGGCATAGTACCAAGCTCAGCCTGGTATTGCGGCCATGGGCATAGTACCAAGCTCAGCCTGGTATTGCGGCCATGGGCATAGTACCAAGCTCAGCCTGGTATTGCGACCCTGGGCATAGTACCAAGCTCAGCCTGGTATTGCGACCCTGGGCTTAGTACCAAGCTCAGCCTGGTATTACGGCCATGGGCATAGTACCAAGCTCAGCCTGGTATTGCGGCCATGGGCATAGTACCAAGCTCAGCCTGGTATTGCGGCCATGGGCATAGTACCAAGCTCAGCCTGGTATTGCGGCCATGGGCATAGTACCAAGCTCAGCCTGGTATTGCGGCCCTGGGCATAGTACCAAGCTCAGCCTGGTATTGCGGCCATGGGCATAGTACCAAGCTCAGCCTGGTATTGCGGCCATGGGCATAGTACCAAGCTCAGCCTGGTATTGCGGCCATGGGCATAGTACCAAGCTCAGCCTGGTATTGCGGCCATGGGCATAGTACCAAGCTCAGCCTGGTATTGCGGCCCTGGGCATAGTACCAAGCTCAGCCTGGTATTGCGGCCATGGGCATAGTACCAAGCTCAGCCTGGTATTGCGGCCATGGGCATAGTACCAAGCTCAGCCTGGTATTGCGACCCTGGGCTTAGTATCAAGCTCAGCCTGGTATTGCGACCCTGGGCTTAGTACCAAGCTCAGCCTGGTATTGCGACTCTGGTCTTAGTATCAAGCTCAGCCCGGTATTGCGGCCCTGGACGTAACACCAAGCTCAGCCCGGTATTGCGGCCCTGGACGTAACACCAAGCTCAGCCTGGTATTGCGGCCCTGGACGTAACACCAAGCTCAGCCCGGTATTGCGGCCCTGGACGTAACACCAAGCTCAGCCTGGTATTGCGGCCCTGGACGTAACACCAAGCTCAGCCTGGTATTGCGGTCCTGGGCATAGTATCAAGCTCAGCCCGGTATTGCGGTCCTGGTTGTAGCACCATGCTCAGCCCGGTATTGCGGTCCTGGGTGTAGCACCATGCTCAGCCCGGTATTGCGGTCCTGGGTGTAGCACCATGCTCAGCCCGGTATTGCGGTCCTGGGTGTAGCACCATGTTCAGCCCGGTATTGCGGTCCTGGTTATAGCACCATGCTCAGCCCGGTATTGCGGTCCTGGGTGTAGCACCATGCTCAGCCCGGTATTGTGGCCCCGGGTGTAGCACCAAGCTCAGCCCCGGTGTATTGTGGCCCTGGACGAAGCACCAAGGCTCAGTCACAGTGGTGGGCTCGGCCTAGGCTGCAATGCCAGGCTTGGCCTATAGACTAGAGTGGCGCTGTTTCTAGTACAGACGTGGACCTTTTTTCTAATACTTATAAGGAGACACCATGTTCCCTGGCCTCATCTGCTCGGCCTTAAGAACACTATATAATATAAGGCCGGGCTTTATATCAGTCCAGGGAGTCTGTAAGGACCAATTAACCCTCTCCTGCCCGATACTGTAGGTTGTCACTTTACAGCCGGTTTTATACTAAAGGCCTTATCTTTTTCATTGTCCATTTCAGTCACGTTGTGTTTCTTCCTGAAGGAAGTGATGGAGACACGGCTCTGGCTAGACGGCGGTCTTCGGCCGCACAGATCGCAGGATTGCCTCTTGGGCGACCCTTGCACCCTGGGTGGGTTTCTTTGCCCGGGATGTAAGGGCGTCCACGATCTTGTTTCCTATGGTGACGTCACGTCCAGGTAATGTTACGATTTGTGCGTGGATCCGATTTCGCCCCCTAACCTCGGCCGTGATCCTGACCATTCCTTCCGCCTCTCCTTGGACATAATGTTTAAAGAAGAAAAAAAAAAAAATGACAAAACTTTTGACTACGAATCTGTTCTGTTTGATATCATGATGTATTATTTATTGTAGCTGACGTTCTATAAATCGTCTTTTCCTTTTTTTTTTTTTTTCATGTATAAATTTGGATTCCTTGTTACATTTTTGTTTTCTAATCCTGTTTGTGTACTTTCTGATTATGTAACAATATATGTACAGTCTATGGACTTTTTGGACTATTTTTATCACAGTATTATTTATTGCTTTCTTTCAATAAAATACTGAAGCATTTTCCACTGCCAATAAATATGTTGTGAAAAGTTATCGCTGGTGTCATTGACTGGTAAACGCAGCTCAGAAACGCAGGGACGGCACAACCGCAGACGATGAAGGAAACTACTGCGCTTTATAAGGGATCTGCTGCTTTCTCCACTTATGAGCCACTTTGACTCCTCTAATCATTCACTTGCAAAAACTGCTAAAATCTATGTTGGTCAAAACAAGATGGATTGTCGACTCACTGAGGAAAAGGGGGGTCGAAGGAAGAATGGAGGCTACACATGCTGCTCCTTTTCTTATAAGGCCCAGTGCCCATGCTGTGTAGTTTTGATGCATATTTTCAGAAATCTGCAGCAAAATCTGCATGTCCATTGTGAAGCTAGCAAAGTCTATGAGAATTCAGAAGTGCTGTGTCCACGTTGCTTATTTTTCCCTTGCAGATTTGGTGCAGAAAAAAAGAAATCTGCACCAAATACGCAAGGGGAAAAATACTCAACATGGGCACAGCACTTCTGAATTTGCATAGACTTTGCTAGCTTCACAATGGACATGCAGATTTTGCTGCAAATTTCTGAAAATCTGCATCAAAATCTGCAGCGCAGGCACAGGGCCTAAGGCCATGTGCCCACAGGAGCTTGTTTCTACAGATTTTGCCGCAGAAAACCTGTGGATTTTTCTGGATTTTCCAGATAAATCCGCAGGTTTTAGCATGTTCAGACACTCCCCATGTTATCCTATGGGACATGGGGAGTGCTGTGTCCACGCTGCGTAAAGTGCGGCTGCGGAACATGTTGCGGATGTCCCGCAGCCGCACGGAACTGTATGTCAATTATTCCAGCGGAATTACCCGCGGAAATCCCGGTCCCCCGCTATGGAGATAGAGGCCGGGACGTCCGCAGGTAATTCGCATGAAAGTCCGCAGGTTTACCGCAGCCATATCGCTGGAATCCCGCAGCTAAAAATAGCTGCGGATTCCGGCGTGCAGCTGCAGGAAACCTGCAGCCGTACCTGTGGATACATCCGCAGGTGCGATCTCCCGTGGGCACATAGCCTAAGGTTTTTTTTTATCTATGTAGATTTAGTTGTGTCCTGCAAAATTCATATTGAGCTGAATACTTTGGGGAGGGACTGACTCTCAGGTGAAGGGGTTGTCCTGCCAAAATGTATCGCACCCACTGTATAGATCATAAAAAAATTAAAAATTGTTGCAGTTTTCCTGCAGCTAATTTTAAGAGTTTCTATTCATTGTTTATGGGACTGCCAGAAGCAGCCAAGTACAGTACTCTGCTTTCTCCAGCCTGGTCATACACCATGAATGGAGCGGAGGCCAAGCCCACGTACCTCTGCTCCATTCAGTATCCATCTGTAAATGATCCAGAGAAGAATGATGCACGTTATGGCGCCACCTGGTGTTCAGGGTTTATAATGAGCAAATCAGTCATCACAGTGATGAATAATGAGGCAGCAACACTCAACTAATTACTAGAAGACTAGGAAGCTCCTTTAATGGTGGAGTAAAAAAAAAACCTGTAAAGGAGAAAATGCAGAACTGTTAGGTCAATTGACCTGATACATCTGGAATCCCATTCTCCATATGTAGGATGACGTATACACAGTGACTCCACCAGCCAGAGTGTAAAAAAAAAAGGCAATATAGAAGTGGATGCACACGTAGCAATGCAAAAATCATTTTTTATTGGCAAAAAAATTTCATCCGCATAAGATATAGTAGACCAATATGCATACTGTATAAAGGCTAGACACTTAAAGGGAACCTGTCACCAGTTTTTTGCCTTATAAGCTGCAGCTACCACCAGTGGGCTCTTATATACAGCGTTCTAACATGGCCACTGTGTAGAATGTAAAAATCCCTTTATAATACTCACCTAACATCTTCGTTCTCCGGCGCCGCCTCTTTTGGCCATCTTTGTCTTCCTTCTTCTGAAGCCGGGGTGCATGACGCGTCCTACGTCAGCTACACTTGACGGCATTAAGGTCCTGTGATCTGCCTTGAGGCGGTGGCCGCAGCTTATAGGCCCCAAATCTGCTGACAGGTTCCCTTTAAATACCATAGTCATACACGCACGCACGCTGCCTCAAATATGCATGTAAATAAATAGAACCGTGTGTTTGGGCCATAGAATTACACCAGGTAATTGATCAGTGATGAAAGGTCCCAAACGAGCCTGAGAGAGCCTCAATACCACCCCGCTTCTCCCCTCTGCAAGTCCCTCCACTGGCTCCCCATCTTCCACCGCATCCAATTCAAATTACTAATACTGACCTACAAAGCTGTGCATAATCTGTCTCCTCCGTATATCTCTGAACTCCTCTCTCGCTACTCTCCAACACGTCACCTCCGGTCTTCCCAAGATCTCCTCTCCTTCTCTCTCATTCGCTCCTCAAGCAACCGACTCCAAGACTTCTCCCGAGCATCCCCAGTCTCCTGGAACTCGCTGCCCCAACACGTCAGACTATCCTCTACCTTGCAAACTTCAAACGGAACCTGAAAACCCACCTGTTCAGAAATGCCTACAATCTACAATGACCTCACTGCTTCACTAGCGTGCGGAGCCGCCGCCCGACCACCGAGCGGAGCCGCCCCTTGACCACCGAGCGGAGCCGCTGCCCAATCTACACCCCACCTACTGTCTCCTCCCCAAAATCCTACAGAATGTAAGCCCGCAAGGGCAGGGCCCTCTTCCCTCTGTGCTAGTCTGTCTACTGTTACTTGTATATGTATTCTGTATGTAACTGCTTCTCATGTACAGCACCATGGAATTAATGGTGCTCTATAAATAAATAATAATAATACATCATATAAGCAGACAGTCCCTGGATTATAAGATAGGTATCAATTATGTTTAGGTCGTCATACGATGAAATGAAGAAGTAGGGAGTAAATACTATGAAGCCCAAGGCGATGAGGATATAATAAAGTGCAAAATGCGATATCACAAAATACAGGCCTCTTTTTCGCGTCCGTGTTTCCGATGTGTGATGTCAGTTTTCTCATGTACCAGACACATGGACATATGTAGATCCATTAAATTCAAGGGGTTTGAGCACATGCCCGTGTTTTCACGTGGACCATGTGTCCATGAGGTGTCATGTCCGTTTTTCTCCTGCAGCACAGATGTCACACGGACCGCACACTGATGTGATCCATGTGACAGTACCTGTCTAACAGACCAGATAAATATAAAGAATTTTTATACTTGCCCATCTCCGGTGCTGCTGTCTCTGCCTCTGCTGTTGATTCCAGGCCCCTCATTATGCCTCATGAATATTCACTGCACTCACTGCGGACCCGGAAGTAACAGCAGCACCGGAGATGGGTAAGTATACAAGTTCATGCAGTCTGTGTGCTATCTGGATGACACAGGGCCACACATATACGCACCTTCACCACAGACCTTGAAGTATTTGTGTGTTTTAATGCAGATGTGTGAAAAAAGCCATAAAGAGAACATACATTTCTACAAAGTATTGAAGAGAATGTGTGGTAGAAAAGCCAAACACATTGCAGCGCTGTCAGTATAGGAATGTATATAGTGTACAGAGATAGAAAGAGCCGGGTGTACGGGATATAGGAAAGATTATAATGGTGGGGGCAATACAGTAAGGATAAATCACAAGCGAGTGAGAATCCAAACCTGACGGGTCATCGGAGAGTCAACGAGAGGGATCCCCCCCCCCCCCCATTGTGTCACTGCAAGAAAAGGAGCTGCCTCAGCGGAAACCACCAGCATAAATATGTATGTACACTGTGACTACACCAGCAGAATAGTGAGTTCAGCTCTGGAGTATAATACAGGAGGTAACTCAGGATCAGTAATGTATGTACACTGTGACTACACCAGCAGAATAGTGAGTGCAGCTCTGGGGTATAATACAGAAGGGTAAATCAGGATCAGTAATGTATGTACACAGTGACTGCACCAGCAGACTAGGGAGTGCAGCTCTGTAGTATAATACAGGATGTAACGCAGGATCAGTAATGTATGTACACAGTGACTGCACTAGCAGAATAGTGAGTGCAGCTCTGGGGTATAATGCAGGAGGTAACTCAGGATCAGTAATGTAATGTATGTACACAGTGACTGCACCAGCAGAATAGTGAGTGCAGCTCTGGAGTATAATACAGGAGGTAACGCAGGATCTGTAATGTAATGTATGTACACTGTGACTGCACCAGCAGAATAGTGAGTGCAGCTCTGGAGTATAATACAGGAGGTAACTCAGGATCAGTAATGTATGTATGTGCACAGTGACTGCACCAGCAGAATAGTGAGTGCAGCTCTGGAGTACAATACAGGAGGTAACTCAGGATCAGTAATGTATTGTATGTACACAGTGACTGCACCAGCAGAATAGTGAGTGCAGCTCTGGAGTATAATACAGGATGTAACTCAGGATCAGTAATGTAATGTATGTGCACAGTGACTGCACCAGCAGAATAGTGAGTGCAGCTCTGGAGTATAATACAGGAGGTAACTCAGGATCAGTAATGTAATGTATGTGCACAGTGACTGCACCAGCAGAATAGTGAGTGCAGCTCTGGAGTATAACATAGGGGGTAAATTAGGATATGTAATATATGTACACAGTGACTGCACCAGCAGAATAGTGAGTGCAGCTCTGAAGAATAGGAATCGGTAATGTATGTAGAATATTACACGTATGTTAGGTATGTTGTGATTTCAGCTGAGGCCGGTTTCTCGCACAGATGATGGGATTCTTCTCGCACAGATGATGGGATTCTTCTCGCACAGATGATGGGATTCTTCTCGCACAGATGATGGGATTCTTCTCGCACAGATGATGGGATTCTTCTCGCACAGATGATGGGATTCTTCTCGCACAGATGATGGGATTCTTCTCGCACAGCTCGGGGCCTCCGGTCTTCTCCGCACACAGGTATCACACAGGCGGCGCTGATACAATGTAACATTCCAGGAATCACGTGATCCTGTGCGCGAAGGAAGGGAGTAGGAACCGGGATAATCACGTGATTCGAGTGACGTCAGATCGGGAGAGACAGGAAGTGGGACACGGAGACCCCTCCTCTATAGAGTGCAGAGCGGAGCCGCGGCCGGAGCAGGAGCAGGGTGAGGGGCTGCGGGGTGGTGTGTGCGGGGGGCGCCGCTGGGCTGGGCTGGTCCTGTGTGCTGTGTTCCTCGCTGCCTCCTGCGCAGTCTATGCAGATGTCACTGTCCCTCTCCTCATTCAAGAGCTTCACTCATCCCTCCACCCTGCGCCCCTCTTCTTTTTGCTGTCTCCTCTCCTGCGCCCCTCTTCTCTTCTTAGTCTTACCCTCCGGAGCCCTTTTTCTTTTTGTCTCCTCCCCATTGGAGCCCCCTCTTTTCTCGGTGCTGTTGTTGCCTCCCCTTCGGAGCCTCCCCTTTTCTCAGTCGTTATTGCCTCCCCTTTGGAGCCCCCTTTTTTTTCATTGTTGTCACCTCCCCTTCGGAGCCCCCTCTTTTAACCTTGTCGTTGTTGCCTCCCCTTCGGAGCCCCCTTCTTTCCTCATTGTCATTTTTGCCTCCCCTTTGGAGCCCCCTTCTTTTCTCATTGTCGCCTCCCCTTTGGAGCCCCCTTCTTTAATCATTGTCGCCTCCCCCTCGGAGCCCCCTTCTTTTCTCATTGTCGCCTCCCCCTCGGAGCCCCCTTCTTTTCTCATTGTCGCCTCCCCTTTGGAGCCCCCTTCTTTTCTCATTGTCGCCTCCCCTTTGGAGCCCCCTTCTTTTCTCATTGTCGCCTTCCCCTCGGAGCCCCCTTCTTTTCTCATTGTCGCCTCCCCCTCGGAGCCCCCTTCTTTTCTCATTGTCGCCTCCCCCTCGGAGCCCCCTTCTTTTCTCATTGTCGCCTCCCCCTCGGAGCCCCCTTCTTTCCTCATTGTCATTTTTGCCTCCCCTTTGGAGCCCCCTTCTTTTCTCATTGTCGCCTCCCCTTTGGAGCCCCCTTCTTTTCTCATTGTCGCCTCCCCCTCGGAGCCCCCTTCTTTTCTCATTGTCGCCTCCCCCTCGGAGCCCCCTTTTCTCATTGTCGCCTCCCCCTCGGAGCCCCCTTCTTTTCTCATTGTCGCCTCCCCTTTGGAGCCCCCTTCTTTTCTCATTGTCGCCTCCCCTTTGGAGCCCCCTTCTTTTCTCATTGTCGCCTCCCCTTTGGAGTTCCCTTCTTTTCTCATTGTCGCCTCCCCCTCGGAGCCTCCTTCTTTTCTCATTGTCGCCTCCCCCTCGGAGCCCCCTTCTTTTCTCATTGTCGCCTCCCCCTCGGAGCCCCCTTCTTTTCTCATTGTCGTTTTTGCCTACCCTTCGGAGCCCCCTCTTTTCTCGTCATACTGTGATCATTTATATACATTGTCACTCGCCACCATTTGAGAACTCTGCACCCTCATAATCTACATAATCCCCCTTTTGTCTATATCCCCCCCATCTCTCATTGTCTATATCTCCCACCTCCCCTCTATATACCACCACTATGTTTCCGATCATCTGTATACTCCTCATGGGTAGCTCCTCCACACTCTCCTTCCTTCTGTCTTGTCTTAGGTTGTTTCTTGGGAATTTTCCATCCATGCATGTCATTGTGGTGTATGCAGCTGCAGTGAAAGATAATAACATAGTAATGAACACTATATAATATATAATAATGCCGATTTTTCTACAAATTCCAAACAGAAAAACCGATCTGTGAGATTCCGCGGCAGATCCTCAGATTACTGCTGTGGATCAGTGGATGCTCTGCCACGGGTCTGGTTGCGGATTAAGGGTGGCTTTACATGCTGCGATATCCAGCCCGATATTGCTAGCATGAGACCTGCCCCCATCGTTTGTGCGCAACAAGCATATCGCTGCCCGTCACGCACAAAATCGCGCACCCCCATCACACGGACTTACCTGCATAGCGACGTCGCTGTGACCGGCGAACCGCCTGCTTTCTAAGGGGGTGGTCTGTTCGGCGTCACAGCGACGTCACTAAGCGGCCGCCCAATGAAAGCGGAGGGGCGGAGATGAGCGGGACGTAACATCCCGCCCACCTCCTTCCTTCCGCATTGTGGCCAGAGGCAGGTAAGGAGATTATCCTCGTTCCTGCGGCGTCACATGTAGCGATGTGCACTGCCGCAGGGACGAGGATCAACTTCGCCCTTGTGACTGCAGCGATAACTGGGAGCAGACCCCCATGTCAACGAGGAGCGATTTTGGACGTTTTTGCAACGATCCAAAATCGCTCCTTGGATTCACACGCTACGACATCGCTACAGCGGCCGGATGTGCGTCACAAAATCCGTGACCCCAACGAGATCGCTGTAGCGAAATCGTAGCGTGTAAAGCCCGCTTTACTGTTGCTGTTTATTGGGGCTGATCTTTGGCTTCTCTGGAAATGTGGAGGATTTTCCGCTGTTTTTTCCACTGCAGATTTTTTCTTGCTACAAATCAGCTGCAAAATCTGCTTCCAATTCTGCTGCAGATTTGCCTTGGATTTCACCCTTTACATTAGTTGGTAAAACTTGCAGTGCAAATCTGGAGAAGTCATTGACGTTGACGTTTAAAAAAAAAAAGAAAAAAAAATGTCAGTTTCCTTGCAATAAATGAGAATTGTGGAATATCGACAGCAAATCCCCCCCCCTCCCCCCCGTGTGACTGAAGCCTTATTTCCAAGTATCTAGGCAGAAACATCTGTTATGGGAATTGGGTGCAGAATCCTCATTCACATGCATGGGATGCGGAGTGTCCTAAAATTATCCTCATATCTGACCTGAGAGAACAAATTCTGAAAGGGGTTTTCCATTATGATGTCTACTTTGAGGTTGTCTTTAATTTTATTGTCCCCCCCCTTTGATGGTAAATTGGCTCAACTGGTTCATCTGGTTCCTAGAGGTTATTGTCCATTCCTGTCCGTGGCCAAAGGTGGTGCAGACGCCTCTTTCTGGATGTGGACATATATGTAACAAGACTAGAGAACACTGCAGTTATGACCGTTATAAGCTTTGTGACTTTATACAGTTTATCGCTGTTAGGTTATGTTCACATGAGGCATCTTTTTGACAGTGCATCTTTAAAATGTATCAAAAACGCAATGCATTTTTAGTGCGTTTTTCAAGTGTTTTTAACGCATTTTGCCCAATGCATTTTTGAAGTCAAATCTTTGGACTGGAAGGCTCAAAAATGCAAAAAGAATTGACATGCTGCGTCTTGAAAAACGCAGCCAACAAAAGATGCCCAGCGTGGACAGCAAAATAGAAATCTCATAGACTTTGCTGGGGGAAGGAAATGCATGCATATAGGGGCATCTTTGTGACCTCAAAAATGCAGCAAAAGATGCACTGTGTGAACTTAGGCTGCTTTCACACATCCGGTTTTTCCTGTGCGGCACAATCCGGCGCTTTGCAGAAAAAAACGCAACCGTTTTTTTTTGCCACCGGTTGCGGTTTTTTTTGCATAGACTTACATTAGTGCCGTATTGTGCCGCATGGGCTTCCGTTCCGTATGGTTTTTGCCGCATGCAGCAGATTTAGCCGATGCGGCGGCTGGATGGAATGTTGCCTGGCACGTGTTTTTGTCCGGCAAAAAAAAACGTATCTCTTTTGTCCGCCAAAAAAAAACGTATCGCGCCGCATCCGGCCGATGCGGCGTGATTTGCAATGCATGCCTATGGACGCCGCATGCGGCGTCCTGCGGCAAAAAAACGCATCCGGATGCCGCATGCGTTTTTCCACTGCACATACTCAGTAGCCTGCCGCAAGTGGCAAAAACCGGGTGGGCTGCATGTAAAAAAACTTATGCAAAGGATGCGGTTTTATCGCTGCATCCGTTGCATAGGTTTTAGAGCCGGATTGGTAGGTGCATCCGGTAGGTGCAGAGCCGGCCAGTCCGCCTCTAAAACCTATGCAACGGATGCGGCGAAAAAGTCGCGTCCTTTGCATAAGTTTTTTAAATGCGGCCCATCCGGTTTTTGCTGCTTGCAGCATGCTACTGAGCATGCGCAGTGGCAAAAACCGCATGCGGCGGCTGTATGCGTTTTTTGCTGCATCGCGCCGTCCATAAGCATGCATTGAAAAATGCGCCGGATGCGGCGCAATGCGGGTTTTTTTGCCGCACAAAAAAAAACGTGCCAGGCAACGTTCCATCCGGCCGCCGCATGCGGCAAAAAACGGACGTAACGCAAGCCCATGCGGCACAATGCGGCACTAATTAAAGTCTATGCAGGAAAAACGCAACCGGCAGCAAATAAAACGGTTGCGTTTTTCCTGCAAAGTGCCGGATTGTGCCGCACAGGAAAAAACGGAGGTGTGAAAGCAGCCTTAGCCTTACAAGTTCTCGGTTTGCTGTAAGTGAATCTAGGTGTAGAAGACAAAGTTCTCCGCGCTGAGAGATTGCTACAATTGTATTTTATGCCCACAATGGGCTGCTGAAATCCACAGCACAAACCTCTCTCCTATGGTGATATCTTGCTACAATGTATCAGTGAAGATGAGCTGTAGGGACCTGGGATTATTGACTATTGCTTTCTGCACACGCTGAGTTCTGGTGGCAGAAATTTCGGCATCAAATCTGCATCTCTTGGCAGAAAAAAATGCATTTTTTACGCTTTTTTGATGCATTTTTTCCGGTGTGTTTTCCATGTGTACTGGGGTGGAAAAACGCTGCAAAAGTGCTGAAAGAATTGATGCTACAGATTTATTTCTGCACCAAATGTGCAAAGGGAAACAGCAAGAAGAGCACAAAACTATAGGATTCGCATTGATTTTGCTGGTATAAGGGTTTGATTGCAGTTTTGTGACAAAATTGCACCAAAAACTCATCAGAAAATGCAATAAAAATGCACATAAATGATTGTGTGGATTGGAGGTAAGTGTAAGGCCGGAGTCACACTTGCGGGAGTCTCGCATCGGCATCACCTGGCACGGCCGCACACTCTCCTGACAGGAGCGGGTGAGCTGCATGTATGTCTATGCAGCTGAGACTGTTGTGTCCGGAAAGTGCGCGGCCGTGCCGGGTGATGCCGATGCGAGACTCCCGCAAGTGTGACTCCGGCCTAACGAAGAGTCGGGTATGAGGTAAATCGGATCTTATCAGGATCTCCTGTTGGCCGAGTCCGTCACTCTTCCTTCTTGCATGAGACCATAGCAGCTACATCTGTGACGCGTTGCGGGTGCACTCCACAGCGCATGCATGCATCTTTCCATAAGGCAGGTGCCTTCCTGCAGATTTCACACTTTGCAATTCATACTGTGAAATCAGCAGCAAAATCCGCAGCAAAAAAAAACTACAAATGAATGTAGCTTAAGGGTTTCTTAGTTTTTATTTTTTGGTCCGGCTTACGGACCCCCCTTCTATGATGTCATTATTTGATAATGGATTTCCTCCAGGCCTGAGGCTGTGCAGATCAATTTCTAACACAAGTGACCCTGCAATTACTGCAGAGGAAAAAAATCATAATGTCTATCTTTTATTTGCTTTCCCACTTCTGTTCCATACAAGGTTTAATGTAGTTGGACCGGTGCAAAACATTCTGCAGCTTTCCCCCGACTTTCAGGCCATCTCCTGTCATTGTAAAGTATAAGGCTATCCTGTCCGTCCTTCTGCTGTTTCCCCTGATTGCACCCGGGCACTGTCCTCACTATCCTCTGCTCTCAGTGCAGTGTCCTGGGAGTCTGTATTAAGAAGGCGGTGGAGGTGACGCAGCCACGGGCGGTGTATGAGGCCGTGCTCTTATAAGCAGGATCAGAGGACACTTGTATTCGGGCTGTCAGGGAATGTCGCCCGCACAGGGTGTGACACATCACTATTTCCTGGTTGCACGTTCCACATCGTGTACAGACCTGTGCCTGCATTACTCATTCACTCTCACCTGGAATGTGAAGGGTTAAGATCGCACATGGCATATGGTGGTCTGTGGCTGCATATTTATGGGGGGAAAAGTGCTGATCCTATACAGTTGGAGCGAGCGCAGGATCCGGAGTCATTTGCTTGGCAGGGTACGGCTGTGTGTGCTAGCAGCATCGTGTAGCACAGATTTCACGCCGGGAACACGTCTGACTCGTCTCTTCCCATTTCCTACTATTCTATATTTTTTTTATGGGGTGATTAGTCCGGTGATATCCTGCACATAATAATTTGGGGAATCTTCACAGTATAATAAAGTGTATATTCACCTCCGAGCTCCAGCGTAAATGTCTATAAGATGAGTGCAAAAGAAGGAAAACCATCCCCCGCCACTCCTAGTGCACCCAGGTCTAGTCACAGTGCCCCCCCGCAAGAATGCACCCCCAAAATACACCCAGTACACATCAGTAAGAGTGAGGCATTGTGGCTACCAATCAGAATGTCCCGGTGTTTGGCACGATCACCTCACCTAATGCCAGTTACTATGTGCCAAGTGTAAGGACCCGTGCCCACCGAGCTCCCAAACTTCCACTGCCTGCCCCCCTCATAGCTTCCCCACTTTCCATCCTCCCCTGCAATTTCCCCCCCCAAACCCCAGTTACTGGCTTTGCACCCTCCCTCCAACATTCACAATATGGCGTATGTGTGGAGCAAACGTTATTGCATGTAGTGTCCCCCTCCGCTCGCTCAGAGATCAGTAATGCAGTAAGTAAATGGCTTTTATTGAAGAGCGCCCGGGGACTTGTTATGGCGACCAGTGTAATCTCCTAACAGCATCTGCTCTTATTGAACTTGTAATAAATATATCTAGACGGTGATGTCCATATGTTTCCTGTCAGTGGCGAGGAAGAGCGGCACGGTCAATACTTGTACTTTATATAGGCCAAAGTCATGCCGTCATTAGTGATGAGCGAGCACTACAGTGTTCTGTACTCGTAATTGGTGATGAGCGAGCAGTACAATGCTCGAATGCTCGGTACTCATAACTAGTGATGAGCGGGCACTACCATGCTCGGGTGCTCTGTACTGGTAACTAGTAATGAGCGGGCACTACCATGCTCGGGTGCTCTGTACTGGTAACTAGTAATGAGCGGGCACTACCATGCTCGGGTGCTCTGTACTGGTAACTAGTAATGAGCGGGCACTACAATGCTCGGGTGCTCTGTACTCGTAACTAGTAATGAGCGGGCACTACCATGCTCGGGTGCTCTGTACTTGTAACTAGTGATGAGCGGGCACTACCATGCTCGGGTGCTCTGTACTGGTAACTAGTGATGAGCGGGCACTACCATGCTCAGGTGCTCTGTACTGGTAACTAGTGATGAGCGGGCACTACCATGCTCAGGTGCTCAGTACTGGTAACTAGTGATGAGTGGGCACTACCATGCTCAGGTGCTCAGTACTGGTAACTAGTAATGAGCGGGCACTACCATGCTCGGGTGCTCTGTACTTGTAACTAGTGATGAGCGGGCACTACCATGCTCGGGTGCTCTGTACTGGTAACTAGTGATGAGCGGGCACTACCATGCTCAGGTGCTCTGTACTGGTAACTAGTGATGAGCGGGCACTACCATGCTCAGGTGCTCAGTACTGGTAACTAGTGATGAGCGGGCACTACCATGCTCAGGTGCTCAGTACTGGTAACTAGTAATGAGCGGCACTACCATGCTCAGGTGCTCAGTACTCGTAACTAGTGATGAGCGGGCACTACCATGCTCGGGTGCTCTGTACTGGTAACTAGTGATGAGCGGGCACTACCATGCTCGGGTGCTCAGTACTCGTAACTAGTGATGAGCGGGCACTACCATGCTCGGGTGCTCAGTACTCGTAACTAGTGATGAGCGGGCACTACCATGCTCTGGTGCTCAGTACTGGTAACTAGTGATGAGCGGGCACTACCATGCTCAGGTGCTCAGTACTGGTAACTAGTGATGAGCGGGCACTACCATGCTCTGGTGCTCAGTACTGGTAATTAGTGATGAGCGGGCACTACCATGCTCGGGTGCTCAGTACTGGTAACTAGTGATGAGCGGGCACTACCATGCTCAGGTGCTCTGTACTGGTAACTAGTGATGAGCGGGCACTACCATGCTCGGGTACTCGTAACTAGTGAGCGGGCACTACCATGCTCACCAGAGTACTGGTAACTAGTGATGAGCGGGCACTACCATGCTCGGGTGCTCAGTACTGGTAACCAGTGATGAGCGGGCACTACCATGCTCGGTGCTCAGTACTGGTAACTAGTGATGAGCGGGCACTACCATGCTCGGGTGCTCAGTACTGGTAACTAGTGATGAGCGGGCACTACCATGCTCAGGTGCTCAGTACTGGTAACTAGTGATGAGCGAGCACTACCATGCTCGGGTGCTCAGTACTGGTAACCAGTGATGAGCGGGCACTACCATGCTCGGGTGCTCAGTACTGGTAACTAGTGATGAGCGGGCACTACCATGCTCAGGTGCTCAGTACTGGTAACTAGTGATGAGTGGGCACTACCATGCTCGGGTGCTCTGTACTGGTAATTAGTGATGAGCGGGCACTACCATGCTCAGGTGCTCAGTACTGGTAACTAGTGATGAGTGGGCACTACCATGCTCGGGTGCTCAGTACTGGTAACTAGTGATGAGCGGGCTCTACCATGCTCGGGTGCTCAGTACTGGTAACTAGTGATGAGCGGGCACTACCATGCTCGGGTGCTCAGTACTGGTAACTAGTGATGAGCGGGCTCTACCATGCTCGGGTGCTCAGTACTGGTAACTAGTGATGAGCGGGCACTACCGTGCTCAGTACTGGTAACTAGTGATGAGTGGGCACTACCATGCTCGGGTGCTCAGTACTGGTAACTAGTGATGAGCGGGCTCTACCATGCTCAGGTGCTCAATACTCGTAACTAGTGATGAGCGTGCACTACCATGCTCGGGTGCTCAGTACTGGTAACTAGTGATGAGCGGGCACTACCATGCTCGGGTGCTCGGTACTTGTAACCAGCAGGTTGAATGCTTGGAGGGGCTCATCTCATGTACCAAGCTTGCAGCATGTTTGTTTCCGGTACCGAGCTCCCGGTATTGCTCGCTCTTCACTAGCCGTCACTCAGTAGAGAGCATGGGTCTGGTGCAAAGGGAAAGTGGAGCAGGTGTCCATGGCAACCAGTTAGACTGATGCTTTAATTTTACGATGGTCCTCTGGAAAATTAAAGCTAGAATCTGATTGGTTGCTATGAGCAGCTGCCTTAATTGTGATTTGTTTTAGTTTTTGTGAATGTGACACCCCTGGACTATCGGGTCATCACAGGGTACTGCACAAGCTGCCCGTCCGTGCAGTATTCCAAGTCCCTCATGGTTCTGGGTCTCTATCTTATGGTGTTGCCTACAACGGCAAATCAAATCCTAGATACCCCCTGCACCACACCCCCCTGACACACCAGTGGATGGCTTGAGTGGAATAGAATTGCTCACCTGGGGGTCAGGGAGGGGAGGAGTGGAGTGGGAGTGAGAGGAGTTCGGGAGCGGTGGCTCCCAGGAGAAGCAGTCTACGTTGCAGACGGTGGTTTGGACCTAGAGGAGTTGGACCCCCGGTCCCAGGGGATTGCGACTAGGTGCCTGGACCTGTCAAGGAGGACAGCCGGCAGCCTGGCACTGTCACCGGTCCGGGACCGAAGGCACAATGAGGAAGAAACTTCAGGTAACCCGCTCCAGAATCTGGGCATTAGTGCAACGAGGGGCATAGGGCCTTCCAAACAAACGGTCCAGAAAATCCCAAGCATGAACCCTGAGAGCAGGCTCCCATACTTGGCCATAGCATGGAGCGGGGCCCGGCAAGTTTCTGACTACTGGGCCATCACGTTGAAGTTAAACTTAGTGCCAGGAGGCAGGTCACGGATCACCAGGCTACACTATAGGGGACGGGACCCGGACGAGCTCCCCTCAAGCGGCAGCGATACCCCGAGATTTGGTTTACCCGGTTGTCAGCATCTGTTTATTGACTGAGTGAGTACCTGAGTGACCCCTGCACCCCACAGCATCCCTCCGAGTCCCAGGGCCTTCCCCGTCACGATCTGTACCAAATCCCCTGTAAACACCCCGTTACTCATTTGGGTGTGGCCCCTAGCCCCCGGGTCCGGAGACCCTCCAGCCACGAATAATCACCCCCGGATCAGAGCGGTTCGACCGCTGCAGGGGCGGCACAAATGTCTGTTCCCCTCCCTTTACACCGCCACGTTTCTTTTATCAGGAAAGCGGGCATTAGTGCTCAGAGCAACCAATCAGAACGCAGCTTTTATAATTCTAGAGCCATTTCAGAAATGAAAGCTGAGTTCTGATTTGTTGCTATGGGCAACGAGGCCTAGTTAACCCCTTCACGACCGCGGGCCGTAAAATTACGTCCTATTTTAACGTGACTTAACGACCAGGGACGTAATTTTACGGCCTAAACTTCATTTGATTGCCGTGGCCATAGCAACGGCTTTCAAATGATGTCCCCTGCTGTTTATTACAGCAGGGGACCTTTGCTTGACCCCAGGGGGGGGCGGCATCGCCACCCCCTATCGACGATCGATGTGATTGGCTGTTCAAATCTGAACCGCCAACCACATCGATCGCACTAATTTCGGCAAAAATAATGCCCGAATTAGTGCGATCCTGTGAGATCCAGCTATGAGATGCCGCAGCTGCTGCAGCATATCATAGGTGGACCTCAAACATGCCACCCCCAGCCCCTGCAGCACTGATTGGAGCGATCGTGCTATGACGCGCAATCGCTCCAATCAGTGTGCAGTGGGGCGGTCTGATCTGCCGGTGGCCGCCCTCCCCAGGCCTGTGCTGGCCTGTGAGCCCTCCCCCAACATGTCTGCAGCGTGGAGTGGCTGGTACTTTTGGTACCACGCCACCGCTGCTGCCCGCCGCCGCCGCCTCTGATGTCTCCGCCGCTGCAGCTCTAATGGTAAGTATTCCGCTCCCTGCGCGCTCCCGTGAAGGCCCCTGCGCGCTCCCGTGAAGGCCCCTGCCCGTGCCCCCCCCGATCTGCCCCCCTACGCCCCGATCTGCCCCCCTACGCCCCGATCTGCCCCCCCGGCATCCCGATCTGCTACCACCGCTGCTGCTGAGGTCACCGCTGCTGCTGCAAAGTGAGTACTGTGCTCACTTTGCAGCCCGTGCGCGCTCCCGTGGTGCCCCTGCGCGCTGCCGTGATAGCCCCTGCCGTGCCCCCCCCCGCGATCTGCTCCCCCCAACCCCCCCCCCCCCCGACATCCCGATCCGCTCCCCCCGCGATCTGACTGCCTCCCCCATTATTTCTATTCTGCTTCTGCAGCTCCCTCTCCGGTCTCCCCCTCTGCTCTCCCCCCCCTCCCCCTCTGCTCTCCCCCCCTCCCCCTCTGCTCTCACCCCCCCCTCTGCTCCCCCCCCCCCCCCCCTCTCCCCCTCTGCTCTCCCCCGACGTCCTCTTACCTGTCTTCACCGGCCTGATCACATCTGCGTCCATCGCTGGGTTCTTCCTGGGCATTCTGCTGATCTGCCTGCTGCTCCTGTAAAGCTGTCCATCTCTCTGCCATCTGTTCCTCTGCAGCTCTTCTGGTCAGTGATCCTCCTGCTAGTCCTCTGGGTACTGAGTATAACTTTTTTTTTTTCCGTATCCCCTGTCCATTTTTACACCTCATCCGTCCGTGCGTCCCGCCAAGCGCTGATCAGGGATGCAGATAACGGATCGGCATCCCTGCTCAATTTTTGGCGTGACTTTTTTTTTCCGTATCCCCGACGCTTTTTGTATCGCATCGGTCCGTGCGTCCCGCCGAGCGCTGATCAGGGATGCAGATAACGGATCGGCATCCATGGTCAATTTTTGGCGTGACTTTTTTTTTCCGTATCCCCGACGCTTTTTGTATCGCATCCGTCCGTGCGTCCCGCCAAGCGCTGATCAGGGATGCACATAACGGATCGGCATCCATGGTCAATTTTTGGCGTGACTTTTTTCCGTATTCACGACGCTTTTTGTATCGCATCCGTCCGTGCGTCCCGCCAAGCGCTGATCAGGGATGCACATAACGGATCGGCATCCCTGCTCAATTTTTGGCGTGACTTTTTTCCGTATTTGCGACGCTTTTTGTATCGCATCCGTCCGTGCGTCCCGCCAAGCGCTGATCAGGGATGCACATAACGTATCTGCATCCATGGTCAATTTTTGGCGTGACTTTTTTTTTTTACGTATCCCCAACGCTTTTTTTTATCGCATCCGACCGTGCGTCCTGCAGCGGCCGATCAGTGCACTGCGTCTGTGCGTTTGAAAAGTCAAATGGCGCTCCTTCTCTTCTGAGCCCCGCCATGCGCTCAAACAATTACTTTCCACCACATATGAGGTATCTGCGTACTCAGGAGAAATTGCACAATACATTTTATGGTGCATTTTTTCCTGATAGCCTTGTGAAAAAAAAAGCTACCTAGTTGAAGCAACCGTTTTGTGGTAAAAAAAAAATTTTTTCTTTTCACGGCTCAACGCTATAAACTTCTGTGAAGCCCCCAGGTGTTCAAAGTGCTCACCAAACATCTAGAAAAATTATTTGAGGGCTCTAGTTTCCAAAATGGTGTCACTTGTGGGGGAGCTCCACTGTTTAGGCACCATAGGGGGTCTCCAAACGTGACATGGTGTCCGCTAATGATTCCAACCAATTTTGCTGTCAAATGGCGCTCCTTCTCTTCTGAGCCCCGCCATGCGCCCAAACAATTACTTTCCACCACATATGAGGTATCTGCGTACTTAGGAGAAAATGCACAATACATTTTATGGTGCATTTTTTCCTGTTACCCTTGTGAAAAAAAGCTACCTAGTTGAAGCAACCGTTTTGTGGTAAAAAAAATTTTTTTTCTTTTCACGGCTCAACGCTATAAACTTTTGTGAAGCCCCCAGGGGTTCAAAGTGCTCACCAAACATCTAGAAAAATTATTTGAGGCCTCTAGTTTCCAAAATGGGGTCACTTGTGGGGGAGCTCCATTGTTTAGGCACCTCAGGGGGTCTTCAAACCCGACATGGCGTCCGCTAACAGGTGCAGCTAATTTTGCACTCAAAAATTCAAATGGCGCTCCTTGCCTTCCGAGCACTGCCGTGTGTCCAAACATTTGATTTCCACCACATATGAGGTATCTGCGTACTCAGGAGAAAATGCACAATACATTTTATGGTGCATTTTTTCCTGTTACCCTTGTGAAAAAAAAAGCTACCTAGTTGAAGCAACCGTTTTGTGGTAAAAAAAATTTTTTTTCTTTTCACGGCTCAACGCTATAAACTTTTGTGAAGCCCCCAGGGGTTCAAAGTGCTCACCAAACATCTAGAAAAATTATTTGAGGCCTCTAGTTTCCAAAATGGGGTCACTTATGGGGGGGAGCTCCATTGTTTAGGCACCTCAGGGGGTCTTCAAACCCGACATGGCGTCCGCTAATGAGTGCAGCTAATTTTGCGTTCAAAAATTCAAATGGCGCTCCTTCCCTTCCGAGCTCTGCCGTGCGCCCAAACAATTGATTTTTACCACATATGGGGTATCAGCGTACTCAGGAGAACATGCACAATAAATTGTATTGTGTACTTTCTCTTTTCTCCCTTGTAAAAATGAAAATTTTATGGCTAAAGTAACATTTTTGTGTTAAAAAGTAAAATTTTCATTTTTTCCTTCCACATTGCTTTGGTTCCTGTGAAGCACCTAAAGGGTTAATAATCTTATTGGATGTGGTTTTGAGCAGTGTGAGGGGTGCAGTTTTTAGAATGGGGTCACTTTTGGGTATTTTCTGTCACCTCGGCCTCTCAAAGTCACTTCAAATGTGATGTGGTCCCTAAAAAAATTATTTTGTAAATTTTGTTGGAAAAATGAGAAATTGCTGATGACCTTTGACCCCTTCTAACTTCCTAACGGAAAAAAAATTTGTTTCGAAAATTGCGCTGATGTAAAGTAGACAAGTGGGAAATGTTATTTAGTAACTATTTTGTGTGACATATCTCTCAGATTTATGGGCATAAATTTTCAAAGTTTGAAATTTGCGAAATTTTCAAAATTTTCACCAAATTTCCTAAATTTTCACAAATAAACGCAAAAAATATCGGCCTAAATTTACCACTGACATGAAGTACAATATGTCACGAAAAAACAATGTCAGAATCGCCAGGATCCGTTGAAGCGTTCCAGAGTTATAACCTGTCAAAGTGACACTGGTCAGAATTGCAAAAAATGGCCCGGTCATTAGGGTGTTTTAGTGGCCGGGGGTGAAGGGGTTAAACCTTTTGTGATAAATGAGATCTGATCTGGGAGAGACCGCCATGCTTTGGGGTTGTTTTTTTTTTAGCCCCTGCGGCACTTTTTATTTTTCCTTTGTGTGTAACTCAGAATCTCGTTGTTAGTAAGGCATTTCTCGGGTGATCGTGTCTAAATTTTTTTTTTTATTTTACATCTTTTTCAAGGGTAAGGCCTAAAAAGTGCTGTTTTGCCCATTGTATATATATTTTTTTTTCTTTAGGCAAATTAAATAAGAAAACCTGGGCCTCTTATTAATACGGTCTGAATATAAGCCGGGCCTTGTCCCTGTAGAATCCAGTCACTGCGCAGCTTTCTTTTCTCATAGATGGTGAACCAAGGCCATTTGGAGCTTCTTTTGTAAACTTTGAGACAAAAATGGAAGCTGTGCGGTGACCGGTTGCTATGGGCAGCAAGGTGATTGTTTTGGGCCCATGATGTGCTGGTACATGTCGCCTACCAGACTTTATTTTGCATTTCCTACTTATAATCTATAGGGACCACCCCAGTCCATAAATCTACTGTCGTAGTGGCGGACGCGAGCTGTGACGTACCGCCATGTAATGTGTCCTACAGCAGCTTCTAAAGAGGAATATGACCTGCAGCGGCCACAAGCGCTAAACAGGGTGATCGGCTCATTTATTAAAGGGGTTGTCTATGATGTGCTGCTCTTGGCCTGGCTGGTTGGTGGTCTTCTTTTTAGCTTATACAGCAAATGAATAACTTTATCCGGGCCGGAAGGGGTTCAGCAGTCAGTGTGTTGTCCTGCCTGTCTGTGTCCAGAGTCTTCTTTATCTACCACTTAGTTCTAGAGGGACATGTGGATGTCGGGCGCAGGTCCAGCCATGTCTGTGTCATCACTGCTGCTCGGTGAGAGACATCCGAAAACTAGTAAACACGAAGCACAGGGAGTGATAACTGTCATGGTGGCGGACATGGACCGGTGAATGGTGCCCGGGCAGGGACCACTCCAGGTCTCTGTGGGCCCTTGAGTGTCAGTCACAGGGGACCACTCTTCCCGTGTGTGTGTATGTATGTATGTATGTATGTATATATAGATAGATTATATAGTTATAGATATATATCACACACACTAATATATATAATATATTAGTGTGTGTGTATATATATGTATGTGTGTGTGTGTATGTATGTGTATATGTATGTATATGTATGTGTATATATATATATGTATGTGTATATATATATATATATATATATATATATATATATAATATAATATAATATAATATAATATAATATAATATAATATAATATAATATATATATATATATATATATATATATATATATATATATATATATATATATATATATATATATATATATATATATAATTTCTCTAGTCCCTTCCACGACAGCATAGGAGGTTGTCTCTCCACGCCCTAATTGGGACAGGAAGTTCAAGAGGTTTAAAAGGACCCTCCCACCTCCCACAGCCAGTGTCTTTCCTGTCCCCATGGGGCATGGAGAGGTTTTTGTTTTTCTCCTATGCTGTGGTGGCCGGCGAACTACAGTATAATTTTTTTTTTTTTTTTTTGGATCATCTATCCCCTGTACCTGAAGCCGGACAGCATCGGTCGGGCCTCACCGCTCCTCCCTTGCTGTTCCCTCACGCTGTGGGGGACCGCTGCTCCAGCCTTCCGGATCCTCCTGAGGGGTGATGCAGGCTGTTGAGCTCCCCGGCCGGCGTCCTCCCTGAGCCGCCGGCCGCTTCCCGCATGCACGCTGCCGGAGCGATCCGGAAGTGCTCCCGGAGGCGGGACTTCCGGTCTTGCGGACTTCCGGTCGAGCGCTTCCGGTTTTGCGGAGGCAGCGTGGAGGCACGCCGACGGTGACACGGCCTGCCCAGGACCGGATGCGGGAGGCGGGGAACATGCACCGTCACTGGGGGGGCAGGCCCTTTTGCAAAGGGCTGCCACGAAGACATCAGATCATGGTAAGCAACCGTGCTCCCTGTCATGTCTTCCGCTGCAGCAGCCTCTGCAGAACCCAGTGTGCCCCCTGCTACTGTGAGTATGGAGGGGAATGGTCCCTCGGACATAGGTCTTATCAGGTGATTTATGGCTATATGGTCTGTGTTTTCTAGGAGGACAAGGCCACCAAGAAAACTGACAGAAATGGAAAGTCAGAGAAGCCAGAGAAGTCAGAAAAAGCTGACAAGTCCGATAAGCCTGATAGACCTGACAGAATGGAAAAAATTAAAAAATGTCCCATCTGTATAAAGAAGCTCCCTGCAGTATGGGATAAAAAGCTTTGCCAGCAATGTACGGACCAGATTATTAGGGCCGAACAACCATCTCTGATAGATGAGTTGCGGTCCATGATGAAACAGGAGATTAGGGCCTCACTGGCTTCTCTCCCTGTTCCTGCTCCTGGCCCTGCTCCTGGCCCTGCTCCTGGCCCTGCTCCTGGCCCTGCTCCTGGCCCTGCTCCTGGACCCTCTCCTCCAAAAAAGAGGAGACTCCAGTCGACCCCTTCTGATCAGGAGGACGCTGTTTCCACCTCGGAGGGTCCTGATGAAGGATTTCCATCTGGGGGGTCTGAACAGTCCTTTCTATTTCACTCAGAAGAGTTGGGGGATCTTATTGAGGCAGTTCCGGAGCACTATGGGTTAGAGGAAGTGCAGTCTCTTACTTCAATCCAGGACGAAATGTTTGCTGGCCTGAAGTCAAACAGTTGGGATTCCCAGTTCATGCCAATGTTTTGGATATTGTCTCTCAGGAATGGGAATGTCCTGAGAGGCGGGTACGGAGTGACCTTAGACGCCGGTTTCCTCTGGAACCTTCGGGACTACATTGGGAGGTCCCAAGAGTGGACGTTCAGGTGGCTAGGGTAGCTAAGCAAACGGCTCTTCCCTTTGAGGATACTTCCCAACTGAAGGATCAGATGGATAGGAAGGTAGAGGGCCTGATGAAGCGGTCCTGGGAGGCATCGTCTTCCTCTATTCAAGCCAACATTGCCTCCACCTGCGTATCCAGGTCCCTAATTAGGTGGTTAGACCAGTTGGAGGCTCATATTTCCCAAGGGACCCCTAGGGAGGAATTACTGGAATCCCTTCCCTTGCTTAGGAAGGCTACCTGTTTTCTGGCAGATACCTCGGTGGAATCTGTCCGCCTGGCAGCCAGGACCTCGGTGCTTTCTAACTCTGCCCGACGTGCCCTCTGGCTTAAGGCCTGGAGGGGAGACTCCACCTCCAAAATGAGGCTTTGTTCCCTTCCGTTTAAAGGGGATTTAGTGTTTGGGCCTGCCCTGGATGATATCCTGGACAAGGCGACTGATCGTAAGGCCTTGCCCGATCCTAGACCTACCAGGAAGCGGTCCTTTCGTCCCTCGATGCCTCAGGCCTCCCAGCCCAGAGGGAAAGGGAAGGCAGGCAGGTGGAGCTATCCCAAAGGTAGAGGGAGTAACATCCTCATCCCTCCACATCAGCAACGTCCTCAGCAGGACAAACAGTGACTCGGCCCGGGTGGGGGGAAGACTCTCAGCGTTTCTTACCCAGTGGCAGTCCATAACCTCTTGCCAATGGGTTCTGAAGATCATCTCGGACGGTCTTCTCATAGAATTCCTTTCCCCCCCTCTTCCGGGTCTCCGAGTCACTGCGCTGGCGTCTCCGGGTTCACAGGCTCTGTTGTACACAAAGATTATAGAGCTAGTGCACTCGGGGGTCGTTTCCCCAGTCCCGAGTCAGGAAGAAGGGGTAGGACTCTACTCCCGTCTCTTCCTGGTCAAGAAGCCATCCGGCGACGTCCGTATAATTATCAATTTAAAAAGTCTAAACCGTCAGGTCAGGTACCGGCGGTTCAAGATGGAGTCGGTAAAATCAGCTATTCCCCTGATAGGTCTACACCACCAGATGGCCTCTATCGATCTGAAAGATGCCTACTTCCATGTACCCGTCCATCCGGGACACAGACAATACCTCAGGTTTGCGGTGCTTCACGGAGAGGAAGTGCTTCATTTCCAATTCAATGTACTTCCCTTCGGGATCTCCTCAGCTCCAAGGATCTTTTCCAAGATCATGGCAGAGGTGGTCGCCTTCATAAGATTGCAGGGTATCTGTCTGGTTCCGTATCTGGACGACTTTCTTCTCATGGCTCCGTCTGCTCCAACCCTCCGGAGCCATGTGGAAAGGTCTTTGGGAATCCTTCGGTCTCTGGGATGGATTCCCAATCTCAAAAAATCACAGTTATCCCCCTCCTCCACTCGGCAGTTTCTCGGAGTGCTGCTGGACTCCGACAGACAGGCATCCTTTCTCCCAGAGGGCCACAGGATGGCTCTGTTAGCCAAAATATCAAAGCTTCGCAGGCAGGCTCGCCCGACGCTTCGAGCGGCTATGTCAGCCCTGGGTTCCATGACATCCTGCATTCCTTCAGTCAGGTGGGCTCAGGCCCATTCTCGGTGTCTCCAGGATCATATCCTGGCACATTGGGACAGACTCCCGTCATCCCTAAACCGAAGGTTTCGCCTCTCGGGGTCCGTCTCCTCATCCCTTCTCTGGTGGCTGAGTCCCGCCAACCTGCAGGTGGGGGTTGCCTGGACTCAGAAACCCCTGGTTACACTGACCACAGATGCCAGCCTACGAGGATGGGGGGCAATGGTGGCAAATTCCCCATTTCAAGGGGTCTGGAGTCCTTACGTCAGCTCCCAATCCTCCAACTACCGGGAGCTCAGGGCAGTCAGGGAAGCCCTCCTTGCGGCTCAGGACCTCGTCCGGGACTCTCACGTCCTGGTATATTCAGACAATGTCACAACAGTGGCACATCTTCGACATCAGGGCAGTACACGCTCAGGCGCCCTGAAGTCGGTATCCTCCCGAATCTTTCAATGGGCAGAACAATCTCTGCTCTCCCTTTCTGCGGTCCATCTGAAGGGCTCCCTCAATCTTCAGGCGGATTTCCTGAGTCGTTGGGATGTTCATCCGGGGGAATGGAGCCTGGATCAGGCGGTGTTCTGCTCTCTAGTGGCAAGGTGGGGTGCACCAGAGGTGGACCTCTTTGCCTCGACAGGGAACCCTGAACCCAAGGGACGAGGCGTTAGGGGTAGACGCTTTCTGCCACAGTTGGTCCTTTCGCCTCGCTTACGCGTTCCCCCCTCTTCCTCTTCTCGCACGGGCCCTGAGGAAGATCAGAGACGAGGGGGTCCCAACTATACTGGTAGCCCCTCTGTGGCCCCGGAGGAGTTGGTACAGCCTGGTCCTGACGCTAGGAATCGACGGCCCAGTCCTCTTAGGTTCAGACCCCAGCCTACTGTCACAGGGTCCGATTTTCCATCCGGCTCCCCAGAATCTCAACTTGGCTGCCTGGCTTCTGAGGCCCGGGCACTGAAGGCCCAAGGGCTTTCTGACAAAGTTGTGGCTACGCTACAGACGAACCGTAAACCTGTGACTAATAGTATATACAACAAAATCTGGAAGAGATTTTCCTCCTGGTGTGGTTCTCGGCCTCCTGACCCTCTTCGGCCTAATATTGCGCAGATTCTGGACTTTCTCCAGAGTGGTTTAGACTTAGGTCTTCGGCCTAGCACCCTGAAAGTTCAGGTGTCAGCACTCAGTGCAGTCTTTGACATGGCTCTGGCAGATCATCGTTGGATCCGTCGGTTCTTTGTGTCCGCTAGTAGACTCTGTCCACGTCAGAGGGTCCTGACGCCTCGCTGGGATCTCAATGTGGTCCTTACAGGACTATCTCAGTCTCCGTTTGAACCTCTGTGCTCTTGTAACATTCGTTCCCTTTCTCACAAGACTGCTTTTCTTGTGGCTATTACATCTGCTCGCAGAGTCGGCGAACTTCAGGCTTTGTCCGTTAGGGAACCTTACCTGACCATCAGAGATGACAGCATTGTGTTTCAGCTGGACCCTTCCTTCCTTCCCAAGGTGGTTTCGGATTTTCACCGTTCGCAGTCCATCGTCCTGCCTTCCTTCTGTCAGAATCCTCGGACTCCGGGTGAGGAAGTGTTTCACTCTTTGGATGTCCGTCGGATAGTGTTGCACTACCTGGAGGTTACTGCTTCTTGGCGCCTTGATTCTAACCTGTTCATCCAGCCCTTTGGCCGCAATAAGGGCAAGAAGGTGGCTAAGAGTACCGTCGCCAACTGGATTGTGCGGGCAATTAGAGATGCCTACCTCGCTCAGCATCTCTCTCCACCTACTGGATTCACGGCGCACTCCACCAGGGCTACCTCTGCCTCCTGGGCCGAACGGGCAGGGGCTTCCCCTGAGCAGATCTGCAAGGCAGCTACGTGGTCTTCGCTCCATACGTTCGCGAAGCATTATCGGTTGGATCTGGATTCCAACAGGGATTTGGCCTTTGGCAGGAGGGTCCTGCAGGCTGTGGTCCCCCCCTAGGTATCAATTCTTTGGTATTCCTCCTATGCTGTCGTGGAAGGGACTAGAGAAATAAGAATTATTCTTACCGATAATTCGCTTTCTAGGACCTTCCACGACAGCAGGTAATTCCCTCCCCTATATATTCATTTACTCCTGAATGTGTAGTACTTCTCATATGCTATGGATTCTTTGTAAGACACTGGCTGTGGGAGGTGGGAGGGTCCTTTTAAACCTCTTGAACTTCCTGTCCCAATTAGGGCGTGGAGAGACAACCTCCTATGCTGTCGTGGAAGGTCCTAGAAAGCGAATTATCGGTAAGAATAATTCTTATTTCTTTTCTATGGAATTTGTTCCTGCGCTCACTAGGTGGCCTGTGCAACACTGTATTATAAACTCACTGATCTTTGCTGAGCTGCAGGTTTCTCTTGTGCGACCATGAGACATGGAGGACCTTTATCGCCATCATGTTGTAAGACAGGCCGATGGGGATCGAAAGGGACACTTTCCCCTTGTTTCCAGCCTTTTAAAGGCTTCTGTTGCCTGTGACATCAACATCTAAGAAGCTAAACTGTTGCTCCGATCAGAGCATTAAGATTGTGCGCACATAGGTGTTTTTTAGGTGGTCAAAGATGAAGCGTTTTCTAGTGGGAATCACTTCTAGGAAAGCTCCATCTTTGGGGAGGTTCGGGAGGAGTTCTTAGTTTCCTGGAGCGTTTTTGAAGAGTTTTTCCAGTCTGCAGATTGCACAGTGCCTTGTGGATGATTCCATCAGGAGCCGCTTCAGAGGTGACTTGCACTTTTTTGGCTCTCACCAGGCATTTTCCAAAACCTGAAACAGAAGTAAAAGCCCAAAAAACTGAACATATGAAAAGTCAAGTGGTTGTACAATAAAAATAAACTATAGCGGCGTCTTGTAAGCTTTTAACCGCAAACTTGCTCCAAAAAACACCAATAAAACTTGGTCAATTGTGCCGGTAGTATATAACACAGGTGCCATTTTTCCCAGCGGTGTTGGGTGCTTTATTTGGCCCAGTATTGCATACAGATGCTGGCACTCGTATGTGTATGACCAGAAGCCAATTATACAATGATGATTGTACTGATTTATGAATGATTAGTGCAAAAAACAGTGATTAATGGGGAAATTAAAATGTGACCAAATTAATTTTGCATTAATGTAAATTTATGCTTTTGCAAAAGACTGGAAAGAAAACTTAAGAAAATAAAACCCCTAAAACAGCCTCTTGCCAACTTCTCCAAAACTGAAAAGTAAAAGTCCTTGAGAAAGGAGAATAAAACTGGTCGGGCCTGACGGATCTGGAGTGGCGTTGTTCACACCAGCCTTGATGAGATGTGCTGGAGTCCTGATTCATGTTGGTGCATCGGATGAGTGGTGTGCCCCCTGTGTACCCCTCGCCACAAACTTTATAGCAGTACCTGCTGGAGTAAGATTTGTGGGGTGTTGTGAACGCTGACGCTCGTCGCACCCTGTCCCGATGCAGCTCTGCGCAAAGTAGACAAATGGCGTAGAACGGCAAAAGACACTATTTTTAGTACAACCTCCAATTGTGCCAAAAGTGAGACTTTTTAAGACTTCTTATGTTGGCGTAAAAGTTTCGATGACTCGGGTCTAAGTTTTGTAAACATGAGCTAAAGCCGCCAAACACATCACACTGGTGTCATCCAAACCCACCGATCGAGACTGGTCCGGCCGACAGCCTAATATGTAAAGGAGCCTCGGGTATGCTATTGTCGGGGAGAATATGGACCTGGCATGTCTGGTTTCAGGCTGCGATCGTATGGTCTTCCCTAGCCTATAGTCTGAGGATGTTTGAGCATTGCCCCACTCCAGTACCAGACAACCCAGTTCTCCCAGTATACCGGCAGGGCTGCTGTGGTGTCAGATGTTATTATCTGTAGTTTAAGCCATCATTTCCCAAAATGACTTGTGAAATTGGCATTTACTAGTACGGTAATTACAACTCAGCTTTAATTAAGTGAGTTAAGTTCCAGCTGCAGTACCAAACACAGCCTATGGTCAATGGAGGCGCTGTTTGGTTTACCAATTACTACCTTTTGGCAGCCATTTCTTCATTTATTTATTTATTTTTTTAATAGATCTAGTGTATAAAACTTGAGTATCATGGAGAAAGCATATATATTCCTTATGTGGAATGTTTCAATTGCCCACTGCTTTTAAAGGGGTTTTCCTCTAAAAAATAGCCCATGATGGTATGAAAAGCAAAAAAATAAATTAATAAACCAAACATGCACACCTACAGGACCCCGTCCATTTCACTGCACCGCTGCCTGTATCTTTTAACATTCTCCTCCTGGTGGGGGACATTGTGACTGTGGCAGCCAGTCAGGGGCCACTGATTGGCTGCAGCCTTCAAATTCCATCTGAGCTGGAAGAATTTTTTTTTTTTTGCGCAGGTAGAATGTGAAGGTTGCTGCAGACAATCAGGGAGACTGATTAGCTGCAATCATGTGACATCTCTTATTAGAAGAAGCCAGGAGACCAACAGGGGCAGAGGTGCGGTGAAGCGGAGGGGGGGTCGTAGGTGAAGCGTTTGTTTTTGTTCCATTGCGTGCCCCCATTGGCTCATTTTTAATACTTAAAAATTAGTGGACAACCCCTTTTAAGATCTCTGCTTGCTGTCAGTTTGCATCCAGAAGCCGTGCAGACCTACTGTTCTGTTCATACAAGACAACCCTTCCTGAGCTGAATGTGCGGACTTTAGGCTGACACATAATAATAATATTATTTATTCATTTATATAGCGCTGTTAATTCCACAGCACTTTACATACATTGGCAACACTGTCCCCATTGGGGCTCACAATCTAAATTCCCTATCTGTATGTCTTTGGAGTGTGGGAGGAAACCCACGCAAACACGGGGAGAACATACAAACTCCTTGCAGATGGTGTCCTTGGTGGGAATTGAACCCAGGACCCCAGCGCTGCAAGACTGCAGTGCTAACCACTGAGCCACCGTGCCGCCCATTGTAGCAATCCATCAGGACTCAAGTCATGGGTCCATATTTCATTCCAGTCTTCATATGGTTGAAGACCACTCTTCCTTTCCGTTCTTGCAAGCTTTGGGGCAGGCGGTTAGCGATGATCCATCTGTACAATATCCATTTCCGATGCATCCGTCCGAGGCAGTGGTATTCTTTGTGATTTGCATTTTATGTGCGCTGTCCCTTTAAGCAGATTGTAACTTTCTCATGTCTTGGCTTCTCCTTCTTCCTTGAGATGCGTAATCGCATCCTGTGAGTGTAATAATGGCCGGCTTTTATCTTCCAGATGTGGAAATCTGCAGCAGGACATTCTCTTTCCATTTCTCAAGATGATGGAGACGACTGGGAGACGGATCCTGACTTTGTGGTGAGCAGATGAGTCCCGTCCACATCTTCTGATTCCAGTCACTTATTATTCTGCAGATGCTTTTAATTTATTTTCATTAATGGAGTTTTCTGTTTCATAAAGCTTTAATCTCTGCATTCAGATTCAGGCTGAAGATCAATGTAATATCTATTCTTCCATCCCTTACAGAACGACCTGAGCGAGAAGGAGCAGAGATGGGGAGCGAAAACCGTGGAGGGGTCCGGGCACCAGGAGCACATCAAGTAAGTAACACTGGCGAGGAGACCACCATTCACGGCTTAACGCTAGGGTGGTCCGGGCTGGGAGGGTCATTAGTTCATTAGCCGGCGTGGTGTGTGCCATAGCCGGGGGGCGTCAGCCTGTCCTTCATTTATAAGGGGGTGCCAAAAGCAGTGGACTGTGCACCACACGGCGTTAGTCTGATAGCACCAGTGGTGGTGGATTTTTGACAGCAGCAATGATACATGTTTTATGTTTCCTTTTATCTCTTTTAGCATTCATACATTGAGGGAAAATGTCTCCCAGGAGCACAAGTCCCTGAAGGAACAGGAGCTGGATGAAGGACCCAAAGCCTCTCACGGATATGGGGGAAAGTTTGGTGTGGAGCAGGACCGCATGGACAAGGTGAAATGTGGAGCTAGGGCTCTGGACAGCACCGCGGGGCATAGACCTCCAGTGAGAAGGAACAGAGATGGGGACAGCACCGCGAGGCATAGACCTCAGTGAGAAGGAACAGAGATGGGGACAGCACCGCGAGGCATAGACCTCAGTGAGAAGGAACAGAGATGGGGACAGCACCGCGAGGCATAGACCTCAGTGAGAAGGAACAGAGATGGGGACAGCACCGCGAGGCATAGACCTCAGCGAGAAGGAACAGAGATGGGGACAGCACCGCGGGGCATAGACCTCAGTGAGAAGGAACAGAGATGGGGACAGCACCGCGGGGCATAGACCTCAGTGAGAAGGAACAGAGATGGGGACAGCACCGCGAGGCATAGACCTCAGTGAGAAGGAACGGAGATGGGGACAGCACCGCGGGGCATAGACCTCAGTGAGAAGGAACAGAGATGGGGACAGCACCGCGGGGCATAGACCTCAGTGAGAAGGAACAGAGATGGGGACAGCACCGCGAGGCATAGACCTCAGTGAGAAGGAACAGAGATGGGGACAGCACCGCGGGGCATAGACCTCAGTGAGAAGGAACAGAGATGGGGACAGCACCGCGGGGCATAGACCTCAGTGAGAAGGAACAGATATGGGGACAGCACCGCGAGGCATAGACCTCAGTGAGAAGGAACAGAGATGGGGACAGCACCTCGAGGCATAGACCTCAGTGAGAAGGAACAGAGATGGGGACAGCACCGCGGGGCATAGACCTCAGTGAGAAGGAACAGAGATGGGGACAGCACCGCGGGGCATAGACCTCAGTGAGAAGGAACAGAGATGGGGACAGCACCGCGAGGCATAGACCTCAGTGAGAAGGAACAGAGATGGGGACAGCACCGTGAGGCATAGACCTCAGTGAGAAGGAACAGAGATGGGGACAGCACCGCGAGGCATAGACCTCAGTGAGAAGGAACAGAGATGGGGACAGCACCGCGAGGCATAGACCTCAGTGAGAAGGAACAGAGATGGGGACAGCACCGCGAGGCATAGACCTCAGTGAGAAGGAACAGAGATGGGGACAGCACCGCGAGGCATAGACCTCAGTGAGAAGGAACAGAGATGGGGACAGCACCGCGAGGCATAGACCTCAGTGAGAAGGAACAGAGATGGGGACAGCACCGCGAGGCATAGACCTCAGTGAGAAGGAACAGAGATGGGGACAGCACCGCGAGGCATAGACCTCAGCGAGAAGGAACAGAGATGGGGACAGCACCGCGAGGCATAGACCTCAGCGAGAAGGAACAGAGATGGGGACAGCACCGCGGGGCATAGACCTCAGCGAGAAGGAACAGAGATGGGGACAGCACCGCGGGGCATAGACCTCAGTGAGAAGGAACAGAGATGGGGACAGCACCGCGGGGCATAGACCTCAGTGAGAAGGAACAGAGATGGGGACAGCACCGCGAGGCATAGACCTCAGTGAGAAGGAACGGAGATGGGGACAGCACCGCGGGGCATAGACCTCAGTGAGAAGGAACGGAGATGGGGACAGCACCGCGGGGCATAGACCTCAGTGGCTTTGTAAGAAAAGATTGCAGAGCGAAAAGAAGTTATGGCCGGTTGTAAATTACTGCACCATAATGTCCACCTGTATCTGCTTTACCATGTATGATAGCAGCGCTGTACAAGTGTCGGTCTTATTTACAGCACTGTTGTTTTACGGAGTTGTATAATAAGCCTTGAATGGATATACTTGTTGCCCCAGAGCCGCGACATCTGCTCAAAAAGCTTAGAACATTTAGGGTACATTTAGGCTATGTGTCCACGGTAGAATGTACCTGCGGATTTTTGTGCCTCAAAATCCGCAGCTTTCCCCCAGAATCCGCACCTTCACATAGCTGCGGATTTGACGCGGATTTCGATGCGGATTTTATTTTTTTTTTTTTCCCCATTCAAAACAGAAAATCCGCACCAAATCTGCACCAAACAATTGACATGCTGCAGATTGTTCCGCATCAAAATCCGCGGCAAAATCCGCAGCGGAAAAATCCGCAGCATGGGCACAGCATTTCTAAAATGCCATTGAAATGGCTTGGAAGTGCTGCTGCTGCAGATTTTCGGCAAATCCGCGCTAAATCCGCGTCAAAATCCGCGTCAAATCCGCGATAAATCCTGTAGCGTGGGCACATAGCCTTAGGTTGTTTTTGCGCTCTTTTTTTTTTTTGCCCTTTTTGCGCGCTCTCGCTCTTTGTGGGATCCCCTCTATTTTTCATAACCAGCCAAGGTAGAACAGACAGCTGAGGGTTTCAGTCTGCAGCTGCTGATGTTCCTGTGTTGGATATGAAAAATGGGGGGACCCAATGTCGTTTTTTTTTTTTTTGTTTTTTTTTTACCCCCCCCCCCCCAAAAAAAATTAAACAGCTGTCCCAGCTAGCTATTCCTCTATCGAACTGTTCTGTTATTTTTCTATGTATTCTATGTGTTTTCTTTTTATCTATTCAAGCCATGTATGAGTTATCCCATCATATTTTGTTTCTCCTTTAAAAAACGCATTAACAAAAATGCGTCAGAAATGCCCCATCATTACAAGCGTTTTTGTTGACATTTCCATTCTCTGTGACAAGGTGCAGTTTTGGTTGCAGTTAGTGAGCAGATAAAACTGCAGCATGTGCATACTGTATAGCCTTATTGTTTTTAAAAAAAACCCTCCTGTTCCTCGACTGTAGTTCGTTTAAAAAAAAACCCCAGAAACACTGTGCTTAACTCTTCCTCCCCAGGTCCATTGCTGAGTGCCCCACTGCTCCTCGGCTCTGCCCAAATTTCTGGACAAACTGCTCAGAGCCGCTGATCTCACTGATAACGGGGTTTCTCTGTGATGAAGAGCTCAAGTTCTGACAACTGAAAAGCAGATAGTGAAAAGTGTAAAACAGGCGCGGTCATTGAGGGGTTAATGGAGTTTTAACAATTTAAAGGTTTTTGTTTCTTTTTTTTTTTTTATTTTTTTGCTTATAGTGAGTGAAGGGTGAACCCTATAATTAACACGTGCAGGGTCTACCCTTTTAATATTTGCAGCGTTCAGGCCTCCAGAGCAGCGCTCATTGTCTCTGGCTCTGCTTTGGCTGCGGTGTGACTGGCAGATTGCTCCGGCTGCTCGCAGAGCTGATGTTTGTCAGGAAGCGGCCTGTAAATGAGATGACTTGGATGAAAGGAGCCATTGATGCGGCTGCCAGCTGATACAGAAGCCTCACGCCGAGCCGCTTCATCACTCTGATGACTGCCTGCGTGCGGGGATCGGGAAGTGGTGGGTGGAATAATCTATAGCGCCAGGATTTGGCAAGCGGAGTGGCCACTTTCCTGCTCCCCGTGCCAGGCCAGTCACGTCACTGGAAACGCAGGCTACAGACTGGTAGTTATACGGGTAGGACAATGCACGGAGTATTGATTAATGGTTTTCTTCTCGTTGTAGTCGGCTGTGGGGCATGAATACCAGGCAAAGCTGGCCAAGCACTGCTCACAGTCGGATTCGGTGAAGGGCTTCGGAGGGAAGTTTGGCGTGCAGACAGACCGTGTGGATCGGGTAAGGGGTCCTCGCTCATGACTTGTGCCGCCATAGGTTCAGGTTCTTTAGTTCACAGTTCACTTTATAAGATGGGAAAATGATGAAGGAATGTATCGCCCTAAGGCTAGTTTCACACTTGCGTTGGACGGGATCCGTAGCATTGCGTTGTGTGACGCATGTAACGGATGCGTTGCATATTGTGGCACAACGCATGCTACAGATCGTACAAAATAACGCAATCCGTTGTAGTTTTTTTTCCTTGACTTTACACATCTGAGCATGCGCAGTTGTGTAAAGACAGCTGCGTTAACGGAATCCGTCAAATGACGCATTCTAACGGAATCCGCCACCATAGGCGTCCATTATAAAAACAACGGACGCCTAACGGATTCCTGCAGATTGCGTTTTTTTGACACTCCGCCAAGCGCAGAAAAACGTTACATGCTGCGTTCCATCCGCCCGACGCAGCGTCAAAATAACGACATTGCGTTGTCCAGCGAATGCAACGCAGACACTTGCGTTACAGTGTGTCGTCCATATAAGTCTATGGAGAATAGCGCAGTGCGTTAACGGACTGCGCTATTCTCCATAGTGACGGAATGCGCTGAACGCAAGTGTGAAACTAGCCTAACACATGCAGAATGGCTTGGTGGTGAAGCGGAGTCACAGGAGCCCAGGTAAGTGCTGAGCAGGGCGATGCTGCTGGCGGTGCGGTGGATTTCCCAGATGGTTGGCGGCACTGTGAGGCAGAGAAAACATCTAGGAACTGTCGGTGGTGCCGGCTTCAAAGAAATGGTGCCTGGAGTCGGCACGTGTGCAGACTGAACTCTCAGCTCAATGGTAAGCCGAGATCTCATCTGGACAAAACAATCACTGATCTCGGGGAGACCAGCCAGGGAAAACACTGCCGGCAGCCAACAAGGGCGCTCAACACAGTGAAATCCTAGGTGCATTGCCCTCTGGGAAATATGCAAACCAAAAAAGTCCGTGGAGCCTCTGTTAAAAGTCTCGACACAGAAACTAGCCAGATATCCCTCCGGGAAGGACCTAGCCAAGGAGTGGCTCTTTTTAGGAGACCACCATAACCACCATATTAAGTGGCCAATATAGACAATATCCAACTCTGCAAGTTTAAAGATACGACAAGGGAAATACCAAGGCCAGGTATCCATCCACAGACAGCTGTTTCAGGGTATTGCCCGGGGCCTTGCTCCCTCCTGGCCAGAATCCTACGCCACACTGATGAGGGGCAGTACCCCGAAACAGCTGTCTGTGGATGGATACCTGGCCTTGGTATTTCCCTTGTCGTATCTTTAAACTTGCAGAGTTGGATATTGTCTAAATTGGCCACTTAATATGGTGGTTATGGTGGTCTCCTAAAAAGAGCCACTCCTTGGCTGGGTCATTCCCGGAGGGATATCTGGCTATTGTCTGTATCGAGACTCCTAACAGAGGCTCCACGGACTTTTTTGAGATCTTATCTGTGCACGCGCCACCTCCAGGTGCCATTTTCCTTAAGTCCGCTGCTTGGATATCAGTGGGCCAGAGGTGGTATGTGCGCAGGTGAGATCTTGAGTCGAGAGCTCCATCTGCGCATGCGCCAATTCCAAGCGCCATTATTTGAAGCCCGCACCACCAACTTCTTCAGAATGGCCCCCACCCCGCTGCACAGCCCTACAGCATAGCCCCTGCCTCCTGTGACCCCTTTATACCCCCCGGTAAGCTACATTCGGATTATGAGACGCACCCCTCATTTCTTTGTCGCTCTATTGGGAGACCCAGACAATTGGGTGTATAGCTACTGCCTCCGGAGGCCACACAAAGTATTACACTTAAAAGTGTAAGGCCCCTCCCCTTCTGCCTATACACCCCCCGTGGGATCACGGGCTCCTCAGTTTTCATGCTTTGTGCGAAGGAGGTCAGACATCCACGCATAGCTCCACTGTTTAGTCAGCAGCAGCTGCTGACTATGTCGGATGGAAGAAAAGAGGGCCCATACTAGGGCCCCCAGCATGCTCCCTTCTCACCCCACTTTTGTCGGCGGTGTTTGTTAAGGTTGAGGTACCCATTGCGGGTACGGAGGCTGGAGCCCACATGCTGCTTTCCTTCCCCATCCCCTTAGGGCTCTGGGTGAAGTGGGATCTTATCGGTCTCCAGGCACTGAGGCCGTGCTCCATCCACAGCTCCTGGGAATCTGCTGGACATGGAGCTGAGTATCCTCAGGGACATGGCCCTGCTACGTTGAGGTACTCTGTGTCCCCATAAAGGGGACCGTGCACAGACACACGGCAGCACTGCTGGGTGTGTTAGTGCGCCAGGGATGGCGGCGCTGCCCGCACTGGTGCCATCGCACACTACAGCGTGCTGGGTGTGTTAGAGTATTGAGGGACTGCCGCGCTAACCGCCGCTGCCATTTTTATCTCAGGCGCGGCTGGGACTTGTGGTGCGCCGGGGACTTCCGCGCCGACCAGGGCTTATATGCCGGGCCGCGCTTATCACTCTAGTCCCCGGCTTTTGCGGCCTACTCTCACTTCGTTACCGCCCACTGGCCTGCCAGTCAGGGTAAGGGCGTGACGCTGCACAGCACGGCAGCGCTGAGAGATGGAGCATGCTTTGCATACTCCACCCCTCTCACTGTACACAGTGTGAAACCGGATTCCCGCACTTTCTGGGGCACGCCCACGGCCTCCTCATCTACACAGGACGCCGGCAGCCATTCATGTCAGTTTTTTCTGTGACTGAGAAAAGAGACAAGTTTGGGAAGACCCTGGCAGGGATTCTGGTGGTCACACAACCGCTGTGACCGGGCGGTAAGCAGCACCTGTGGTGCTGACCCCACTAGTGCCGAAATGCACATATAGATATATGCTTGTACGCTATACATTGCACTGTTCGGTCGCACTTTTGTATTTTGGCTATATACCCTCCTTGATGTTCGGGGGAGATAACAGCATATCGTATGTGAAAAACAAGGGTGCAGAAGCACAGGTTTTTCTATGCAGCCTGTACAGCATGTACGGCTATACTGCCGGCAGGTTCCACGGACCCCAATTGTATGCAATGCACGGCCCTTGTGGAACTTACTCAGCCGGAGTCTCTGCTAATGGTCCAGGTGATGGGGACGGAGTTTGCAGTATTTACTTCAGACTTTCTGAGACTATGGCTAACATACTAGAAGCCTTGCAGTCCAGACCGGTCCCTCAGACCATGGGCTCTGTTGATTCATTGCCCCTGGTCCCCCCCCCCCCAGTTGGTACAACAAGGTGCTCCTGGAGTGTCTCAGGGATCCCAGGGTGAGGGGTCTGACTCGGACCGCAGTCCCAGACCCCCTAAGCGACCTCGCTGGGAGCATCCCTCGACGTCACCGCATCATTCAGGGTCTCAGCATGGGGACTCTCTCTATGATAAGGCGGAGGTATCTGATCAGGATTCTGATCCTGAGAACGTTCTCTACCTGGATACACCTGATTGTGACACCGTAGTGAACGATCTTACGGCGTCCATCAATCATATGTTGGTTATTTCTCCCTCAGCTCCTACGCCTGAGGAGTCAGCTTCTCAGCAGGAGAAGTTCCGTTTCAGGTTCCCCAAGCGTACATTGAGTACGCTTTCTGGATCACTCTGACTTCAGGGAGGCAGTCCAGAACCACCAGGCTTGTCCAGATATCGTTTTTTCAAAACGCCTTAAGGATACACGTTATCTCTTCCCTTTTGACGTTGTCAAGGGCTGGGTTCAGTGTTCCAATGTGGACCTCCTATCTCCAGCGGCTAAATCCTTAGTTGCAGTGGAAGATATGGCTTCACTCAAAGATGCCACTGACAGACAGACGGAGCTCTGGTTGAAATCCATCTATGAAGCTATTGCCGTGTCTTTGCTCCAGCTTTCGCAGCCGTCTGGGCGCTCCAAGCGGTCTCAGCGGCTCAAGCGCAAATTGAGGCAGTCACACGTATGTCTGCGTCGCAGGCTGCGTCTTTAACGTCTCAAACGTCAGCGTTTGCGTCATACGCCATTAATGCTGTCCTGGACTCGGCGAGCCGGAAGGCGGTTGCGTCCGACAATTCAGTGGTAATACGCAGAGCCTTGTGTTTGTGGGAATGGAAGGCAGATTCTGCTTCCAAAAAAGTGCCTAACCAGTTTGCCATTCTCTGGCGACCGCTTGTTTGGTGAGCGACTGGATGAAATCATCAAACAATCCAAGGGAAAGGATACATCCTTTCCTCAGGCTAAACCGATCATACCCCAACAGAGGAGGGGACAGTCGAGGTTTCGGTCCTTGCGGGGCGCAGGCAGGTCCAATTCTCCTCGTCCAAAAGGCCTTAGAAAGATCAGAGGAACTCCGACGCGTAGCGGTCTAAATCACGCCCTAAAAAGACCACCGGAGGCGCCGCTACCAAGGCGGCTTCCTCATGACTTACGGCCTCCTCACACCGCATCCTCGGTCGGTGGCAGGCTCTCCCGCTTTTGCGACACCTGGCTGCCACAAGTAAAAGACCGTTGGGTGAGAGACATTTTGTCTCACGGTTACAGGATAGAGTTCAGCTCTCGTCCTCCGACTCGATTCTTCAGAACATCTCCGCCTCCCGAGCGAGCCAAGGCTCTGCTGCAGGCGGTGGGCATTCTGAAGGCAGAAGGAGTGGTGGTCCCGGTTCCTCTTCAGCAACAGGGTCACGGTTTCTACTCCAACCTGTTTGTGGTTCCAAAGAAGGACAGGTCATTCTGTCCTGTTTTGGACCTAAAACTGCTCAACAAACACGTAAGGACCAGGCGGTTCCGGATGGAATCCCTCCGCTCCGTCATCGCCTCAATGTCCCAAGGAGATTTCCTAGCATCGATCGATATCAGGATGCTTATCTCCACGTACCAATTGCTCCTGAGCATCAGCGCTTCTTGCGCTTCGCCATAGGGGACGAACACCTTCAGTTCGCGGCACTGCCGTTCGGCCTGGCGACAGCCCCAAGGGTTTTCACCAAGGTCATGGCTACAGTAGTTGCGGTCCTCCACTCTCAGGGTCACTCAGTGATACCCTACTTAGACGATCTGCTGGTCAAGGCACCCTCTCAAGAGGCATGCCAACACAGCCTCAACGTTACTCTGGAGATTCTACAGAGTTTCAGGTGGATCATCAATTTTCCAAAGTCAAATCTGACACCGGTCCAATCGCTGACATATCTTGGCATGGAGTTTCTTACTCTTCCAGCGATAGTGAAGCTTCTGCTGGACAAACAGCGTTCACTACAGACAGGGGTACAATCACTCCTTCAAGGTCGGTCACACCCCTTGAGGCGCCTCATGCACTTCCTGGGGAAGATGGTGGCAGCAATGGAAGCAGTCCCTTTCGCGCAGTTTCTCCTGCGTCCTCTTCAATGGGACATCCTACGCAAGTGGGACAGGATGCCGACGTCCCTAGACAGGAACGTCTCCCTCTCTCAAGCAACCAAAGCTTCCCTTCGGTGGTGGCTTCTTCCCACCTCATTATCGAAAGGGAAATCTTGCCTAACCCCGTCCTGGGCGGTGGTTACGACGGACGCGAGTCTGTCAGGGTGGGGAGCGATCTTTCTCCACCACAGGGCTCAGGGTACGTGGACTCAGCAAGAGTCCTCACTTCAGATCAATGTTCTGGAGATCAGGGCAGTGTATCTGGCCCTAAAAGCGTTCCAGCAGTGGCTGGAAGGCAGGCAGATCCGAATTCAGTCGGACAACTCCACAGCGGTGGCTTACATCAACCACCAAGGTGGGACACGCAGTCGGCAAGCCTTCCAGGAAGTCCGGCGGATTCTGCTGTGGGTGGAAGCCACAGCACCCACCATATCCGCAGTTCACATCCCGAGCGTAGAAAACTGGGAAGCAGACTTTCTCAGTCGCCAGGGCATGGATGCAGGGGAATGGTCCCTTCACCCGGACGTGTTTCAGGAGATCTGTTGCCGCTGGGGGATGCCGGACGTCGACCTAATGGCGTCTCAGCACAACAACAAGGTCCCGGCATTCATGGCGCGGTCTCACGATCACAGAGCTCTGGCGGCAGACGCCTTCGTTCAGGATTGGTCGCAGTTTCAACTCCCTTATGCGTTCCCTCCTCTGGCACTGTTGCCCAGAGTGTTACGCAAGATCAGGTCCGACTGCCGCCGCGCCATCCTCGTCGCTCCAAAATGGCCAACGAGGTCGTGGTACCCGGATCTGTGGCATCTCACGGTAGGCCAACCGGGGGAACTATCAGACCGACCAGACTTGCTGTCTCAAGGGTCGTTTTTTCCTTCTGAATTCTGCGACCCTCAACCTGACTGTGTGGCCATTGAGTCCTGGATCCTAGCATCTGCAGGGTTATCTCAAGGGGTTATTACCACTATGAGACAGACCAGAAAACACACATCTGCCAAGATCTACCACAGAACGTGGAAGATATTCTTATCTTGGTCCTCTGCTCAGGGAGTTTCTCCCTGGCCAATTGCCTTGCCTACTTTCTTTCCTTCCTGCAATTCGGTTGGAAAAAGGTTTGTCGCTCGGTTCCCTTAAGGGACAAATCTCAGCGCTCTCTGTATTTTTTTCAGAGGCGCCTAGCAAGACTACCTCAGGTACGCACGTTCCTGCAGGGGGTTTGCCGCTTAGTCCTTCCTTACAAACGACTGTTAGAACCCTGTGATTTGAACAGGGTGCTGATGGTTCTGCAGAAACCACCATTCGAGCCTATGAGGGATTTTTCTCTCTCACGCCTTTCGCAGAAAGTGGTTTTCCTAGGGGCAGTCACTTCACTTCGGAGAGTGTCTGTCGGGGCAGCATTGTAGTGCAAAGTCCCCTTCCCGGTGTCTCACCAGGTCAAGGGGTTCTGCGTCCGGTTCCGGAATTTCTCCCTAAGGTGGAATCCCCCCTTTCATCTCAATCAGGGTATCCGTACCCTCTGTTTGTCTTCATCCAGTTCACCAATGTGAAAAGGATTTGCACTTGATTAGATCTGGTGAGAGCACTCAGACTCTTCATCGATCGTACGGCGTCCCTGCGCCGCTCGGAAGCACTCTTGTCCTTGTCGCTAGCCAGCGTAAAGGGTTGCAGGCTTCCAAATCAAGACTGGCTCGGTGATTCAAGGAACCAATTCTCTAGCTTATCGTTCTGCTGGGCTTACGGTTCCCTCAGGGCTGAAGGTCCATTCTACCAGAGCGGTGGATGCGTCCTGGGCTTGAGGCACCAGGCTACGGCTCAGCTTGTGTGTCAGGCGGCTACCTGGTCCAGCCTCCACACTTTCACGAAACACTGTCAGGTGCATACCTATGCTTCGGCGGATGCCAGCATAGGCAGACGAGTCCTTCAGGCGGCGGTTGCGCACCTGTAGGAAGGGGCCGTTTTACGGCTCTATTACGAGGTATTATTTTACCCACCCAGGGATTGCTTTTGGACATCCCAATTGTCTGGGTCTCCCAATAGAGCGACAAAGAAGAAGGGAATTTTGTTTACTTACCGTAAATTCCTTTTCTTCTAGCTCTAATTGGGAGACCCAGCACCCGCCCCTGTTTTTTTGTATACACATGTTGTTCATGTTGAATGGTTTCAGTTCTCCGATATTCCTTCGGATTGAATTTGCTTAAACCAGTTTATTGGCTTTCCTCCTTCTTGCTTTTGCACTAAAACTGAGGAGCCCGTGATCCCACGGGGGGGTGTATAGGCAGAAGGGGAGGGGCCTTACACTTTTAAGTGTAATACTTTGTGTGGCCTCCGGAGGCAGTAGCTATACACCCAATTGTCTGGGTCTCCCAATTAGAGCTAGAAGAAAAGGAATTTACGGTAAGTAAACAAAATTCCCTTCTTTCCGACCATACAGGGGCTGCTGCTCCGTTGTAATTTCAGCACCACCATACGGTAGTTATAAATCTCTGTGCGACATCTTTCCATTTTTGAGAGGAAAGGGAGCTAAACCTCAGAGGAACCCGTGGCCGCTTTGGCTTTTTGACAGCTCTTATGTAAGAGCTGAAAGCAAAAATAGATTGTCATGAGTGTGAGAAGGGACGGGCACGGTGGTCTGCACCCACTATATATCACGATCAGTGGGGGCAATATTACAGGACACTCCCTAAGGAAATCTCCTGCTATGAAGTTCTCTATAGACGGACCTGCACTTTACATTTAGTGAGAATTACTTATTGAACATCATAATTATTCAGTTTGATTTGCAAATGTTACTATTACGATGCGTGATCTCTCCCCCTCGTTATCTTCTGCAGTCGGCTATGACTTTTGAATACCAAGGGAAGACGGAGAAGCATGCGTCCCAGAAAGGTGCGGAGCCGCGTGTAGAGCATTAATGGAGAAGATGTCATTGTACATTTAGGCCTGTTTCACACCTCCGGCATTTCACAGCTTTACCGGATCCGTCACACTCCAGTGCAATACAGTAGAATGGCATCGCGGCAAGCTCCGGTCACATGCTCTGGTCACATGCTCCGGTCACATGACAGCATGTGACCGGAGCTTGCCGCGATGCCATTGTACTGTATTGCACTGCACTGGAGTGTGATGGATCCGGCAAAGCCGTGAAATGCCGGATGTGTGAAACTGGCATAGCTGAGCTATTACCACAGCACCAATAATGTAACTATATCAGAGGCTGTTGGCATATTAACAGTTAGTGCAAACATTATGTACGGGCTGTAACATTTTAATTTGTAATCAGATATTCAGTAATTTTTTTGTGCATATAGTACTTTATTCTGATCCTGAGTTACCTACTGTATTATACTCCAGAGCTGCACTCACTATTCTGCTAGTGGAATCACTGTGTACGTACATTACATTACTGATCCTGAGTTACCTCCTATATTATGCTCCAGAGCTGCACTCACTATACTGCTGGTGCAGTCACTATACACACACATTACATTACTGATCCTGAGTTACCTCCTGTATTATACTCCAGAGCTGCACTCACTATTCTGCTGGTGCAGTCACTGTGTACATACATTACATTACTGATCCTGAGTTACCTACTGTATTATTCTCCAGAGCTGCTCTCACTATTCTGTTGGTGCAGTCACTGTGTACATACATTACATTACTGATCCTGAGTTACCTCCTGTATTATACTCCAGAGCTGCACTCACTATTCTGCTGGTGCAGTCACTGTCTACATACATTACATTACTGATCCTGAGTTACCTCCTGTATTATACTCCAGAGCTGCACTCACTATTCTGCTGGTGCAGTCACTGTGTACATACATTGCTGATCCTGAGTTACCTCCTGTATTATACTCCAGAGCTGCACTCACTATTCTGCTGGTGCAGTCACTGTGTACATACATTACATTACTGATCCTGAGTTACCTACTGTATAATTCTCCAGAGCTGCTCTCACTATTCTGTTGGTGCAGTCACTGTGTACATACATTACATTACTGATCCTGAGTTACCTCCTGTATTATACTCCAGAGCTGCACTCACTATTCTGCTGGTGCAGTCACTGTGTACATACATTACATTGCTGATCCTGAGTTACCTCCTGTATTATACTCCAGAGCTGCACTCACTATTCTGCTGGTGCAGTCACTGTGTACATACATTACATTACTGATCCTGAGTTACCTCCTGTATTATACTCCAGAGCTGCACTCACTATTCTGCTGGTGCAGTCACTGTGTACATACATTGCTGATCCTGTTACCTCCTGCACTCACTGCTCGGCAGGCTTTACAGCTGATATCTCATCCCCCTCCCTGCTTGTTCAGTGTCTGTACAGTTGTTGCTGGAGATTTGCCCTGTGTACAGAGGTCTCATGTAGATGGAATATCCGTCCCCCATTGCTCTGTAGCCGCTGTTAGATGTGTCTGATGTTCTGGTTAGATAAGTGAAGAAAACATAACGTATTGGTCAGATGGGCATGGTCCCAGTATACTGGAGACTGTAATGTTTCCTCTGTGATCTCGTTCCAGATTACACCAGTGGTTTTGGGGGCAAATACGGCGTTCAGGCTGACCGTGTGGACAAGAGCGCCGTCGGCTTCGACTACAAAGGAAAAACGGAGAAACACGAATCCCAGAAAGGTTTGTGAGGAATGTGACTGAGTAGCGGAGACCTCACTGGGTCTGGGGCGGGGGGAGGGGGGCTTCTTCTAGGAAGGATCGCTCATTCACAAGATCTGAAAGTGTGCGGACCGACCGAGGAACTACATTTCTCAGGCAATTCATTGGCGGACACAGGAAACCTTGGTGTATGGCGTCACACGGCTCAGGAGCTGTCAGAGGAGCATAAGGAGGCTGGGCTGGGATAGAGCTGGAGTGATGGAGACTTGAGAAGTGCTTGTAGAGCAGGACGGTGCGGCGGGTAAGGTGCTCGATTGGTGGTGCGGGCTTCAAATAATGGCGCCCGGATTTGGCAGATGCTCAGATGGAGTTCTCGGCTCAAGAGCTCATCTGTGCACGCGTCTTCTCCGGCCTATTGATCTCTCAGCAGCAGACTTAAGGAAAATGGCGCCCGGAGGTGGCACGTGCACAAATTAGATCTCTGCTTGTCATTGAGCCGAGAGCTCAATCTGTGTATACGACGACTCCGAGCACCATTTCTTTGAAGCACGCGCCGCCAACAGAGCATATGTGACACCTGTCACACCATCTTGCTCCATACAGCCAGCACAGCCCCCAACACAGCGCCGCAGCATTGACCTACTCCAGCACCGCCCCTGCCTCCTGTGACCTTGCTTCACCATTGCTGCCGCTACCCCCCTCCAGTATAAGATGGAACCCCCCCTTTTTTTTTTTTTTTTAATTAACATTTTTTATCTCTAAATTCCGGGTGCGTCTTCTAAAATGAAAAGTACAGTATATCACACCACAATGCAAGTTAAAATACAAAAAATGTTGACCTATGCAATAAAGCAGTGTCCTGTATTACCTTGTATTGATAGCACACACTGAAAAAGAAATGGTAAAATAATGGGAGTAGCTTCAATTACACATTTCTCTACACTGAAAAAAAATCATGTAAATTACATGCAATCATATATTTATCTATATCTTATGCATAAAAATATCAAGCAAACAAATTCTATAATAAAAAAAAAAACAAAACAACAAATCCTTAGAAAAAGTAGTCAGCAAGTGTAAAAAGAACAAACTTTCCGCCCTTAAGAGGTTAATGCGCCACTTCGGAGCTGTGATGGTACAAAATAACACAAGATCTTCTCTGCTTTTGTCTTTGTGGGTATTTTATGATTTTCAGAGGATTAGGGGAATTTGGATAAAGCAGAAGTTAATTAGCAGCGAGTGAGCGACCGCTTCCCCCGAGGAGTCGTGACGCTCTGGAAACAGATGGGTTTTATGCCCCGTTAGTATGGAAGGAATTCTAACTTTTGGGTTTATCCACTTTTAGTAAAGTCTATGAGTAATAGTGTAATGGACAGAAGTGGAAGAGACAATGGAGCCCATTGATCACTGCTGTTGCGCAATTTTTGGAATCACAAGTGATTTTTTTTTTTTTTATTTTGGGATGTTTTCGTGTGGTTTCGATTTTGTTAATTTTCAAAGATTTCTCAGAAATGAATGGAGTGAGTCGTGCAATCATGGCCACCTCCCCATACCAGGGGGCGCTGGGCCTCCATATTTATTACTGAGGTTTCGTGAGCCTGGATGCTTGGTGGTCCTGGTCCCGGGCCTCATGCTGCCGCTTTCCCTCGCTTATGGCCAGTACATGGGAATGCGGAGTTTCATGACCCCGTTACCTTCATTGGAAATCCTTCTGCCGTCACTGGTGCTTTGCAGAAGTGGACCCAATGGGGGGAAAAAATGGCAACTTCGTTGATACTTTACTTTATTCACGCCCGGAATGGTGCACGTTATCCAAGGTATAATTCACCCGGCGAGTTTTCGCTTTTTAACTCTGGTTGTGGCGCAGACTCATTTTCTGAGTCTAAATATGTAACACCGTTTTTTGAATATAGAAATTGTCATTTAATTTCCCTTTTGGATGTCCGTGTATTTGGGGGCTGAAGAGCAGCAGCTCCAGGACTTCTGCACTTTAGATCTACTGTTATAAACCTATCACCCTCTCGTTCTATTAGTTTTGTCCTTGCACCAATCCCCCACATAAATCTCTTACTACACTTGGTTATAACCTAAATATGAAAAAGAACAAATATAGAGAATTATATAAAAATAAATTAATTGTCTTTATGCTTTATTTTTTTTGTAGATTATTCCACTGGTTTTGGTGGGAAATTTGGCGTCCAGGCAGATCGTGTGGATAAGAGCGCTGTAGGATTTGATTACCAAGGAAAGACCGAGAAGCACGAGTCCCAGAAAGGTCCGTCATTCAGAGCGAACAACATCGCCTTATTACGTTATGGCAGTGCTGTGTATATGGGACCGTCCCGACAATGGAAGCACAGGGATACGGAGCTTACATAGACTTTCACATAGAGGGGCTTTTCTTTGCTGTTTGGCTCATGTTCCTTCAAGAAGGGCGCTCAGTTTAAAGGGAACCTGTCAGGTGCAATATACTACGAGCAGTTCTGGGTGCATATTGCTATTCCCTGCCTAACAATCTACTAGCATAAAGAGATCTTTAGCAAAAGTATTTCTAAACATCCTTTATGATATATTAATGAGCGCAGGGACTAGTCGCAAGGGCATTACTTCCTGCGCTCATTCCATCCTCTTAGCACGTTTACATGCCCACAGTGGGCGTGCTACCATGTAAAGAGGGCAAAATGAACGCAGGAAGTAGATTTTGCGACTAGTCCCTGCGCTCATTAACATATCATAAAGGATCTTTAGAAATACTTTATCTATAGATCCCTTTATCTATTCTACTAGATACAGAGATGGCGGGGATTAGAACTATATATAACATATTGCAACTGACCGGTTCCCTTTTATTTTCCATTTTTTTAATTTTTAAATATACGTGAATTAAGTTTATAAAAGAAAATTAAAACAAAATACATAGTGTATATATAGCAATATATTTTATATATATAATATATGTGTGTGTGTGTGTGTGTGTGTGTGTGTGTGTGTGATATAAATATCTATCTATAATAATCTGGCACTCAATTGAATTGAAAGCAAAAAATCCCTTTATTTGGGTAATGCAAGCAGCAGTGTTTAATTTCGTCGCTTTAGTCAATGACCTTCCTCATATAAACACTGAAAAAATTGACAAAGATACATAACATTAATCAAAATATATCATAACCAATGCAATGGTTGTAACATCTTGTATATCAGAAAACCAAAAAATTATTTTTTTATTTTCTTTATCCTTCCTATGGGAGACCCAGACCATTGGTGTTTAGCTTCTGCCTCCGGAGGACACACAAAGTACTACACTTAAAAGTGTAGCTCCTCCCTCTGAGCTTATACACCCCCTGGAGAACCAGATCTAGCCAGTTTATCGCTTTGTGTCAGGAGGCATACATCCACACATGCATTCTCATCTGATTTTTCATTTTTTGGAAAGAGGTTGAAGAAAAGCGGGTCCAAGTCTGGACTCCCGGCATGTCCCTTCTCACCCCACTGTGTCGGCGGTGTTGTTAAGGTTGATTTCCAAGGCTGGAGCCTTACATGCCGTGCTCCTTCACCATCCCTCCTGGGCTCTGGCTTGAAGTGGGAGCCAGCACGGTCTCCATGCTTGGCAGGAGACCGGTCTCCATCCGCAGCCCTTCAGGACCCTGCCGGACCGGAGCACTCATCCCCAGGGACTTGGAACCCTGCGTCTCAGCAAGCTAAGTACCTGAGACGTTTATATATGGGGGTCCCTGTACTTTATTGTTGTGGGAGAGTGTGCTGAGTGTGTTTTATGACATTTCCGGCGGGTTCTCTGGCTGTCGCCTGAGAACCGCGCCGATGGTGCCTGCGCGCCGGCTGCGCCGCTCAAATTTAGGCCCCGGCTTCGCCGGAGGCCTAGTTTCGGTTTCACTGCCCTCGCATGTCACTCATGCAGAGGGACAGGCTCCGCTCCGCCCGGCGGCCGTTCTGGATACTCCCCACTGCTGGGGCGTCCCTCCTCCCCAGCAGGTCTCTATAGCCTTCCAGTTCCCGCTCCTCAGGACAAGTCCCGCCCCCTCTCTTCGCTCCGGCGGCCATTTTCTCAGCGTTCTCTGTGCAAGCGCTGGTCTGCAGCATCTCTGCTGAGTTGCTGTGCTTGGGGGTCCGGGCTTCGGGATCTGGAGGGCACACAACACCGCTCCAGCGGTCTGGTAAGCCACAACCGGTCTCCGGTTGTGCACCTCTGATTATACTCTGGGGTTCATTCTCTGGCAGAGCCCCCACTCCAGCAGCATGTCTCACACGAGGAGCAAGGCTCCAAAGCTGTATTCAGTATGCACTGCATGTAAGCTCCTGCTGCCTGAACCGAGCATATTCCCACATTGTGATGCCTGCTCTAACCTGGCGGTGCCTCAGCCTGGAGTCTCACCCCCCAGTGGTCTCTCAGGCTGCCCCTGTTCCTGTGGCTGAACCCCCGGCTTGGGTAGAATCCTTTTCTAGGTCTATCTCCCAGTCTTTTGCTGACTCCATGGGACTTCTGTCCAGGAGTTTGCTGAACATGCATCAGCCCCTTTCACAGGGTGCCTCTGCTGCTAGGGGTCTCTCAGGACCGGAGCTCACAGAGGATTCATCATCTGGTCCCAGACCCCGTCCTCCTAAGAAGAGACGCAGGGTTTCCTCTCCTTCCTCGTCCCGCGGCTCTGATTCAGGAGCTGACTCGCAGGACGAGGAGGATGCCTTTACGGGGGGCTCGGAGGTTAACTCCCATGTGCCCCATTGATCTGTCCGAAGGTGACTCAGATTTGATTGCGTCCATTAATTCTGTACTGGATCTCAATCCGCCAGTATCAGAGGAGCAACCCTCTCTGGCAGAAAAGCACCAGTTTACCTCGCCTAAGAGAGCAAAGAGTGTGTTCTTTAACCACTCCAGTTTTCAGGCCGCTGTTACCAAGCCCAGGGCCTGTCCTGACAAACGCTTCCCAAAGCGTGGTTCTGATGACCGGCTTCCCTTTCCACCTGAGGTGGTCAAGGAGTGGGCTCATTCCCCAAAGGTAGACCCCCCCGGTGTCTAGACGCTCAGCCCGGACCGTTGTATCGGTGGCTGATGGCACCTCTCTTAAGGATTCCACTGACCGCCAGATTGATCTTCTGGCCAAATCCGTGTATGAAGCGGCGGGGGCCGCGTTTTCTCCGACTTTTGCAGCACTGTGGGCTCTCAAAGTCATCTCTGCTTCTCTAGAGGAGATGCATTCCCTCGCCAGGGAATCTATGCCCGAAATCTTTGCCTTAACTTCCCAAGCTTCAGCTTTTCATCCTATGCCATGTCTGCCATGCTGGAGGCTTCTCACCGCACTGCGGTGGCTTCGGCTAATTCCCTCGCTATCCGCAGGATCTTGTGGCTTCGAGAGTGGAAGGCAGATGCTTCTTCAAAGAAGTACCTTGCTGGACTCCCTTTTGCTGGGTCCCGGCTGTTCGGTGAACAGCTGGATGAAATTATCAAGGAAGCTACTGGTGGGAAGAGTACTTCCATGCCACAAACCAAAACCAGGAAACCTGTCCAGGGCAGGAATCAGTCGAGGTTTCGTTCCTTTCGTTCCTCCAACTGGTCCTCCTCTAAGCCCTCGGCCTCATCCACTAACTCAGCCAAGGACCAGAAATCCAACTGGCGCCCAAAAGCGCGTCCACAGAAGACCGCAGGAGGTGCTGCCACCAAGGCAGCCTCCTCGTGACTATCTGTCCGCGCCAGCAACGTCCTTAGTCGGTGGCAGGCTCTCCCACTTTGGCGACGCGTGGTTTCAACACGTCTCTGATCAGTGGGTAAGGGATATCATCTCCCACGGCTACAGGATAGAATTCTCTTCCAGTCCGCCAAACAGTTTTTTTCTCTCAACTCCCTCCTGCTCCAAGGCCGCCGCCTTCTCACAGGCCGTGGCATCCTTGCAGGCCAACGGAGTAATTGTACCGGTTCCCGCCCGGGAACGGTTCAGAGGTTTCTACTCAAATCTCTTCCTAGTCCCCAAAAAGGACGGTTCCTTCCGGCCCATCCTGGATCTCAAGCTTCTCAACAAGCATGTTCAGGTGCGGCATTTTCGCATGGAGTCTCTGCGATCAGTCATTGCCTCAATGACCCAAGGAGATTTCCTGGCATCCATCGACATCAGAGATGCCTATCTGCATGTGCCAATTGCAGTTTCACACCAGCGTTGGCTACGTTTTGCAATCGGAGAGGAACATTTCCAATTCGTGGCTCTCCCCTTCGGGTTGGCCACAGCTCCTCGGGTATTCACCAAGGTCATGGCAGCAGTGATTGCGGTCCTGCACCTACAGGGGTTGGCAGTGATCCCTTACCTGGACGACCTTCTAGTCAAGGCTTCATCCAGCGTGGACTGTCAGCGGAGTGTCTCGCTTACTCTCGCCACTCTAGCCCAATTCGGGTGGCTTGTCAATCTTCCCAAATCCACTCGAGTCTCACGTACCTAGGGATGCAGTTCGAGACTTTGCCGGCACTTGTGAAGTTGCCCTTAGTCAAACAGCAGTCCCTCCAACTGGCGGTGCGCTCTCTGCTGAGGCCCCGCCGTTATTCCCTCAGGCACCTGATGCAGGTGCTGGGTCAGATGGTGGTGTCAATGGAGGCTGTTCCCTTTGCCCAGTTCCATCTGCGTCCCCTGCAGCTGGACATTCTCCGCTGCTGGGACAAGCGGCCTTCCTCCTTGCACAGGTTAGTGGCTCTGTCGCCACAGACCAGGAGCTCTCTTCAGTGGTGGCTTCGGCCCCTCTCTCTGTCCCAGGGGGGCTCCTTTCTGGCCCCGTCCTGGGTGATCCTCACCACGGATGCCAGTCTATCCGGCTGGGGAGCGGTATGTCTCCTCCACCGAGCGCAGGGCACTTGGACTCCGTCCGAATCAGCCCTTTCGATCAATGTGCTGGAAACCAGAGCCGTGCTTCTGGCTCTCCTAGCTTTTCACCATCTGCTGGCGGGCAGGCACATCCGAGTCCAGTCGGACAACGCGACAGCGGTTGCCTACATCAATCACCAAGGCGGGACACGCAGCCGCCTGGCAATGTTGGAGGTACAACGCATCCTTCAATGGGTGGACTCCAAGTCCACCATATCCGCAGTCCACATCCCAGGCGTGGAAAACTGGGAGGCAGATTATCTCAGCCGTCAAACCGTGGACATTGGCGAGTGGTCCCTGCACCCGGCAGTTTTTCAGTCAATCTGCCGCAAATGGGGCACTCCGGACGTGGACCTAATGGCATCCCGTCACAACAACAAAGTTCCCGTTTACATGGCTCGCTCCCACGATCCTCAGGCATTCGCCGCGGACGCTCTGGTCCAAGACTGGTCCCAGTTTCGTCTGTCCTACGTGTTTCCCCCTCTAGCTCTCTTGCCCAGAGTCCTGCGAAAGATCAGAATGGAGGGCCGTCGAGTCATTCTCATTGCTCCGGACTGGCCCAGGCGAGCTTGGTACCCAGACCTGCTCCTTCTGTCCGTAGAGGTGCCGTGGCATCTTCCGGATCGTCCAGACCTTCTCTCACAAGGTCCGTTTTTCCGCCTGAAGTCTGCGGCTCTCAAATTGACGGCGTGGCTCTTGAGTCCTGGATCTTGACTGCTTCTGGTATCCCTCCTGAAGTCATCTCCACTATGACTCGGGCCCGTAAGTCTTCCTCCGCCAAGATCTATCACAGGACTTGGAAAATTTTCCTGTCCTGGTGTCGCTCTTCCGGCCATCCTCCTTGGCCATTTTCCTTGCCGACCCTTCTGTCCTTTCTACAGTCCGGTCTGCAGCTGGGACTGTCCCTCAACTCTCTCAAGGGACAAGTTTCAGCTCGGTCAGTGCTGTTCCAGCGGCGTCTCGCCCGGCTGGCTCAGGTCCGCACCTTCATGCAGGGCGCGTCTCACATCATTCCGCCTTACCGGCAGCCCTTGGATCCCTGGGACCTCAATTTGGTTCTCACGGTTTTGCAGAAACCCCCCTTTGAGCCTCTTAGGGAGGTTTCTTTGTTTCGGCTTTCACAGAAAGTGGTCTTTCTAGTGGCCATAACTTCCCTCAGGAGAGTCTCCGATTTGGTTGCGCTCTCTTCGGAGTCACCTTTTTTGGTTTTTCATCAAGACAAGGTGGTTCTCCGTCCGACTCCGGACTTTCTTCCTAAGGTGGTCTCTCCTTTCCACCTTAACCAGGACATTACCCTACCTTCCTTTTTGTCCGGCTCCTGTTCATCGCTTTGAAAAAGCGCTGCATACTCTGGATCTGGCGCGTGCTCTCCGGATCTATCTGTCTCGCACCGCTGCTCTTAGGCGGTGCACTTCTCTTTTTGTGCTAACCACAGGTCGGCGCAAGGGCCTCTCTGCTTCTAAGCCGACCTTAGCCCATTGGATTAAGTCGACCATTTCGGACGCCTAGCAGTGTTCTCAGGTGCCTCCCCCGCCGGGGATCAAGGCACACTCGACCAGAGCTGTCGGTGCCTCTTGGGCCTTCAGGCACCAGGCTACGGCTCAACAAGTCTGTCAGGCTGCCACTTGGACTAGCCTGCATACCTTTTCGAAGCACTACCAAGTGCATGCTCATGCTTCGGCAGATGCGAGCTTGGGCAGACGCATCCTTCAGGCGGCTGTCGCCCATTTGTGAAGTTAGGTTCTGCCTACTTCTTAGTTTTTCTGTTTATTTCCCACCCATGGCCTGCTTTGAGACGTCCCATGGTCTGGGTCTCCCATAGGAACAATAAAGAAAAAGAGAATTTTGTTTACTTACTGTAAATTATTTTTCTTATAGTTCCGTATTGGGAGTCCCAGCTCCCTCCCTGTTGCCTGTTGGCAATTTCTTGTTCCGCGTGTTATCACCGGCTGTTGTTGTTGACAGAGTCTCCGGTTGTTCCGGTTTTTGCTCTGTTTTTACTTGTGGGTGGCTATTCTCCTTCAGCTTTTGCACTAAACTGGCTAGATCTGGTTCTCCAGGCGGTGTATAAGCTCAGAGGGAGGAGCTACACTTTTGAGTGTAGTACTTTGTGTGTCCTCCGGAGGCAGAAGCTAAACACCCATGGTCTGGGTCTCCCAATATGGAACTATAAGAAAAAGAATTTACGGTAAGTAAACAAAATTCTTAATTTTTTGGAATAGGATAAAAAAAAAAAAAAAAAAATTTTTTTGGTTTTCTGATATACAAGATGTTACAACCATTGCATTGGTTATGATATATTTTGATTAATGTTATGTATCTTTGTCAATTTTTTCAGTGTTTATATGAGGAAGGTCATTGACCGAAATGTCGAAATTAAACACTGCTGCTTGCATTACCCAAAAGTGTTAGAGTACAATAGACGGGTCATCCATAAGGGGAGTATAATGAATTCTATTAATTTAATAAATTGTATGTTCATTGTCCCCTTAGTAGGGTGGTCCTGCTCCTCTCGCTCCAGCATTGGGGGTGAGCGGTGCTGATGCCAGGATGCTTCATAGTCTGCAGGTAATTGCCGACACTACCTCATCCACGCTGCTCACCTCGCTCCCAAACCTGGACAATCCCTTTAAAGTTTAGGATTCTGTTTTTGGGGTATAGATACGAGATATTTTGCCCCGTACTTACAGGACTATCTGTGGATCTTCCTAGAGAGTCTAAACCTGCACAATGCAAGCAGAAACTGCACCAAACCCATCACAGTGGCGCTCGCTATATCTGCAGCATCTTGCTCGCCATATTAGATATTTCTCTCCTTACTTTACACTGGTTTGATAAACACCAATATTTTTTGCTAAAAGCTGCCCCTATCCTCGCCTCCTCTACAGTGAGGCTTAAATGCTTAAGGCGTTTAATAAACCTGCTGCATGTATCTACGACCGTTTTGTGACCCAATGCAAGACTGGTATCTGGTTATATTAAATTCCCCCCATTGTGTTTCCACTTTGTAGATTATTCTAAAGGTTTTGGTGGTAAATATGGCGTCGATAAGGACAACGTAGACAAGAGCGCTGTGGGGTACGAGTATCAAGGCAAGACGGAGAAGCACGAGTCCCAGAAAGGTTCAGTATTCTCTTTTTTTGTTTTGTTTTATGTCCCTGGTGCGCCGTTTGTTACCAGGGACGTGTTCAGTCCGAGTCTGTATCCCACGTGGCACAGCGGATAAAGGCTCAGGGTATTAGACGACCAATGTGTGCAAAACACCGAAAAAAACTGCAGCGTGAAAAGAACGAAAAATCCTAACGAGATAGAACGAACAGTTACCATTTCCAAGATCAGATGGGTTTTCTAGATATTTCCTGGCTAATGGTGGCAGTATATAAAACTACAATATTACCACGAAGGATGTTGTGGAGTGGCAATTGTTTTTTTTTTTGTTTTTTTTTTTTGTTTTTTTTTTGTTTTTTTTGGTACCATATTTGTTTTCTACCACAAGTTACAAATGTTAACTCCTTTACACAAAGACATGGAAAAAAAAAATGTCTCGTGTATTTTTAGCTGAAGCTTAATGTTGCAATTGGGTTTCACGATTTATTCTGTACCGTTTGCTTACTGTGTTGTACTTTGTACTGCTGCTTGCAGAATGAGGTAACTGAGGATCGGTCAGTGAGCTCGTTCTGTCCGGCGAATTTCTACCACTCATCTTACTCATTCTGATTTATGATCTAAAAGTTCAGCTCAACTTTTATGTGGTCATAAATCAGAGGAGGAAGGAGAACGAGCTCGCTGACAGATTCTCAATGACCTCATTCTGCAGGAGAGAGAAAGCAAATGGAACACAATTTTTATTTTATTTTTTTTCTCAACTGAAGTTTATTTATTTTTTTCCATAACATATATAAAAATATAAAAAAAAACATAGCTCACAAACTAATGGGCGTATCACACACTAAACTGTACACAATTTTCAATGAAACACATTTGGAAAAAATATTACTGAAAAAAATATGATTTAAGTAAAAAAGAAATTTGCATATCCTTTAATAATAATAATAATAATAATAATAAAAAAATCCACATTGGATCTGAAATGCTGCCACCATTATCCCCTATGAGTGTTGGAGAGCTGCGGCTTATTTGTAGGTTGTCTGCTGCCTGTTCCTTCACTGGTTTTGGGACTGGTCCTATGTAATATTTCTGTGTGCTGCATGAAGGGGGCGCTATGAATGTGAATCATTGACCTGCTACTTCCACGTCCTCTGCCCCATTACCTGTGACCTTTTTACATCCTCATTTTAATTGTCTTGTATAATATTCCAGCAAGTCTTGTTCCTAAAATGAGCCTGCTAAGTAGAAACTGTAGACACAGTAGATAGCGTTCATTATTCTGACCGCCATCTCCCCCTGACTCCTCCATACCTGGTAGAGTTCTCCTGTGTCTCACAAGTCGTACTCCTTTGATGGCTAACCTCGCAATAAGGAGGAGTCCAGCCAGATATATTGTCTTTGGACTCTCCTAGTAGTGCAGCCTCAGGCTTTGGGCCTGTAACTTCAAGGCTTCATATCTCAGCATGGTTTTCACACATTTAGTGTATATTGCACGGTCTTACAGACCATTGTTAGTTTCCATTTAGCAGGCTCGCCCCATCACACCCGGGTAATAGGCGGCAGCAGACGTCAGTAACTCCTAATCTTTGTGCATGGGGTGTGTCTCATTCCCGTTTAATGGCACGTGGATTTCTGTGTGCGTAGACTATGTGAAAGGGTTTGGAGGAAAGTTTGGTGTACAGACTGACAGACAAGACAAGTGTGCGCTTGGCTGGGATCACCAAGAGAAACTTCAGCTCCACGAGTCCCAAAAAGGTATTCTGCGCTCCTCCGCTCCTCGTTCCATGTTGTCCGTCCTACACTGTCTAATCTTCACCCCTCCCCTGTGTCTCCTCCTCTCTATAACCTGTAATACTACTATGCTACGGGAAGTGGGGGCTCTCACTAATGGCCAGAGGTGGATACAATCCCCGGGACCGCCGCGCACAATATCGCTCATATTGTAGTTTGTGCAGGGACATATTTAGGTATTTTTACAACTCCTTGGGTGTATCCGAAAATGTGCACAGCGCCACTCTTGTTCATGGGCAGTGTCTGGTATTGTAGCTCAACCACATCACTTTTTTTTTTTTTTTTTTTGTTTTTTGCAATGGAAACCTTTTGATTTGTCATTAATAGTGATGAGCGGGCACTAGCATGCTCGTTGCTCAGTAGTCGTAACTAGTGATGAGCGGGCACTACCATGCTCGGCTGCTCAGTACTAGTGATGAGCGGGCACTACCATGCTCGGGTGCTCAGTACTAGTGATGAGCGGGCATGGTAGTGATCGCTCATCACTAGTTACCAGTACTGAGCATGGTAGTGCTCACTCATCACTGGTCATTACTGTTGATCTATGGGGTCCTGGTGCTGACTCCTCACTGATCGCTAAGCTGAAGGGGCTGAAGATCGCTCCCCATCTGCTGGGTTTATCACTTCTCAGCTCCCCTTGGAGGCTATTGTCCTCGGGGAGGCCGAGGCTCATTAGCACCTTATTCCCAAGGAAAGCAGAAATGACACAATTAGTCTTGGAGCACGGCAGCCCCTCATTTAAGCAATCATAGGGGTCTCCACATCCAGACACCCACTGACAGGACATAAGTTCATCCCTACAGACAATTGATTTTTGTATAGTATATTGTGGGCTGTAGAGGTAACAATGAGTGTGCCCAGAGTGGGACCCTTGCATTAGCCAGAGAACAGGGATAAGCGCCCATTACTCTGGGGGTCCGCAGGTGACCATATATTGCACAGACGTGAAATGCGTCACTTTCCAGCACAGTCCCTGCAGGATAGCGGCTCATTCCTGAGGATATCCCTGCGATCAGCTGCTGCTGGGGGTCGCGTATTACAGAATGACGATGATAGGACGATGTCTGGTGAGACTCCAGTGGAAAAAGAAAATACAATACAATGTTGATGCAGATTTTGCGTTTTGTAATAGCAATGATGACACACTATGGAGAACAAAAATCTACACAATCTACGAATTCCAAAGAACGTTCCATCCAACCACAATTCGGCGTTGTGTTCATAAATCCATTGAATGCGGCAGATGCTTCGCTATTGATGACTGGAAATGAAACCTCGACGTGATCTGTCCTTAAAAATATTAGGAAAAATTATTGTTTTAGGGATTGAAAGGAGGTGAGGGTTATGTGTCTGGTAAGTAAAGAAAAAAGTAGTAGCTGCTCACAAAACTGGAGAGGAAAAACTGGATTACCTGCAGTAACCACTAGGGGGAGCTCACTGTGCCGATAGGAACTATATAAATGTATGTGCAGTGAGCTCCCCCTAGTGGTGGCTTCAGCTGACCTGAATTCTAGAATTGTACATTTAATGTGTGAAGGGAGGCATTGGGTATAGACCTCGATCAGCAGGACATTTAGATTAAAACATTGCAAATACATTTACAGCAATTTCCTAAAGTATATCTGTCCGCTGATTTTTGCTCATGTTTAGAAGAAGCAGAGATGTTAGGATGCAATAAAGGAACAATGAATCGTTGACCCCATAATATCTCTAGATAGTAAGTGTATCAGTCGAGCCGGCGTAGACCATGTGTATCTGTCACTATGATCGTTTAGTAACTTCTTCCCATCTTTATAGATTATTCTAAGGGTTTTGGTGGAAAGTATGGCGTGCAGAAGGATCGGATGGACAAGGTAATTTTTTCCTTCTCTAAATAGTAATGGTGGTGTGTAAGTGTCTGGTGAAAGGGTGGTCTCTATTGCTTTGGGTTGTGCAGAGGACCATGGGGTAATGCAACTACAATCGGGGATGGCGGTGCGGTGTCCCTCTTTGCTGTGTGCGGCGTCCCCCCCTCCTTATGGCTGGGTGCGGCGTCCCCTCTCCCTCTCCCCACATGGCCTTTATATATATATATATATATATATATATATCTATATATATATATATATATATATATATATAGATATATATATATATATATATATATATATATATATATACTAGAAGGTGGCCCGATTCTACGCATCGGGTATTCTAGAATTTACGTATTGTGTAGTTCATGTATGATTTTTGTTATATATATATATATAGATGTTGTTGTGTGTAGTTACCAAGTGTTTGTGTAGGGCGCTGTACATGTTCTGGGTGTTGTCTGGGTGTGGCGGGGGGTGAGAGCGGTGTTGTTTGTGTGTTGCGTTGTGTGTGTTGCGTTGTTTGTGGAGCGCTGTGTGTCTGTAGCATTGTGTGTGTGTGTTGCGTGGTTGGTGTGTGTTTTGGGCGGAGGTATGTTTTCTGCAGTGTGTGTGTTGCGCGGTATGTGCGTATATTTATGTATGCCGCGGTGTTTGTGTGTTGGGTGTTGTGTGTGTGCAGCGTTGTCTGTGTGTGTGGGTGTCTGTGTAGGGCGGTGTTTGTGTTTCCCAGTGTGTGTGTGTTGTGCAGTGCACGTGTGTGTGTGTGTTGGGGGGAGGTGTGCACCTCCCATCGTGCTCCATCCCCCATGCTGCGCACCCCCCATCGTGCTCCATTCCCCATGCTGCGCACCCCCCATCGTGCTCAATCCCCCATGCTGCGCACCCCCATCGTGCTCCATCCCCTAAGCTGCGCACCCCCCCATCGTGCTCCATCCCCCATGCTGCGCACCCCCCATCGTACTCCATCTCCCATGCTGCGCACTCCCCATCGTGCTCCATCCGCCATGCCGCGCACTCCCAAATGTGCTCCATCTCTCATGCTGCGCACTCCCCATCGTGCTCCATCCGCCATGCTGCGCACTCCCAAACGTGCTCCATCCGCCATGCTGCGCACTCCCAAACGTGCTCCATCCGCCATGCTGCGCACTCCCAAACGTGCTCCATCCGCCATGCTGCGCACTCCCAAACGTGCTCCATCCGCCATGCTGCGCACTCCCAAACGTGCTCCATCCGCCATGCTGCGCACTCCCAAACGTGCTCCATCCGCCATGCTGCGCACTCCCAAACATGCTCCATCCGCCATGCTGCGCACTCCCAAACGTGCTCCATCCGCCATGCTGCGCACTCCCAAACGTGCTCCATCCGCCATGCTGCGCACTCCCAAACGTGCTCCATCCGCCATGCTGCGCACTCCCAAACGTGCTCCATCCGCCATGCTGCGCACTCCCAAACGTGCTCCATCCGCCATGCTGCGCACTCCCAAACGTGGTCCATCTGCCATGCTGCGCACTCCCAAACGTGGTCCATCCGCCATGCTGCGCACTCCCAAACGTGGTCCATCCGCCATGCTGCGCACTCCCAAACGTGGTCCATCCGCCATGCTGCGCACTCCCAAACGTGCTCCATCCGCCATGCTGCGGACTCCAAAACGTGCTCCATCCCCCATGCTGGCCGCAGCATCAGCCTCTGTGCCCGCAGCATCAGCCTCTGTGCCCGCAGCATCAGCCTCTGTGCCCGCAGCATCAGCCTCTGTGCCCGCAGCATCAGCCTCTGTGCCCGCAGCATCAGCCTCTGTGCCCGCAGCATCAGCCCTCTATGCCCGCAGCATCAGCCTTTTCTGTCCCCAGCATCAGCCTCTCTCCTCCCAGCCTACCCCAGCCTCAGCCTCCCCCAACATCAGCCTCTTTCTCTCAGCCTCCACCCTCCCAGCCTTCCCCAGGATCAGCCTCTCTCCTCCCAGTCTCCTCCAGCACGCCGTGCTCCTCTGCCGACACTCACAGATCCGATCGTATACACTCACACACACACATACACCCACCCGATCGCATACACTCACGCACACACACATTGACGATATTACACATACGCGCTCATACAACATCCGGAGATACCACATGCTTCTGGCCATGTGATCCTCCGGCAGGTCCTGAAAGCTCACAGCACAGTATCGCGGCCGAGAAGCAAGCGATATCCCAGGATGTTGTGAATGTGTGGATGTGATGTGGATGTGATGTGGATGTGATGTGGATGTGATGTGGATGTGATGTGGATGTGATGTGGATGTGATGTGGATGTGATGTGTGTGTGAGGTGTGTGTGAGAGTGAGTGTGATCTGATGTGTGTGTGTGAGTGTGTGGATGCGATGTGATGTGTGTGTGAGAGTGAGTGTGATGTTTGTGTGTGTGTGTGTGTGTGTGTACACTCACCTGGGGCTCCGTGTCAGTTGGGGGAATGCGTGCGGGGGGCGGGGCCAGAGCGTGCATTGCGTGAGGGGGCGAGGCCTGCAGAAAGCCGGGGCGAGAGGCCAATCCGTGTGGGGGGGCGGGGCCATGGCGAACCCAGCGGCCAATCAGCTTTGTGTCACCGTAAGGACATGTCACCGTGACACAATTTTGGAGCATGACAGACAGACAGACAGAATAAGGCAATTATATATATAGATATATATATATATATATATATATATATATATATGTGTGTATATATATATATATATATATATATATATATATATATATAATATATAATATATATATCTATCTAATAATATCTATCTAATATATAATATAGTTGAATTTGCAGCCCAGTATTGACCACCTTCTGCCATTTTCAGGCTGCTGCTTCCTTTGAAGACGTGGAGAAGGTGGCTCCCAGTTACCAGAGGACGCGGCCGGTGGAAGCCGGTGAGTAGCTATACAATGGGCTGGACCTGTGCGTTCTCCCAGGCTGCAGGTATCGAATATCCCGAGGACAGGTATACAAAGGTTTGCAGAAGCTGGAATCAGGTGCACCCAAAATCCAAGTATGTAAAGACTTCTGTCCATTGTAGTGTGGAGGTGGCACTGAGCTATCGCTTGTTTGTTCAAACGTAATAGGAATATCTGTGTATATAAATAATCAAAATGTAGATGTAGTTGCATAATTAAAGGGTATTCATGATTACTGTATAATTGGATCTATCAGAATACATGAGTCAGTTGATGACGCTGGCTGAAAGAGAGAGCATGTCTGTGTGTTCTTTGTCTTATATACATTGATATATTGGCACTGATATACAGCTAATACGGCACCGTCTCTGGATATCCCAAACGAAGACTCCGTTAGCAGTCTTCAACCACAATTCCTCCCTTGACATTAGGACTTCACCAGATGTCCCTGTGTGCCACAGATTTCTGGAAAAAATATTTATCCCCATATATTGAGGCGTAATTGAGTTTGATGCAGTAAAGAGACCCTGATCCTGTTCTACACGTGTCTCCAGATGTTACATTGTATCACAACCTCCCAAAGCTACATCCTAAATCGATCAGAAAATCCTTATGCATTTAGGGTCCTAGAGTAAGGAGAGGTTCTTATAAAGGCCCATACAAATTACCATCAGCTGAACCCATCAGTATCGGCAGTCTGTGGGGGGGGCAATTCGGATCCGGCATGTCCTATTTCTGCCAGAGATGTCTGCCAGTGGCTCTCTGATAGAGAATATAGGAGCTCAGCAGGAGAGAGCTGCGGGACGAACGACCACCCGAACTATCGTACTGCTCACAGCTAATGTGTACATGGCCCTTTAAATCTGGCTCAGTCCCTTTGCACTTGATCACAAGAGATCCTGGTGATCATTTACATCACACTGAAATAAACCACAGAGGATTATATCTGGTAATCCACCAGCTGTGGTGTACTTGCATCAATAACCCCAGTGTATTCTGTGTTTCTCATAGAGGGAAACAAAGCCAGCAGCATACGAGCAAACTTTGAGAACCTGGCCAAGGATAAAGAACTGGAAGACCGTAAGAAGGCAGAGGCCGAGCGAGTGCAGAGGATGGAGCGGGAGAAGGAGGAGCAGGAGCAGGCACGCCGGACGCTGCAGGTCGGTGACGAAGCCCCATAACCGTAAAGTGCCACAGCACTCCTATAGATGGGGGCCTTTATCAGTGCTTGGCTATGGTCCACCTCTAATCCTGACATGACGGCAATGTCCCCCATGCCGGATTAATAGGGATTTACTTTTGTGATAGTTTTACTACCAACCTCACTCTCTCTTCTGAAAATAAGTTACCAGTCTGTCCCCTGCTCTGTCAGCATGGTCATACTCAATGAGGTAGCTTATCGATTGATAGGAAGTGTAAATTACACCCACCCATAGACAATAGACAGGATTGTGGCTACCGGAAGCCACCACCAGGGGGAGCTCAGGAGATAACTACACTGTTCATGAATTGCTTTATGAAGTGTGCTGTGCTCCCTCTAGTGGTGGCTGATGGTATGAATTTTAGATCTGTATATCAGAAAACTAGAGCTCTTAGCACTATTAATATGTGCAGAGATTCTCTTTAATTTTGCACCCCTCTAGCTTGCGTAGTGTTTCTGAGATGGTAGCGTTGTTGGCTAGATTTAGATATTTATTTTTTTTTTGTTCTTAAGGAACAAGAAAAGGCCAAAGCTGCATCTCCTCCTGCCTCTCCGAGACCCCGTCTAGTGTCTGAAGAAGCCCCAGCGAGCCCGGTATACACGGTGAGAAGATGAGCGCCTTCCTCCATGAGGGCATAGATAAATGGCTGTAGATGAGGCTGACTCTTCTTTCTGCTGATCGCAGGACACATCTCCAGTGTATGAGACGGAGCCAACGGGAGCCCCGGCCGTACCCGAGAATGTGTATGAGGAGAACGTGGAATACGAGGAGGCCGTGACCCAGAAAGCTGGAACACCGGTCACTGAGGCTGTATACGACACTGCAGAATACCAAGATGGTAAAGTATGGTGGACACTAGGGGCATGGTATAAATCCGATAGACGGCATCATAAGCGGTGAATCCAGAGAAGCCGCATTAGCTGTAATTTTGTATATTTAATGCATCACAGAATATGCACAACTGCAGGAACTTTTTGCTCCCTGCATCACTGTGCACCCTTCTGAGTGCTGTGCACCCTTCTGAGTGCTGTGCACCCTTCTGAGTGCTGTGCACCCTTCTGAGTGCTGTGCACCCTTCTGAGTGCTGTGCACCCTTCTGAGTGCTGTGCACCCTTCTGAGTGCTGTGCACCCTTCTGAGTGCTGTGCACCCTTCTGAGTGCTGTGCACCCTTCTGAGTGCTGTGCACCCTTCTGAGTGCTGTGCACCCTTCTGAGTGCTGTGCACCCTTCTGAGTGCTGTGCACCCTTCTGAGTGCTGTGCACCCTTCTGAGTGCTGTGCACCCTTCTGAGTGCTGTGCACCCTTCTGAGTGCTGTGCACCCTTCTGAGTGCTGTGCACCCTTCTGAGTGCTGTGCACCCTTCTGAGTGCTGTGCACCCTTCTGAGTGCTGTGCACCCTTCTGAGTGCTGTGCACCCTTCTGAGTGCTGTGCACCCTTCTGAGTGCTGTGCAGAGTGTGGTCACGGCTTTGTTACCTCAATCACTGTGCTTACTTCTTGGCGCTGTGCAGAGTGTGGCTCTGGCTTTGCTCCTTCCATCACTGTGCTCGCTTTTTGGCGTTGTGCAATGTGTGGCCGCGGCTTTGTCCTTCACGTCACTGGGCGGCCACGGCTTTGCACCATCCCATCACTGTGCCCGCTTCCTGGTGCTGTACAAAGTGTGGCCGCGGATTTGCTCACTCCCATCACTGTGCCTGCTTTTTGGCGCTGTGCAGAGGGTGGCTGCGGCTTTGCTCCCCCCCCCATCACTGTATAATTTGTGGGTTCACTCTTCTCTTCCTTTCCTTCTAGCTGAGAATGTGTATGCCGACTACGATGGGGACCTGGGCATCACGGCCATCGCTCTGTACGACTACCAGGCTGGTAAGTGCAGGCCTCTCTCCCGTATTGTTGGGGGGGGGGGGTGTCTTTGGGTTCCGGAGAGTCACGTCCCCTTTGTCTTTCTCAGCCGGCGATGATGAAATTTCCTTTGACCCAGATGACATCATCACAAACATTGAGATGATTGATGACGGCTGGTGGAGGGGCTTTTGTAAGGAACGTTACGGGCTGTTCCCTGCCAATTACGTGGAGCTGCGACAGTAGAAGGTGCCGCCTGTTTTCCCTTCGAGAGGAACCTGCGTCTCAGCCCCGCGCTCGGCACCGGCGCCGCTGCTCGGTTTGGTTGCCGCTGATGAATTTTGCCATAAGTACCTGAGCTGGATCCTTACACTACAAATCATGGTTTCTATTTTCTTCCTGTTCTTTTGGAGAGGGAGCGGCGTTCTGCCTACGACATAGGTTTTTTTTTCCTTTTTGTTTCCCTCTATAGTAAATATTAAGCTTTTAACGTGCAGTTATCTGCTGCAGGCGGGCAAAATGTCTCAAAGGCTGTTAACCCTTTTGCTGCCAGGTGTGCCTTCACTTCATCAGAAGTTTGACCAAGGCTGATCATCGAGCGGTCTCTGCCCCCCTCCCCCAAGTTGGATGGTTTCATAAATGATGGTTGTTCTTAATGACCTGTACATGAAGCCATCTTGATTTTAATGCCCCCTAACCTCATTTGTCGTCAGAACCCGAGGTCTTCTGTGCCATACGTGTATCCGGCCGTGGGTTCCGCGCTCACACCACTAAGTAATTTGGGCTCCGTCAAAGTGACCAATAAGAGGGATTCGGCCACCACTTTCCCGGTCTCCATCTCCCGGTGCCCCGCACTACGTGTCATCCGGTTCCTCCAGTATTACCATAACGGCAGACCGCTGAGTGACCTCAGGCCGAGGTGTATTAAAACTGTGAGCCTGTCGCTTTAAGAAAACCTCCCGTAAGGGTCAGACATGTTTTATTTGCTTTGATTTCTTGCAAACTGGGGCTTCACCCCTGTGTTACACTCCTCTCCCCCCAGACTGCTAGGGGCTTCTTCCTCCTATGATGATTATGTACAAAGGTGGCGGGTTTTGCATCTTTTTAGGAACAAATGTTCAACCTAAGTCCCTTCCACCCTGTGTGGACGTCCATGGAGAGAAATGACTCCTTCTCTTTGGTGGTTACAGCCTTTTTACCTTTCCCCCCGTAAACGGCGCCACTTACCGTATTTTTCGCTTTATAAGACGCACCGGAATATAAGACGCACCCCAAACTTAGACATAAAAAAGGTAAAAAAAAGAAAAATGGGGTCCGTCTTATACTCCGGTGTTCTCTTACCGGAGGGGGGCAGCAGTGGTGGTGAAGCGGGGTCACAGGAGGCACAGGTTGTGCTGGCAGGCGCGGCAGGTCAGTGGCAGCGGGGTCCGTGGTTGCAGGTGCCGTGGTTGCAGGCGCGGTGGCGTCCGCGGTGGCAGGATCCGTGGGGTCCGTGGTGGCGGCAGCAGCCGTGGCGTGTGAGCCGTGCAGCAGGCCGGTGCAGTGAGTGTCCGCGGTCCCGGTTCAGTGGTGGCAGCGGCGGCGGCAACTGCTCAGTGGTGGCAGCGGCAGGGACTGCTCAGTGGTGGCAGCGGCAGGGACTGCTCAGTGGTGGCGTGTGTCCGCGGTCCCGGTTCAGTGGTGGCAGCGGCGGCGGCGGCTCAGTGGTGGGAGCGGCGGCAACTGCTCAGTGGTGGCAGCGGCAGGGACTGCTCAGTGGTGGCGTGTGTCCGCGGTCCCGGTTCAGTGGTGGCAGCGGCGGCTCAGTAGTGGGAGCGGCGGCGACGGCTCAGTGGTGGAGTGTGTCCGCGGTCCCGATTCAAGTAATGGCGCCCGGAGCGACGCATGCGCAGATGGAGCTCTCATCCAAGGGCTCCATCTGCGCACGCGCTGACTCCCGGAGCAGCGCGTGCGCAGATGGAGCTCTCATCCAAGAGCTCCACCGGCGCCATCATTTGAAAGTGGGACCGCGGACAACTGGTAAGCTGCACAGCCGCCCGCCCCGCATGCACAGAGTGGCAGCCAGCAGGCTGCCCGCCCACCCCGCGTACAAGCCGCCGGGTACCTGTGCTTGCGTGCGGTGGCAGCCGGGTACCCATGGCTGTGTGCGGGCGGCAGATGGGTGACTGTGTGAGGGCGGCAGCCGAGTACCTGCACGGGCACCCGACTGCCGCTCGCACACAGCACCCGGCTGCCGCCCGCACACAGCCATGGGTACCCGTCTGCCACCGCATGCAAGCACAGGTACCTGGCTGCCGACCCCACACAGCACCCGCTGCCGCCCGTACACAGCCACGGGTACCCGGCTGCCGCTGCATGCAAGTACAGGTACCCGGGCGCTTGCATGCAGCCACAGGCACCCGCCCGATCGCCTCAGACAGGACCCCCCCCCCCCCGCTACCGCTTTATAAGACGCACCCCCCATTTTCCTCCCAAAATTTGGGGAGGAAAAGTGCGTCTTATAAAGCGAAAAATACGGTATGTCTACAGGTGGTGTCTGGTATTACAACTGGCGCCGATTCACGTCAATGGCGCCGAGCTGTAATACCAAACACAACCTGTAGACACAAGCGGCGCCATTTCTGGAAAAATAGATCTTTTATGCTAATCTCCTACAATTCAATAACAATTTCATGGGTGTTCTGCAGCAAATCTCACTTTGGTAGTGATGCCAGGAAGGCATGGTGCAACACTAATGAATAGGTCGGTGCACGAATGCAATACTAATGAATAGGAGTGGTGCACGAATGCAATACTAATGAATAGGACTGGTGCACGCATGCATCGTGGCTGGCGCAAGATGATGCAAAGTCATCCGCGTTACTGCCTGCTGTGGAAACACAAGCTGCTGCAGAACCCCTTTGATGCTCCAGTTTTTCCATGATGCTCATGTCTGTCCCTGCATGACCAAGGTGGTGTTAACTGTTCCATACATCACGTTTTCCCAGAATTTCCTTTTCCTTTCAGTGTTGTTCTGACTCATAGTTGAGGGCTTTTGGACCAATAATTTGGGCTTTGGCTCTTGCAGTGGACAAGGTGTTGCTCTGGGCCCCCTGTCGGGTGTAACACAGACTAGGCGGGTTATTGGATTTTTAGTCTCTTCTTTTATCTGTATTTTGCATACAGCACTTCATTATTGATCGATGATTTTGTAAATGAAGCTTCAATAAAGTTTTTTGTTTTCTTCAACCATCTGATGTTTTAAATTGGGCTGGATTCATTGGGGGCTTTGATGTACAATGTGGCAGATCTGGAGCCGTGCACATGGGAGTGTGAATGAACAGTTCAGTCATTGTTTTTGCATATACTTCAAAGGTAAATGGCAGCAAAGTAATATATAGATCTGTGTCCAGACGCATGGCGTGTACTGCAGGTGCATATATACTGGCCCTTTAAGAAGATTAGACATTACAGATTTTCCACCCATTGCAACCAATCAGATTCTAGCTGGCATGAAAAAGAAAAAAGTTTGGATTTTTGTGTTGCACCATATAGATTTGCAGCATGGCGCGGCAGGGTCTGTGTGCGCAGCCAGGCGGCCTCCGTCCACACAGCGGGGTGCGCAGCCAGGCGGCCTCCGTCCACACAGCAGGGTGCGCAGCCAGGCGGCCTCCGTCCACACAGCGGGGTGCGCAGCCAGGCGGCCTCCGTCCACACAGCGGGGTGCGCAGCCAGGCGGCCTCCGTCCACACAGCGGGGTGCGCAGCCAGGCGGCCTCCGTCCACACAGCGGGGTGCGCAGCCAGGCGGCCTCCGTCCACACAGCGGGGTGCGCAGCCAGGCGGCCTCCGTCCACACAGCGGGGTGCGCAGCCAGGCGGCCTCCGTCCACACAGCGGGGTGCGCAGCCAGGCGGCCTCCGTCCACACAGCGGGGTGCGCAGCCAGGCGGCCTCCGTCCACACAGCGGGGTGCGCAGCCAGGCGGCCTCCGTCCACACAGCGATGAGCTCTATTAAATATATACAGACCGCACAGACAGACTGTTACATGGACCTAAGGTCCATAAGAAAAAAAGTCGCAACTTTCTACAGTCCGATCTGAATTACAGACCAGACTTCTGCATGTAAATAGCAAACCGCTCCTGCACATGGAGCCGCATTCATAAACACACCGACCATTGCTCATCAGGTTTCAGTATCTGCTTTTTATCATCAGTGTGTGTTTCATGTATGAAAGAATAAAACTACAGAGCTTCTCCTGCCCATAATTACTAATCACGTGCTGCACACTAGTGCCATCCATGCACGGTCTTCACTGAGCCATAGACTTGTGTGGGTAACGTTTTCATCTGTGACTCAGATCAAAAAGGGACATCTTATGAACAGACATCTGAATAGCACCATAGTCTTTAATGGAAACGTGTCTAATTGGTGGCCTTAGGGTATGTGGCCATGATCAGGACTCCCTGCATCCTGGATGCGGTGGATCCTGACTTTCAGGGCCGTGAGTCTCCTCCGCAGGAGACCGCAGCAGCCCGTGCCCACCACAATCAGGGTTCGAGGTACTGCAATCTCTTGCTTGTGTTCTAATTACATGCTTGCGACTCCGCAGCAAAGAATTGATATGCTTGCGGTTTGGAAAGCCGCACCGTAGATCCGTTTTCGCTGCGGGCCGCACACGCACGGTGTGCCTGGGATTTCTAAAAATCCCATTCACTGTGCTTGTACTGTATACCGCAGTGTTTTGGATGTAGCAAAAACACACTGCCTCCAAAACGCTGTGAACCCTTATCATGGGCACGTATTCTTAGTGTTCTCTAAGGCTATGTGCGCACGTGTGCGTATTGCATGGAGTTGCGCTGCGTAACTGCATGTGTCCTGCGTCCCCTGCACAGTCTATGGAGATTTTGCAGGAGCCGTGCGCACGTGGCATATTAGAACGCAGCGATTCGGCTGCTGCCCGAATCGCTGCATTCTAAGAAGTGACATGTCACTTCTTCTGTGCGGTTTGCATGCTGTCTATAGGGAGAGGCTGCATGCAGAGCGCACGAATCTGCCGGCACCATGCGCTTCAGAACAGAGCTTTTCAGCTGCGCTCTGAAGCGCACCTTTTAGGTGCGGTGCAGAGCAGCACATAGCCTTACACACACTAAAGGTCTCACAGTCACATCTGTGTCCATAAAACAAAAAAAATGATAAAATGTATATGAAACACAAATGTCTGAACGAGGCCTAATGATCACTTTCACACTGCAGTAGATTTGCATCATGTTAGTAAATGATGTGCACGTAGTATTAGGTTAAAAGCTAGTGAATATATCTGTTGCTATGAGATATAGGCTCCAACCTGGCCGTTGTAAAACTACAATTCACAGCAACCTTCATCTTTTTGCATAGACAGGACAGGGTTAAGGTCATTGGCACAGGTGGAGCAGCTTAATTCCTAATTGCTGGGGCAGGATCCTGTGCAGCCTCCTCTCCCTGCAGACAGGTCACATCACTGCTCAGGTAGGAAAACGATATCATTCTTATTACTATTAGGCTATGTTCACATGTTGCTTTTTTTTTGCTGTTTTTTTTTTCTTTCTAAGGCTATGTGCGCACTTACCGGATTTTGCCGCGGATTTTTCGCGGATTTGCTGCATGTTTCGCTGCAGAAAATGTTCATAACATCTCTGCAGTGAATCACCAGCAAATCCTATGGAGAAAAAAAATCCTGTGCGCACTGGGCGGAATTTGACAGCTGCATGTTTTGCTGCAGGATTCCCGCAGCAAAAACCATTGCATGTCACTTCTTTTCCGCACATCGCTGCGGGATTTCCCTCCATTGACTCAATGTTAATCATGAAATCCCGCAGGGAATAACGCAGGCAGCAAATTCTGTGCGGTTCACTGCGTTTTCCTGCGTTATTCCCTGCGGTATTTTGCGGTTTACCTCCGGTAATGTACATCGCCTGTCTGCGGTTATGCAGGGAAGTGATGTCATTACAGGAAGAGGAAGCGGAGCAGAGAGTAAACACACACATCACAGACATAGAACACATCACAGACATAGACACATAGACACAGACACATAGAACACACATAGAAAGAAAACGGAAATATAGAAAAAAAAGAACGTGTGCTCCGCTGCATATTTACCTTCCAGCCGAGGTAAGCACACAGCGGCGGCCCGGTATCCTCAGGCTGGGGAGGGAGAGGGGCAGGGGTAATGTCCCCCGCCTCACTCCCCCTCCGGCAGCCGAGAATATCAGCCGCAGCTGCCCCGGCACTGTTGCATGCATTATGCGGCACTACCGGCGTGTCCTCGGCTCTTCTTGCCACCGTGTAGCAGTGGTGGCAAGGTAATACAAGGGGTTAATGATGGTGGGGGACCACCGCCATTAACTCCAGGCTTGATCATGGCAGCGTCTATGCGTTTTTTTACCGCGGGTGCGGTAATCTTTGAGAGCATGCGGAATTTTCACAAGAAAATTCCATTTCCCAGTGCGCACAGAGCCTAAAGCCAAACCTCCTCTCTTGGAAGTAAAAAAAAAAAGAAGCTGCCTCCAAAAATCAGGTTTTGGTGTCATTTGTCCACAGTACATGTTTAAATAAAGTTAGTTTCTTTCACAAAAGCAACAAAATGCTAGGAAAGACACCGCTGCATTTCTTCACTCATTGCTGCAAAATCTGATTGACACGCCGCTTCTTTAAAAAAAAACAGCAGTTTTCCATTTCAGTCAAGAAAAGTGTGTCTGTGTGAGATCTTAGCTTTTGCAGGTCCTGTAAAAAGCAGCTTTTAACTTGCATAAAACGAATATAAAAAAAAACCGCAAAAAAGCAACGTGTGAACAGAGCCTGACAAATCTCCAGTTCTAGCATTGCAGATTTCTGAATCATCTATGAACACTTGTGCTGTAAAGGATGAAGCATGCACCATTTTATAAAAATGTCTTTATTTTCAACTGGTTCCTGATTATAGCCTTGGATGAAAATGTAAATGTGTGTTAGGTTGACCAATAGGTCACAACTGTTGCCAGCGATGACCAAATGCGGAGGGAGCCTTAGGGCCCCCCCTCAGCCCTAATGAGATACAGACAGACTCTGATATCTGCACATAAGGTAAGAAGGAGTGTGCGCTCCAAAGAAGACTGCTAGTTTATCACATACAGGATTTATCAACCTAATAGGGGCGTAGCTATGTCGTATGCATAATCATTAGTTTTGATTCTCGTCATAAGCGACTTTCCATTTCTCAGTAAAAACACAACTCTCATTGTCTTAGACTAGGCGCAGGTCTTCTCTGTCCTTGGGTCTCAGCGTCTAGAGTCCTTGAATCTGCTCTCAGCGTCATAGCGCAGCTGGGTTTGTTTGTTCATCTTACAAAACAACATGAATGTCCATCTATTAACTTAAAATTGAACTCTTTCCTCACATGTGTAATAGATTAATGCAACTCAGCCTGGGCCACAAGTTGTGGTAAAATTCTGCATTGCCATAATGTAGATTTATGTGGGGGAGGGGGGAGTTTCAAGCAACAATTAGACCACGTGCATATGTTCAGTATTTGGTGAGGTTGTATTTTTTTACCTCTAGTATTTGTTTTACGCCTGGTTTTATGTACAATCAGGAAAAGTATAATAAAAATCTGGGCACCACTTCTGCATTTTATCTGCTCCTGGTTTTGGCTTCCAAATTTGATGTAAAATACTAAATGTGTGAACGTGGCCTTAGTGTCTAGCTGCTGCGCCGAGCTGGCTGCAGATCACGAATATGTTTCAGAAGCGCGTTCCTAAAATATGCAGATGGTGATGGAGGTCCCAATACAATGACCTGTATGGTGGGTAGTTTATAGTTTGTTGTAGGCCTCATCTCTCCGGTATATGAGGAATGGAGGGAGCTTCATATAGAAATGTACTGAAGGATATGACCTATACAATGCCCCTGAGAGAGGCTGATACTGGACATGTGCTGGAGGCAAACACATGGGGAAAGATACAAGACCCCGACCAATGTGCACACCGATCATCCATGAGAGAGGTGCACACGTATGGCGAGATCGGGCCAGCGATACGCTGTAACTCTGGTCATGTAACATATATTGCATGTGTGTGATTTGTATATGTGTGATTATGCAGCAGCCAGGGCACAAGCAGGTTGTAATTGTGCACGTCTCCACTTGTAGCCTACAATGGCAACGTCTCATGTGACCGGTGAGCAAAAGTCCAGCAATCTTGAATTTTTGTGCATAATAGTTGCGCTTCACAATGTAAACACAACAGTCCATGGCTGCAGAGTCACAGTCGCCCGGATCTATGGCTTCTCCAGGGGTTAATCTGTGAGTGAAAATGGGCTCCATCCATCTGGGCTTGTCTGCACCATGCACATGGACTTCTCGTAATTAGATCAGGCAGTAGTAGAAATCTCTGCAACTAATCTGTGTGTGAATGTCAGGGATAACACCCGTCCATAAAGATACAGCACCTTTTCATTTTTTCTCCTGTCTTTATTAAAAAAAAAAAAAAAAAGTGAAGGTGTCTGATACACAAGTATATTTGGTGCACCATTCATGGTCAGTCAGTAGACGAGCTGCCCGGTACCCCACAAAACAATGACCCCTGAAGCCCACACCACCGCCTCAGCAGTGACAAACATGGCGTATTAGACTCTGCTCACAGAGGGTTTGTTTTTTGTCAGTTTTCCTTTAGTTAATGGTCTTCCATTGTAATAAGATGGCTTGATGTGGTCGTTCATATTACTTGTTAGCAGCATATGAGGTAACACTAGGACTGTGACAGGATCCCAGGCAGCAATGTAAGATCCTTGCATATATACTGTACACACTGTCATCCATGTAGGTAAACATGGCACATGTTACTGCCACCGCATGTCTGACATGTATAGGCCTCAATTATCAGAATAAGTCTTGTCCATAGCAACCAATCACATCGCAGCTTTCATTTTGCCAGCGCTTTGTTTATCGTGAAAGCTGAGTTGTGATTGGTTGCTATGGGTCCTCAGCTCTTACTAAATCTCGGTGACCATTACTTTACCTCATCGCTCTGTCACCTCTTATCGTTTGTTTTTTTTCGTTTTGCGTGTATGTAGAGTTACACAGACTCCAGTCAGGAGCACAGGTGGCCGCCATGTATGTAGAGTTACACAGACTCCAGTCAGGAGCACAGGTGGCCGCCATGTATGTAGAGTTACACAGACTCCAGTCAGGAGCACAGGTGGCCGCCATGTATGTAGAGTTACACAGACTCCAGTCAGGAGCACAGGTGGCCGCCATGTATGTAGAGTTACACAGACTCCAGTCAGGAGCACAGGTGGCCGCCATGTATGTAGAGTTACACAGACTCCAGTCAGGAGCACAGGTGGCCGCCATGTATGTAGAATTATAGACTCCAGTCAGGAGCACAGGTGGCCGCCATGTATGCAGAGTTAGAGACACACTTCAGTCAGGAGGACGGCTGGCCACCATGTATGTAGAGTTACACACACACTTCAGTCAGAAGGACGGCTGGCCGCCATGTATGTAGAGTTACACAGACTCCAGTCAGGAGCACAGGTGGCCGCCATGTATGTAGAATTACACAGACACACTTCAGTCAGGAGGGCGGCTGGCTGTCATGTATGTAGAATTACACAGATACATGACGGCCAACCGTCCTCCTGACTGAAGTGTGTGTGTGTGTGTGTAATTCTACATACATGGCGGCCACCTGTGCTCCTGACTTAAGTGTATGTAGAATTACACACACACACACTTCAGTCAGGAGGATGGTTGGCTGTCCATTATGTAGAATTACACACACACACACACACACACACACTCACTTCAGTCAGGAGCACAGGTGGCCGTCATGGATGTGGAATTACACACACACACCACTCAGGAGCGCGGTTGGCCGACATGTCCGATAATACCAGAAGCGGTCGGACTCCTATTACTGTAGATACTTTCTGGCTTCCCTCATGGCCGTCCTCCATGAACACTGCCCGCAGTAGTTTCTCTTGTATAGGAGACATTTCCAGGACGGCGAGAGCTGCCCTTTTCATACTTATTGATCCGCTCTTTTCCCGGAGACCCCGCTGCGCAGTGTCGGGGCGCTGTCGACTGACCTATCAAATAATTGATGAGCTGGAACATTGATTGCGAATAAAAGGCCGGGAAATGTTGCAGGAACAGACTGGAAACGCCATACATAAATGCGGGCATATGGCAACGTCCACAGGTCAGAGCTGACATTTTACAAGACCTTTCTGTACTCCTGTAATGTTTAAATATTAAAAGCATTGTCCAGGATTAGGAAAATATGGCTGCCTTCTCTAAACAGCGCCACCCCTGCCCCCAGGATGTGTCTGCTATTACACCTTTGCTCTATTGAAGTAAATGGAATTTAGCAGCAATACCGCACACGACCTATATACTGGGGAAGCGGTGTTTAGGATTCCGGCAGCAATGCTTTGCTAACTCCCCCGGTAAGCAGAGACCTATTGTCTCTACTTTTCCTATATTTCTGGACTGCTGTGCTCCTGTTACTCAGTATTACTTATATATCTGTCTTAGTTACTTTTGTAATGTAAATTGGGCGCAGTCGGCCCCTTGTCTTTACACCTAACACCATTAATGTTACTTGCTGGAACTGGTGTAAAAATGCCAAATGTTGCACTTTTTTTTTTTTTTTTTTTTACACAACTATGGCGACATTTCAAGCAGTTTTACGCCAGAAAATGGTTGAAGACCGCTCGATATGTTGTACAAAATTGAAGAAAAAAAATACAATGTATACATTTTGTAATAAAAATTTTACATACTATAGTTTTTTGCACTTTTTCACATGGGGCTGAATCCTATGAAAACATTGCAGGGTTTCCACTACTGTCCCCTAAACTGGTGGGGATCCGTCTGTCTGTCAGCAGAAGAGAAAGAGCTGCCATGTCTATGTGAGGTCAAAGAATAATGAAAAGAAAAAAAAAACCCCAAAGCTCCCACATAAACCCCTTTAAGAACCCAATTTTAATTATTGCATTTTTTTTTAAATACACAACCATAACTTTGTGTGATATTATATTTTTTATATATATATATTATATATATTATATATATATTATTATATACCATATATATATATATAATCACAATATAAATTTTGCAGATGTATCGTAGTTTTAGAATATATCATTCCCTTTACCATATAATGTACGGTAAAATGGAGACAAAAAAAATTCTAAGAGGTGAAATAGTGAGGAGGGGTAAGCCAATTTTGTTAGTTTGTGCACCGAGCGCCCAGGATGGATGCCATTATTGACGGTGGTATTTAAGGGGTTCATAGCAATCTACGTGACATCTTTCCTGCTGCCTCTCTACATGCCCTGACCGGCTCCATGATGGTCGTATGGTTACACTTTTGCAGTGATAAAAGTAGATGGCGGGAGCTTTTCTTGAAGCATTAGTTTAAAAAAAAAAAAAAACCTTCACAATAGAATTGCAAAATGAAGGCGCCGAATTCTCCCAAACAAGAAGAACATTATGGAGAATTCACACGCTGCAAATTTATGGCAGAAAATCCTTTCCATTTTTTGGGGCAAGCAGAAGGTTTTTTGGTGAGCCCCATTCATTGAATTGGACAATCACAGAAATGCCTGCGACCAATCTTCCTTCACCCTAATAGGGTGGTAGTTTGTAATTTTTTTTAAACTTCTTCTTATGAAAGAAACTTTTTGACCTTTTATTCTCCCCGTCTGTGTATCTTTATGTAAACTCGATAAGCCGTGGCTCGTGTTTATATGAGTAAATATTAATGCCACAACCCCCATAGTCTGCTGGCTTATAATGCACTCAGACTACTGTATATTGTAAAGCAGATCCCACCAGTTCCCAGCATGACTGCACTTTATGTTCAAGGAAAGTGCTCAGGACCGGGGGCTGTACGGCCCCAGTCGCCTTGTCCCATTGTGTAAGGTTATAGATTACTGTTATATGCCCCATAGTCGTTTCCTCTAAAAGCATTTTTATATTCATTCTTCTACAGCAATAACAGAGTCCAACGCCTATAACAAATCTCTGGCCGATCGGCGTGGACTGTGGCAGAGCTGCCTACAAGCGCCAGGGGTCTAGTGCCAGCGAGGGCACAATCTGCATATAGTGACTTCCAGTGGTCACGTCAATAATGGCAATGTAATTGTCCAAAGCCGGATTTAGTTACATTGCTAGAAGGCAGCCACCGGATACATCGGTGTAATGGTGCATGCTCCATGGATGAGATGGCACAGGAGATCTGGTATCATAGGAAGGTCCCAGCCGTCCAGGAGCTCCAATAGATATTTAGTTCTCAGCAGACGCTGAAATATTGAATATCTGCATCTGATCCAAAAATACTGTCTTTATAGAGTACAGAGCTTTGCTGTTTTATACAGCTACACTACAGTTTAAAAGTTTGGGGTCACCCAGACAATTTTGTCTTTTCCATGAAAAAAATCATACTTTTATTTATCAAATGAGTTGCATAGTAAATACAAAATATAGTCCAATGACGAGGTTAGAAATAATGATTTTTACATGAAATAATAATTTTCTCTTCACACTTGGCTTTCGGCACAGAATGCTCCTTTGCAGCAATTCCAGCTTTGCAGACCTTTGGCATTCGAGCTGTTAATTTGCAGGGGTAATCTGGAGATATTTCCCCCCCCTCCCTCAAGTTGCATTGGTTTGATGGGCACTTTTTGGTACCATACGGTCACGCTGATCCCACAACAGCTCTATAGGGTTGAGATCTGGTGACTGGGCTGCCACTCCATTACAGATAGATACCAGCTGCTGGCTTCTTCCCTAAATAGTTCATGCATATTTTGGAGGTTGCTTTGTCCTCTTGTTGTAGGATGAAATTAGCTCCAGTCAAGCGCTGTGCACAGGGTATGCATGGTGTTACAAAATGGAGTGATAGCCTTCCTGATTCAAAATCTAACATACTTGCACAAGGGTTTTCGGGTTTTCAAGGCATTTCTAAACATCCATTAGCCTTCTAACAGCAAACACAATGTACCATTAGAACACTCGAGTGGTGGTTGTTGGAAATGGGCCTCTATACACCTATGTAGATATTGCATTAAAAACCAGACATTTGCAGCTAGAATAGTCATCTACTACATTAACAATGTATAGAGGGGATTTCTGTTTAATTTACTGTTAGCTTCATTGGAATAAATGTGCTTTTCTTTAAAAAATAAGGAAATATTTAAGTGACCCTAAACTTTTGAACTGTAGTATATATGTAATAGATTAAGGTCTGGGAGTTGACATTTGGGCTAAGTTGTTAAAAGTTGTTTTGTAATCTATGCAAAATTGCACACGTTTTTTTTTTTTAACTTCTATGGAGACTTGAGGGTCATGTGGAAAAATCTATGCTCTAATCTGGTCCAATCTATGCATGCGAGGATTAAGTCAGTTACGTTCACAATTTGCAAAAGTTACTAGCCGCAAAATTCAGAGGTCGTCTGATCGTAGCCCAAGCATGTTCAGATGAAGGTATTAAACGTCCATGTGCAAAACGCAACCCTAACCAATGCAAGTCAACTTTTTACGGACCGATGTTTAGCATGTGTTTAAAAAAAAAAAAGCCTGCGCAATTTTTTTTTTTTTTGTATTATGGATCAGACTTGCCAATTATATGTGACTGGAAGCATTAAAAACCGATCTCACAGGTTTCCATCCATATAATGTTTTTTTTATGGAAACATTATTACAATAGGAAACTTATCTTCCCTTTTTTATTATTATTATTATTATTATTAATACACGAGACACAAACTACGATACATGTCAAGAATCATAACTTTTATTTCTGGGCGTAAGGGCTCAGTTCCACTTGCGTTTTGTACGGACGAGTGCAATCTGATAAAACGTCGGATTGCTCTCACTCTAGTGTAAAACTATGGGGCAATGTCAGTCTGCGATGGAGTTCTCATGCCATATCTGCCTGAGAAATCGCAGCATGCTGCGTTTGGCAGCGAGTCTCTGCTCACACGCACCCATACAAGTCTATGGGTGCGTGTGAAACATCGCACTGCACTTGCATGTCATCCAAGTGCAGTGCGATGTACGCAGAGACAGGCTGCGGAGAAGATTCTCTATTATTATATTGCCATCTATTCCATTGTGCTTTACATGTGAAAGGGGTGTACATAATAGGGACAAGTACAATAATCATAAACAATACAAGGTATAGACTGCTACAGGAGGAGAGAGGTCCCTGCCTGCGAAGGCTCACAGTCTACAAGGGATAGGTGAGGATACAGTAGGTTAGGGTAGAGCTGGTTGTGCGGCGCTGTATCAGACTGAGGGTTACGGCAGGTTGTAGGCTTGGCGGAAGAGGTGGGTCTTCAGGTTACTTTTGAAGCTTGTCAAGGTAGGCGAGAGTCTAATATGTTATGGCAGAGCATTCCAGAGTATGGGGGAGGCATGTGAGAAATCTTGGATGCGATGGTGGGGAGAGGAGAGGAGATCTTGTGAGGATCGAAGGTTATGTGCAGGTAAGTACCGTGAGACTAGGTCACAAATATAAGGAGGAGACAGGTTGTGGATGGCTTTGTATGGCATGGTTAGTGTTTTGAACTGGAGTTGTTGGGCAATGGGAAGCCAGTGGAGGGATTGGTAGAGAGGAAAGGTCGGGAAGTAGCGAGGGGACAGGTGGATTAGCCGGGCAGCATAGTTTAGAATAGATGGTAGGGGTGCGAGACTGTTAGAAGGGAGGCCACAGAGCAAGAGGTTGCAATAATCCAAGCGGGAGATAATAAGGGCATGCACTAGTGTTTTTGCAATTTCTTGGGAAAGGAATGGGGAGAGAGTGCTCCCTCCCTCTTCTCCGCACCTGTGACCCCATCGCAAGATCACAGTCGCATGACCCTCGGGTAATGCTTCACATCGGAAGCTATATGTGCAAGTGGAACTGATGCCTTAAATGAATGCTTTTATATACATTTTTGAGAACCCGGCCTTAGGATTATGTGCACAAGGAGTGTAATCTGCGGACTTTCTGCAGAAATCTCCTGCATATTACATTAGGGCTGTTACGGATGAACTTTCCCAAAATCTCATCGATGTGCCATGGAGAAAATCAATGTAAGCTGAGAGGCTCTGCTGATATAAAATCTGCAGCCTTTCAATGCACGATGCAGATATCACTGAGGACGTCGCCCTTTACAAAGTAAGAGTAAATGCATTTGGTGCAGATGTTCTGTCCGGAGAAATCAGTGATGTAATACAGTATCAGCTAAGCCGAAGACCGTTTATAAAGCTCTTCTACACATTGCAGAGCACTGTAGGTCAGTGTACATACAAAAACTGAGTTTTTTGCACTGCATAGAGTGAAATTCAAAGATGACAAGAGGATTTTGCAGAAACAATACTACAATGAGCATAACATTCAGGTAAAAAATATAACGCAAGGTAAAATATGCTGTAAATCTGCATTTCTGCTAACATAAGTGCAGCGTCTTCGGTAGTAATCCTACAATGGATATGACCCATGTGCACATCATGCCCACAGCGTCACACCGCCTTAATAAAACTGTGCAATTTGCAAGAAGCAGACTTAGAAGTACAGTATTTTAATAATTTTAATGCCAATTCACATGGAAGGAAACAAAACAATGTCTGACACATATATCTGATCATGGTGTTTCATATGTGCCTGCACCGATATCTGGAGTGCAGTTCTACCTCCCCCCCCCCCCCCCCCCAAAAAAAAATATTGAAAATATGCTGAATTTCCTCCACATATGTGGTGCACAGCTAGGAAAGTCTCCGATTCAGTGGACGTGCTGAGAGACATAAATGGGCAAAAGATTGTCCTTTAGTATGTCAGCATCCTGGAGGCTACACTGAACTTTTTAATATAACCATGTGTTGAAATCCCCATATAAAGGGCAGCGTACACCTATTTATTTTGGCAGCCACTAGTAAAAGTGCATTATCGCCATATATTCCATAAGACTATATGGCAACCATCATGCCAGGCCTTGTATGTTCTATTATGGAGTGATCAGCCACATCAACAATTTTGTTTGAAGTAGATGGTGTGGATAAGTTTACTGTGTTTTTTTTTTTGTTTTTCTTCCTTTTTTCTGCAGTGAGTGAAAACTTGTAATTAGTGATGAGCGGGCACTACCATGCTCGGGTGCTCAGTACTGGTAACTAGTGATGAGTGGACACTACCATGCTCGGGTGCTCAGTACTGGTAACTAATGATGAGCGAGCACTACCATGCCTGGGTGCTTGGTACTAGTGATGAGCGGGCACTACCATGCTCGGGTGCTCAGTACTCGTAACTAGTGATGAGTGAGCACTACCATGCTCGGGTGCTCAGTACTCGTAACTAGTGATGAACGGGCACTACCATGCTCGGGTGCTCAGTACTTCTAACTAGTGATGAGCGGGCCCTACCATGCTCGGGTGCTCAGTACTGGTAACTAATGATGAGCGAGCACTACCATGCCTGGGTGCTTGGTACTAGTGATGAGCGGGCACTACCATGCTCGGGTGCTCAGTACTCGTAACTAGTGATGAGCGGGCACTACCATGCTCGGGTGCTCAGTACTGGTAACTAATGATGAGCGAGCACTACCATGCCTGGGTGCTCGGTACTAGTGATGAGCGGGCACTACCATGCTCGGGTGCTCAGTACTCGTAACTAGTGATGAGCGGGCACTACCATGCTCGGGTGCTCAGTACTGGTAACTAATGATGAGCGAGCACTACCATGCCTGGGTGCTCGGTACTAGTGATGAGCGGGCACTACCATGCTCGGGTGCTCAGTACTCGTAACTAGTGATGAGCGGGCACTACCATGCTCGGGTGCTCAGTACTGGTAACTAGTGATGACCGGGCACTACCATGCTCGGGTGCTCAGTACTTCTAACTAGTGATGAGCGGGCACTACCATGCTCGGGTGCTCAGTACTGGTAACTAATGATGAGAGAGCACTACCATGCCTGGGTGCTTGGTACTAGTGATGAGCGGGCACTACCATGCTCGGGTGCTCAGTACTCGTAACTAGTGATGAGTGAGCACTACCATGCTCGGGTGCTCAGTACTCGTAACTAGTGATGAACGGGCACTACCATGCTCGGGTGCTCAGTACTTCTAACTAGTGATGAGCGGGCCCTACCATGCTCGGGTGCTCAGTACTGGTAACTAATGATGAGAGAGCACTACCATGCCTGGGTGCTTGGTACTAGTGATGAGCGGGCACTACCATGCTCGGGTGCTCAGTACTCGTAACTAGTGATGAGTGAGCACTACCATGCTCAGGTGCTCAGTACTCGTAACTAGTGAACGGGCACTACCATGCTCGGGTGCTCAGTACTGGTAACTAATGATGAGCGAGCACTACCATGCCTGGGTGCTCGGTACTAGTGATGAGCGGGCACTACCATGCTCGGGTGCTCAGTACTCGTAACTAGTGATGAGCGGGCACTACCATGCTCGGGTGCTCAGTACTGGTAACTAGTGAGGAGCGGGCACTACCATGCTCGGGTGCTCAGTACTGGTAACTAGGGATGAGCGTGCACTACCATGCTCGGGTGCTCAGTACTGGTAACTAATGATGAGCGAGCACTACCATGCCTGGGTGCTCGGTACTAGTGATGAGCGGGCACTACCATGCTCGGGTGCTCAGTACTCGTAACTAGTGATGAGCGGGCACTACCATGCTCGGGTGCTCAGTACTGGTAACTAATGATGAGCGAGCACTACCATGCCTGGGTGCTCGGTACTAGTGATGAGCGGGCACTACCATGCTCGGGTGCTCAATACTCGTAACTAGTGATGAGTGGGCACTACCATGCTCGGGTGCTGTGTACTCGTAACTAGTGATGAGCGGGCACTACCATGCTCGGGTGCTCAGTACTCGTAACTAGTGATGAGCGGCACTACCATGCTCGGGTGCTCAGTACTGGTAACTAATGATGAGCGAGCACTACCATGCTCGGGTGCTCAGTACTGGTAACTAGTGATGAGTGGGCACTACCATGCTTGGGTGCTGTGTACTCGTAACTAGTGATGAGTGGGCACTACCATGCCTGGGTGCTTGGTACTGGTAACTAGTGTTGAGGGAGCACTACCATGCTTGGACGAGCGTGACTCGAGTACCCGAGTATAATTGAAGTTTATTGTGAACTCGAGCATTTTTCTGAGAAATCTTGTTTTCCATTGTACTCGAATCATGCCCATCTGAGCATCCAAATACTCATTACGAGTACGGAGCATGGCAGTGCTCGCTCGTCACTAAATATTAACACTTCTTACTGCTGTATACACAGTACTTGTTCAGCGCTGTGTATGTCGTGATCAATAAGGCACAGACATCAATATACTGTGTCTGCCTTCTCAAGGGACAGTCCTACTGTGTCTCCCCATTCCCCCCAGCCGCAGTGATGGTTTGGAGCATCGATGCAGAATACAATGCGGACTGCCCAGACAATGTATTACAAAGACATTTATTTTAAAGACTGAAGATGTGTGGAGTATTTTCTAGTGTTTTAAAAATGTTGATTTTTTTTTTTCCTAGTGGGTTCCACTTAAAAAAAAAAAAACCTAAACAAAACCTGGCTTCTGCAGAGTTTCAAAGATGACTCTTGTTTATTTACCATAAAATTACGTTCACACAGGTTTTTATGTGGATTTTGCAAATACTTAGAATAAGCTTACTATTAATGTCGATGGAAAACAAACCTACAGTGAACATGTGCATTTTTCCCAGATGAAAGAAGCAGTGATTCTGCCAGATAACTCCAAATTTGATTTAAGAATCATTATGATCAAAGTAAGCGCCATAAAGTGTGACAAAAAACACAACATAAGACATACAATGTTTGTCGATTTTGAATGTGGATATTTCTAGCTGAAAAAAAAAGTAATCTAAAAACCCCACGCATTTCTGCTGCATTTTTACACTTTTTTTTTTCTGCATCAGTTGATTCAGTAATTTTTTTTCAAGCAGAAATACCTCAAGTTTACCCATGTTGCCTCGTTTTTAACGTTTAAAAATACTTGTAAAAGAGCTGCACCATGTGCACATATTTTGATATTAGAGGCAAATTTGAAGCTTATTCGAATAGTATTTGGCCCGGATTCATAAAGGCCCGTGCTTTGTATGCCAGTCTTAATGAATGGAGCGCTGGACATCCATTAGGAGTTTAGTGACTATTATACCTTCCATGTGTCACCCCCCAGGTCATAACTATGTAACTACATTTCACACCTAGTCCCACCATCCTCCACCTACTTTTCAGAAAGTCAAACGCCAAAAATGTTTTTCCACAACCTCGTGTTGTGCAAAAATTGGTGCAACATTTCAAGCAGTTTTCCACCAGATTTTTGATGAAAATGTCTTCATATCCCTGGGACCTTTTGAAGCAGTTTTTCATCTGGATTTAGCAGCAGAAACCACTTGCTTTGACACACAACTTGTCACAAACACTGCATGATTCCAGCTGTTTCTGTTAAACTGAATGCCAATCCCATATTCCTTCATGTTACAATTAGAGATTAAAGGACCTGTGGATATTCGGGTTTGCCGAATCCGCACAGACTTGGGGAAAAATAAAGTTTGGTGCAGGAACCAAACTTGGCCCCAGACAATGAACCTCATACAAGTCAATGTGATAAAAAATGGTGATCATTAGGGCTAGGAAGCTGCAAAAGAAAGCAATATGAGGGTAAGAGCAGGACAGTTATACATACCATGTTTCCTGGAAGAAAACACTGCAGTCAGAGTTCTTCCTGGGCCTGCTCATTAAGTTTCATGAATATTCACTGCTTCCTCCGCCCACCCTCTGTGCAAGCGTCTGTAATAGGGTGAGCAGCATGTATAGCAGTTATCAACCAATGTGTCGGTGTTTGTGTTTGGTTGCAGTCCCAGTTTATGTAAAAAAAAAAAATAATTAAAAAAAAATGGTGTGTGCTTTCACCCATTTTTTAATAACCAGCCTGGGTAAAACAGATGGCTATGGGCTGCAACTCCAGCGATCTGCATTACCTAGGCTGGTTATCAAACATAGAGGGGTTCCCATGCAGTTTCTTTTTAATTATTTAAATAATTAAAAAAAGAAAAACAAAAATAAACCAGCGTGGGGTTCTCCCCATTTTTGATAACCAGCCAAGGTAAAGCTGTCAGCTGGGGGTTGGTATTATTAGGGCGAGAAGAGCCATGGTTATTGGCCACACCCAGTCTGAAAATAGCAGCCCACAGTCACCTCAGAAGTGGGGTATCAATTAGATTCTCTAATGGAATGGAGCTTTACCCAGCTCTTCCGACTACCCTGGTGTGGTGGTAATATATGGTGTTGATGTCAGCTGTGACTTGTCAAAAACCAGAGCTGCCATCAAGCCCTCTATCAGTAATGAGGGGGCATCTATGAGACCCCCCCCCCATTTATAACCGTGTAAGTCGAAAGTATCGTATTTTTCGGACTATAAGACGCACCGGACTATAAGACGCACCCTGGTTTTAGAGGAGGAAAATGGGAAAATAAAACTTTAAGCAAAAAATGTGGTCATGACACACTGTTATGGGGCGAGGATCTGCTGCTGACACTGTTATGGGGGTAATGTCCCCAAATTCTCTACTAAGGTACCCCATCCTGGTAATGATCCTCCTGCCTTGTATATGATCCTGCTATAAACCCCCATCCAGCCTGTTCACATGCCCCCCCCCCATCCAGCCTGTTCACATGCCCCCCCCCATCCAGCCTGTTCACATGCCCCCCCCCATCCAGCCTGTTCACATGCCCCCCCCCATCCAGCCTGTTCACATGCCCCCCCCCATCCAGCCTGTTCACATGCCCCCCCCCCCATCCAGCCTGTTCACATGCCCCCCCCCCATCCAGCCTGTTCACATGCCCCCCCCCCATCCAGCCTGTTCACATGCCCCCCCCCCATCCAGCCTGTTCACATGCCCCCCCCCATCCAGCCTGTTCACATGCCCCCCCCCCATCCAGCCTGTTCACATGCCCCCCCATCCAGCCTGTTCACATGCCCCCCCCCCCATCCAGCCTGTTCACATGCCCCCCCCCCATCCAGCCTGTTCACATGCCCCCCCCCCCATCCAGCCTGTTCACATGCCCCCCCCCATCCAGCCTGTTCACATGCCCCCCCCCCATCCAGCCTGTTCACATGCCCCCCCCCATCCAGCCTGTTCACATGCCCCCCCCCATCCAGCCTGTTCACATGCCCCCCCCCCCATCCAGCCTGTTCACATGCCCCCCCCCCATCCAGCCTGTTCACATGCCCCCCCCCCCATCCAGCCTGTTCACATGCCCCCCCCCCCCATCCAGCCTGTTCACATGCCCCCCCCCCATCCAGCCTGTTCACATGCCCCCCCCCATCCAGCCTGTTCACATGCCCCCCCCCATCCAGCCTGTTCACATGCCCCCCCCCCATCCAGCCTGTTCACATGCCCCCCCCCCATCCAGCCTGTTCACATGCCCCCCCCATCCAGCCTGTTCACATGCCCCCCCCATCCTGCCTGTTCACATGCCCCCCCCATCCTGCCTGTTCACATGCCCCCCCCATCCTGCCTGTTCACATGCCCCCCCCATCCTGCCTGTTCACATGCCCCCCCCATCCTGCCTGTTCACATGCCCCCCCCATCCCGCCTGTTCACATGCCCCCCCCATCCCGCCTGTTCACATGCCCCCCCCATCCTGCCTGTTCACATGCCCCCCCCATCCTGCCTGTTCACATGCCCCCCCCCCATCCTGCCTGTTCACATGCCCCCCCCCCATCCTGCCTGTTCACATACCCCCCCATCCTGCCTGTTCACATACCCCCCCCCATCCTGCCTGTTCACATACCCCCCCCCATCCTGCCTGTTCACATACCCCCCCCCATCCTGCCTGTTCACATACCCCCCCCCATCCTGCCTGTTCACATACCCCCCCCCATCCTGCCTGTTCACATACCCCTCCCCATCCTGCCTGTTCACATGCCCCCCCCCCATCCTGCCTGTTCACATGCCCCCCCCCCATCCTGCCTGTTCACATACCCCCCCATCCTGCCTGTTCACATACCCCCCCATCCTGCCTGTTCACATACCCCCCCCCATCCTGCCTGTTCACATACCCCCCCCCATCCTGCCTGTTCACATACCCCCCCCCATCCTGCCTGTTCACATACCCCCCCCCATCCTGCCTGTTCACATACCCCCCCCCATCCTGCCTGTTCACATACCCCCCCCCATCCTGCCTGTTCACATACCCCCCCCATCCTGCCTGTTCACATACCCCCCCCATCCTGCCTGTTCACATACCCCCCCATCCTGCCTGTTCACATACCCCCCCATCCTGCCTGTTCACATACCCCCCCATCCTGCCTGTTCACATACCCCCCCATCCTGCCTGTTCACATACCCCCCCCATCCTGCCTGTTCACATACCCCCCCCATCCTGCCTGTTCACATACCCCCCCCATCCTGCCTGTTCACATACCCCCCCATCCTGCCTGTTCACATACCCCCCCATCCTGCCTGTTCACATACCCCCCCCATCCTGCCTGTTCACATACCCCCCCCCATCCTGCCTGTTCACATACCCCCCCCCCATCCTGCCTGTTCACATACCCCCCCCCATCCTGCCTGTTCACATACCCCCCCCCCATCCTGCCTGTTCACATACCCCCCCCCATCCTGCCTGTTCACATACCCCTCCCCATCCTGCCTGTTCACATGCCCCCCCCCCATCCTGCCTGTTCACATGCCCCCCCCCCATCCTGCCTGTTCACATACCCCCCCATCCTGCCTGTTCACATACCCCCCCATCCTGCCTGTTCACATACCCCCCCCCATCCTGCCTGTTCACATACCCCCCCCCATCCTGCCTGTTCACATACCCCCCCCCATCCTGCCTGTTCACATACCCCCCCCCATCCTGCCTGTTCACATACCCCCCCCCATCCTGCCTGTTCACATACCCCCCCCCCATCCTGCCTGTTCACATACCCCCCCCCCATCCTGCCTGTTCACATACCCCCCCATCCTGCCTGTTCACATACCCCCCCATCCTGCCTGTTCACATACCCCCCCATCCTGCCTGTTCACATACCCCCCCATCCTGCCTGTTCACATACCCCCCCATCCTGCCTGTTCACATACCCCCCCATCCTGCCTGTTCACATACCCCCCCATCCTGCCTGTTCACATACCCCCCCCATCCTGCCTGTTCACATACCCCCCCCATCCTGCCTGTTCACATACCCCCCCATCCTGCCTGTTCACATACCCCCCCCATCCTGCCTGTTCACATACCCCCCCCATCCTGCCTGTTCACATACCCCCCCCATCCTGCCTGTTCACATACCCCCCCCATCCTGCCTGTTCACATGCCCCCCCCATCCAGCCTGTTCACATGCCCCCCCCCATCCAGCCTGTTCACATGCCCCCCCCCATCCAGCCTGTTCACATGCCCCCCCCCCATCCAGCCTGTTCATATACTCCCATCGTGCTCATATACCATCCTGGTATATGGCCTGTATCCTATAGCACAGAGAAAAAAATAAACGTTTATACTCACCTTTTCCTCACTCCCTGCAGCACCGATCATCTTCCTCTCTGGCACGCTGATCTGTGTGTGTGGAGCCGTTCCCCTGCAGCACGCGATGTCTTCCTGTCTGTGCCGATCAGCTGACCAGCTCGGCACAGATCAGCTGACCAGCTCGGCACAGATCAGCTGACCAGCTCGGCACAGATCAGCTGACCAGCTCGGCACAGATCAGCTGACCAGCTCGGCACAGATCAGCTGACCAGCTCGGCACAGATCAGCTGACCTGACCGGCACAGATCAGCTGACCGGCACAGATCAGCTGACCGGCACAGATCGGAAGTCATCGCGTGCAGCAGGGGGGCGGCTCCACACACGGGGACGGGGGAGTGTACTGATTCACTGCACCCCGCGCTGGTAATGACGCGCGGGGGGCAGTGAATACAGCCGCACATGATCACTCCAGGCTGTAATTGCCAGGGGTGATCATGCCGGCTCTTTACTATGCGCGCGTCCCCGCTCATCCTTCCGCCCACCTGTCAGTGCCGGCTTCAGCGCTGAGAGATGGGCGGGAGGATGGGCGTGCATATGTAATGAGCGGGCCCACGTGGTCACGGCAGGCGCTGCTGCTGCCTGCTCGTGCCCCCGATGACCTGCAGCACCCTCATTCCCAGCCGCAGCCCTATAGTCAGACCATAAGACGCACCCCCAACTTTCCCCCAACATTTGGGGGAAAAAAAGTGCGTCTTATGGTCCGAAAAATACGGTAATAAAAGCAGAAAATTCTTTATTTGAAATAAAAAACACAGGCACACCTTTATTAACCCCTAAAACACCCCTGCAGGTCTGACGTAATTCACACGACTTCCCACGACGATCCCGGCTCAGCTAAATCCAGAGGCTGCAGTGATTGAAAACATGACTGCTTACCGCAGCCTCTGGGAAACCCAGAGGACACCGGGGGAGGGAGCCCGGCTGTGAGAAGTGGTGATGTCACTAAGTTCACAGCTGGGCACTCCCACAGTACCAACTGTAAATGCCGGTGAACCCGTTGCCTGATTGCAAGACATGGCAGCACAGCAATCCTGAAGTCAGTTTATTGCAGTTCATAGCAAAGGGCTCGCCTGCTGCCCTCTATGAACTCAAGCGACCGGATTGCCATACTGTCAGATTGCGGGGAAACGGCAGCACAGCAATCAGGTTACTGGAATTCACAGCTCCCCCGCTGACCTCTGTGAACTCAGTTGAACTCGCTGCCGAATTGCCAGACTGCTGTGCCACCGTGTCCCACAATCCAACAGTCTGGCAGCAAATTCAATTGAGTTTACAGAGGGCAGTGGGGGAGCACCCAGCTGTGAACTCCGGTGAACTGACTGACATCACCGCTTTTCACAGCCAGTCACTGTTTCCATCACTGAAGCCTCTGGATGTAGCAGAGCCAGGATCGTCGTAGGATGGACCTGCAGGGGTGTTTTGGAGGTTAATGGGTGAACCAGGGTGTGTGTGATTTTTCTTTCAAATAAAGGATTTTTCTGTGTTTGTGTTTTTCTTTTGAGTTACTAACCTTAGGCTTGATGACAGATGTGAATTTTGACAAATCATAGCTGATATCAACCCCATATATTACCCCGATTGCCACCGCACCATGGTAATCAGGATGATCAAGGTAAAGCGCCAAAGTTAGCGCATCTAATGTGATGTGCTAATTGTGAGGTAGCTTTTAGGCGTGGATGGGCCAATAACCATGGCTTTTCCCACCCTGATAATACCAGCCCCCAGTGGTCCACTTTACCTTGGATACTTATGAATAATGAAGGAACCCCCTATATTGGTGAGAACCAGCCACTCTAAAGCAGACCGCTGGGGGTTGCAGCTGGTTATGAAAAATAGGGAGGGAGCCCACGTCATTTTTTTTATGTTATATTTTTTGTACAGTCGTGCGCAGGCCAATTCACAGAGATGCCAATACTTGACATGGCTGTGATGGGACCAAAAGTGTCCACACTGGAAAAACTTGCTGAATGGCTGCTCTGCAGCCTTTCAACAAGCTTTATTCAGATGACTTACTCCAACAGAAACTTGACGTACAGGTAAAAGTCTGTGTTCGGGTTTGAGACTCGAACACCTCGGTGTTTGGTACGAACCCTGAAATTTACAGTTTGGGTTTGCTCATCCCTAGTTACAATGTTTGATACAATCTGATGTATTCAATAACTGGTTTCCCTCCCTTCTCTATAGAATGTAAAAAACATTAATTCAAGAGAGTTGGCAACTTGGTATCATTTTTATTGAATAAAAAAAAAAAAAAAAGAACATTATTTTGTCTGCAATCAGAGCCACAATCTTAGTGCAATATGATATTTATTTCTTACAGTAATTTGGTTGCCATACAATAGTATTGAGGATTTGGAAAAAAGTGCAATTACAGTAGCTTGAATTATTAATTTTTTTTTGTTTTCAAATTTGTTCTTTATCATTGGAATTAAAAGCACAAAAAAGTACAGCAACATTAACAATGTGAACACAGGCGGTAACACAAACCAGAGAAACAGACGCACTTTAAAGAAAGTGTGTGTGGGGGGGCGGGGGGGAATCTGTGCTAAGTGTGGGCTCTGATATGGTTGAATCCAAATTAAAAGTTTGTGTTCCGCAGGTTTCCCAAAACTTAATTTAATGAAACAAGATATCACAGGGAGAAATGCAAATAATAAAAAAAAAACAAACAAAAGAAAAGAAAATAAGACCCCTGTGATGTGGATAAACAGTCACACCTAGTCATTTGTATAATGTAACAAAATAATCCGAGGAGAATCACAGGATTTCTCAGTCACTGGCAGCTGTGCAAGTTTTACACAATTTACAAGATAAATTTTGTTTTTTTGTTTTTTGTAAAGTTTTGGTGTTGTATACACAGAAATTACATAAACTAGATATGTCAAGAAAAAAAGTCTCTTAAATTACACTATTTAACAAAAAGTTCTAACCTAAACTCCCCCAGCGACTGCGCGTGTGATCAGGATCTTCATTTATTTTTTTGATCTGTACGGTTTTCTCGTACAGTAGGGGGCCGGTAGTCTCGGGCGGCATGGCTCAAACTGGCCATACGAATATACTAAATATATCTATGACAACTTTTTTTTTTTGTAAATTTTTTTTAATAGCAAATATGGACGATCACCTTTACGCCCCATACATCCTTCCATAAGACACCATGTAAAAATAGACTATATATTTTAGCTCTTTAAATAGTGTTTCTAGTAAATACAGGTTTGTTAGGTGCCTATCGAGGGGAAAAAACAAACAAAACACATCCATTCAAGGGTCTTCGCTGTTCAGACACCGAGCCATCACCGGCACACAGTGAAGCAGACTTGTTATGGGGCTTGGCTGAATCCTTTACATTCGCTGAAAACCCTGAACTGATCGACCCAGCCAAAAGTCCTTCTATAGAGACGCCCCTAGAACAATGGATGGGCCAGAAAAACATGGCCCAAATAACACTGGTACCCTGGTGCGATCTCTGCTGCCTGTGGGGAAGCATGGCTGCTCTCGCTGTGCGTGGGGGATGGGCTCGCTAAGAATTAATGTGAAGGCAAATGTAAAAATCTCAATGTCTTCCGTAGTCATCTCTTTCCACAACGATGACTTATCGCAAGCACATATCAGCAATAACTGGCACGTCAGAGAGAGGTAATACCATATTCTGGCCTTTCCGATATCCATCTTCTGAAGCTATCACCAAGTGGAAGACAACGATGGCTGCAAAATCATTTCTACACTTTAACAGGGTTGAGAAGTTCCACTACGGAACGATGGACCAAGAAAAAAAATAAATAAAAAGTGGAGTTTGTGGTTTAATTCATTTTTGTAGGTACAGTCTGGCCTCAGCTGGAAAAAAAAAAGCCCCAAAACTCTGGAAAACAACCAAAAACCATCTCAAGTAAAACACCTTTTTGCTTTGTTTTTGTTTTTATATATATATATATATATATATATTTTTTTTTTTTACTTTATTACAATGATAAATTTCAACTTTGATACAAATTTGTACCTGCAAAATAATACCACGTAAGATCTACAACCCTTTCCAGTCTCAGAGTAGCCCGCAGTGGGAGAAGGGAAGGGCGAAGGAGGGTCACCTATCCGGAAAAAAAACACCCCAAAACAACAAAAAACCTGCAGAGGCCTCCCTGACGCTGAACAAGGGATACATGACTTGCTTCCATTAGGGGGTTGAGTTAATTTCTTCTCCTGTTCAGTAATCGCTGCATTATCCGTACCCACTTCTGAAGAAAGATTTGTTCTTCTGCAAAGAAGTTCTATAAAGGTAGAAAATACAACTCAGCTCAGCTGGTTCAGAGGCATTCAAATGAGGTGGATTTTTTTTCTTTGATTTTTTTTTTTTAAAAAGGTTGTTCTAATGTTTTTGCTTTTATTTTCCAAATATTTATTCCACAGAAATAGAATTATTAAATCACAAAAGGTTTTTTTTTTTCCATTTTTTTTTTCTTTCAACAACTAAAGTGGCACGAAGGCTGCCCAGTAGACCAGCCACTTATCTCCTTAAAATATTGTGCTTATAAATATTATCTGTACAGCTATTTAAACTTGTAAAGAAAGATATTTTTTTTTTTTCAATTAACATTTTTTTAAATACTGTTTTAAGGGCCCTGTTAAGAATTTTTTTTTTTAATCAGGTGGGAAAGAAAAAAAACGAAGAGGCAACACAAGAAACTTCTATCTGTCCAAGAGTTGCTTTAATGCTCGTTCTATGTTCATTCGATGCCCGACTCTTGTCACCCCCAGATCTATCAAATCTTCCTTCTGAAGGCTCGGTAGATGGGTCCCGTCAATTTCATTGTCCATGAACATCTCCTTGTGTTCTCCCAGGTGTAGACTCTCCAGCCAGTCGGCTACGTCTTGCTTAGTCCACATGTGGACAGGCTTTGCTGAAAAAGGCTTATTGGAAATTGGCTGTTGTAAAATCGATGGAGAGGGGGATCTGCTTCTCCCCATGTTCATCCCAAAAAGATCCCCTGTAGGGGGCGGAGTGGGTAGAATAAAGACATCAGAAATGGAGGCAGGTGGAGCAGATAGGGGACCAGGCTTGATATCTCTGGTGATCTCGGCAGGCGATACCACGGGGCTTGGGGCTCGTCTCATCCCGGCGATCCTGCCGTCGAATTCGGGGGTCCTGTTCTGCAGGGTAATTGGCTGGTTGGCTCCCGGACGGACCGTGAAAGTGACTGTGGTATTTCTGTTACCTGAGACAGTACTCAATACATCTGTGCCCCTATGGAGAGAGAACGGAGACGTTAGGGAGGATACCGGGTGTGAGATCTGCTCTGCTGCATATATAAAAATCATAACATTGCAAAGAAAAGGAAACCAAACCTGGACAAGTAGCGGATAAGATATACAGGGATGAAATGGAACTTTTTTTTATTTTTTTTATTATTATGAGGAAGGACATCCTTGCTCCCTATTTGCAATGGAGAGGCGCCTGCACATGGGTAACAGACAATGAAACACTTTTAGGTTTACAGAACTTCTATCGACTGATGTGGACGCTGCAGACCGGCCGCCTGATATCTCCGCATCGCCTACGTCCATTGTGAATTTAATCAAGTGCCAATACTAGTTAAAGAACTCAAAGTCCCAAGGATAAGCTGGGGATGATCAGAAAGTCCCCGAGCCGTCAGTACTGACCACGGGCTGCACATTGTGTTGTGGCCGCGCTCACAGCTGCTGCCGCTTAGTCCCCTGAAGGTAAATGGGGAGCAGCAGAAATGAGCTGCAGAATAAGGGAATTGTCTGAGCATCATGGAACGTCACTCAGCCAATCGCTGAGCTCATATCTGCCTTATCAATTAAAGAACTTGTCTTCCTTTGAGGATTGTATTTTTATTATTTAAATGCATGAACATTTTGGCTTTAAATCCAATTGCAAAAATGATTTCATTACATATTCTTCACAGATTGCCTTCTATAGCCTGTGTGTTACAGACTGCAGAATAAGCTAACTGAGAATCTGTCAGTGAGCTCGCTCTGATGGTCTAACAGCAAGTCTGTAACTGATCTTTCTTTTTCTGAGCTCCTCTCAGTTGACGTACACAGATCACATGAAAAATTAATGTTCAGGGAAACAAAGAGCCTTTAAAAAGCAAAACTGTGAAAGATGTTTAATGAAACAATTGCAAAAAGTTTGGCACAAGAAATATATGCATGGAAAAAAAATTTGTTCCTAAAAGTGGATAATCCCGTTTAAACTAATAAAATGATTTGTACCTGTAGTCACCAGTAGGGGGAGCACACTACAATGATAACAGAGAGAGGGAAGGAGCCAGCACTGCCTGAGAATGGCATGCCAAAAAAAATGTTTTTGTGTAAATTCACAATTATTCCAACTGTATCAGGTATATGTGTGTTTTAATATGGTTCTGCTTTTAATTTAATTAGTTAGTCGTATGGCACATTGAAAATATAAATATAGGTAGGACCCCCTATAGAGATTTTCCTTGACGTTGGCAGGAGCGGCTCAAATTATTGATCAATCATTTGCAAAAAATCTCAATAGTACAGTTGGAATAATTGTGAATTTACACTAAAAAAAATATTTTTTTGCATACCATTCTCAGGCAGTGCTGGCTCCCTCCTCTCTGTGTTGTACAATGATAACAGCATGTGCCCTCTAGTGGTGACTGCAGGCAGAAAATGTTATGTGATGCAAAATTGAATTTTATTTTTTTTTTTAAAGAGGGAAGCAATCATCAGGATTTTCCTATATAACCTAAAGCCAGTGCTATACTGGCACTATCAGGCTGATTCTATACATACAGTGCTATACTGGCACTATCAGGCTGATTCTATACATACAGTGCTATACTGGCACTATCAGGCTGATTCTATACATACAGTGCTATACTGGCACTATCAGGCTGATTCTATACATACAGTGCTATACTGGCACTATCAGGCTGATTCTATACATACAGTGCTATACTGGCACTATCAGGCTGATTCTATACATACAGTGCTATACTGGCACTATCAGGCTGATTCTATACATACAGTGCTATACTGGCACTATCAGGCTGATTCTATACATACAGTGCTATACTGGCACTATCAGGCTGATTCTATACATACAGTGCTATACTGGCACTATCAGGCTGATTCTATACATACAGTGCTATACTGGCACTATGAGGCTGATTCTATACATACCTGTAGTGGTCAGCTAGGATGTTTAGGTTTTGAAATCCAAGAAAGTAAAGTTTATAAAATCATCAGCTTGTTGAGTGACAGCAGCTGAGGATCAGATAATATCTGGGGGAATATGCATAGTTATCCCCTCCCCCTGTAAGAATTAGCATAATTATTATACAATTGATTTTAATTTTTCACTAACAGGACCTGTGTGAGGTCATACCCATGTGACCAAAAGGGTTGGGGCCTCAGCAAACAGAAAAATATTGCTCCCTGGTATCAGCTTTGTTGGCTGAGGCCCCGCCCCTTCTGGTCACATGGGTATGACCTCATTGAGTCATTACACACAGAGGGGTCTATATGTAGAGTCTTTACATTAACAGACATAAACACGTGAAATAGATCCCTGTGTGTAATGACTCTATATAATATATAGGAATAGATCCCTCTGTGTGTAATGACTCTATATAATATATAGAATAGATCCCTCTGTGTGTAATGACTATAATATATAGGAAAAAGATCTGTGTGTAATGACTCTATATAATATATAGGAATAGATCCCTCTGTGTGTAATGACTCTATATAATATATAGGAATAGATCCCACTGTCTGTAATGACTCTATATAATATATAGGAATAGATCCCACTGTGTGTAATGACTCTATATAATATATAGGAATAGATCCCACTGTGTGTAATGACGCTATATAATATATAGGAATAGATCCCTCTGTGTGTAATGACTCTATATAATATATAGGAATAGATCCCTCTGTGTGTAATGACTCTATATAATATATAGGAATAGATCCCACTGTGTGTAATGACGCTATATAATATATAGGAATAGATCCCACTGTGTGTAATGACTCTATATAATATATAGGAATAGATCCCTCTGTGTGTAATGACTCTATATAATATATAGGAATAGATCCCTCTGTGTGTAATGACTCTATATAATATATAGAATAGATCCCTCTGTGTGTAATGACTATAATATATAGGAATAGATCTGTGTGTAATGACTCTATATAATATATAGGAATAGATCCCTCTGTGTGTAATGACTCTATATAATATATAGGAATAGATCCCACTGTGTGTAATGACGCTATATAATATATAGGAATAGATCCCTCTGTATGTTATGACTCTATATAATATATAGGAATAGATCCCTCTGTATGTTATGACTCTATATAATATATAGGAATAGATCCTTGTGTGTAATGACTCTATATAATATATAGGAATAGATCCCTCTGTGTGTAATGACTATAATATATAGGAATAGATCTGTGTGTAATGACTCTATATAATATATAGGAATAGATCCCTCTGTGTGTAATGAATCTATATAATATATAGGAATAGATCTGTGTGTAATGACTCTATATAATATATAGAATAGATCCCTCTGTGTGTAATAACGCTATATAATATATAGGAATAAATCCCTCTGTGTGTAATGGCTCTATATAATATATAGAATAGATCCCACTGTGTGTAATGACTCTATATAATATATAGGAATAGATCCCTCTGTATGTTATGACTCTATATAATATATAGGAATAGATCCCTCTGTATGTTATGACTCTATATAATATATAGGAATAGATCCTTGTGTGTAATGACTCTATATAATATATAGGAATAGATCCCTCTGTGTGTAATGACTATAATATATAGGAATAGATCTGTGTGTAATGACTCTATATAATATATAGGAATAGATCCCTCTGTGTGTAATGAATCTATATAATATATAGGAATAGATCTGTGTGTAATGACTCTATATAATATATAGAATAGATCCCTCTGTGTGTAATAACGCTATATAATATATAGGAATAAATCCCTCTGTGTGTAATGGCTCTATATAATATATAGAATAGATCCCACTGTGTGTAATGACTCTATATAATATATAGGAATAGATCCCTCTGTATGTTATGACTCTATATAATATATAGGAATAGATCCCTCTGTATGTTATGACTCTATATAATATATAGGAATAGATCCCTGTGTGTAATGACTCTATATAATATATAGGAATAGATCCCTCTGTGTGTAATGACTATAATATATAGGAATAGATCTGTGTGTAATGACTATATAATATATAGAATAGATCCCTGTGTGTAATGACTATATAATATATAGGAATAGATCCCTCTGTGTGTAATGATTCTATATAATATATAGGAATAGATCCCTCTGTGTGTAATGACTCTATATAATATAAAAGAATAGATCCCTCTGTGTGTAATAACGCTATATAATATATAGGAATAAATCCCTCTGTGTGTAATGACTATAATATATAGGAATAGATGTGTGTAATGAATCTATATAATATATAGGAATAGATCCCTCTGTGTGTAATGAATCTATATAATATATAGGAATAGATCCGTTTGTGTGTAATGACTCTATATAATATATTAGGAATAGATCCCTCTGTGTGTAATGACAGTATATAATATATAGAATAGATCGCTCTGTGTGTAATGACAGTATATAATATATAGAATAAATCCCTCTGTGTGTAATGTCTCTATATAATATATAGGAATAGATCCCTCTGTGTGTAATGACAGTATATAATATATAGAATAGATCGCTCTGTGTGTAATGACAGTATATAATATATAGAATAAATCCCTCTGTGTGTAATGTCTCTATATAATATATAGGAATAGATCCCTCTGTGTGTAATGACAGTATATAATATATAGAATAGATCGCTCTGTGTGTAATGACTCTATATAATATATGCGTTTCCTTTTTTGTATTAAATTAATGAAATAAATTAACTTTTTGAGGATATTCTAATTTATTGAGATGCACTTGTACTTCTGATAAGGTCTATACCCATTGGCCGTGCAGTGAAGCCAGGTAAAGCAGTGATTGTACAGCCATTACTGACTGGCAGAGAGCTCTTAGGCTGGGCCCTGGCTTTCTGCATGTAAATATTTCATGCCGCGCTTTACTACAGTATTATGAGTGCTGCATTATTAATGGTGCCCGTGTGTCCCTACAGACATCAGTGTCGCTCCGGCTGATCATCATCCCCTCCTAATTTCTATCACGTTAAATAAAAACACAATCTCCAAATTCCTGATAGTCCAAAAAGTGGCCACACTATACTCCCGTGTGACTCAAATAAAATGTGAAGTGTTTTCTTTTAAGAAATTTCTGAATTCCCCAGTATTATGGACTTTTGTAGGACTGCATTCACACATGCAGTTTTTTTTTTGGGATGGGGGGGGGGTGTCATCCCTTTATGGTCTATTCCTAGTTTGGAAGCTGCAGAAAAATGGCCCTTTGGAAAAATTTAGGGCTTTCATACACCAGAAAAGTACACTGCAAATTGTATTGCATTTCACAGGGTGACATGAGTGAAATCTGCAGTGTGAGATGAGATTACGACATCCACAATGCGGCCACTGTACGGCGGTACACGATGCGTCCTCTGTTGCGGAGGAAAATCCACAGTGTATGCGGCCTGTAGGAAACGATCGTCACTTTTCAATCCTTTTGGAAAGGATTCTTTCAGTGTTTGGGATGTATAATACAGTGTAAAGCATGGAGTAAGGTGCAGAGGAGCTAAAGCATAGGCAGTAAAAACTGACTTGTGACCAATATGAAAACTGGTGTAATTTTTTGGTCTAATAGTTTGAAAAGCATTATACATTTAGTCCTCAAAAAAATCTAGCATTACATTGTATAACAGTGAGCCTCTGTATTAGGCCCGAGGCGCCCGGGGCCGCTCCCACTGTGACTTTTGTCACTCTTTCATGTATTCTTCTAAATATCCACTAGGTGGCAATATAACATAATGACAATCTCATCCAGGATGAATGACAGATGACGCTCTGTGACCACATTACTTATGGGAACCCGGACCCTCCCCACGTGTCACATCTGTTGTGTTTAACTGAACAGGATTCACTTATCAGCAGCTCCAGAAACTCTGGATTGTTCCAGCAACTTTCACTAAAGCCTCCTATCCTATCTAGGATATAATTATAAAAATATTGCTTTATTTCAGGGCAGCACCACAACATTTTACATCATATATCTATCTACATAAATAGTTGTGTTCATACATTACATTAATTATCCTGAGTTACATCCTGCATTACATCCCAGAGCTGCACTCAATATTCTGCTGGTGCAGTCACTGTGTACATACATTACATTACTGATCCTGAGTTACATCCTGTATTATACTCCAGAGCTGCACTCACTATTCTGCTGGAGCAGTCACTGTGTACATACATTACATTACTGATCCTGAGTTACATCCTGTATTATACTCCAGAGCTGCACTCACTATTCTGCTGGTGCAGTCACTGTGTACATACATTACATTACTGATCCTGAGTTACCTCCTGTATTATACTCCAGAGCTGCACTCACTATTCTGCTGGTGCAGTCACTGTGTACATACATTACACTACTGATCCTGAGTTACCTCCTATATTATGCTCCAGAGCTGCACTCACTATTCTGCTGGTGCAGTCACTGTGTACATACATTACATTACTGATCCTGAGTTACATCCTGTATTATACTCCAGAGCTGCACTCACTATTCTGCTTGTGCAGTCACTGTGTACATACATTACAGATCCTGAGTTACCTCCTGTATTATACTCCAGAGCTGCACTCACTATTCTGCTGGTGCAGTCACTGTGTACATACATTACTGATCCTGAGTTACCTCCTGTATTATACTCCAGAGCTGCACTCACTATTCTGCTGGTGCAGTCACTATGTACATAGATAACTTGTACTGATTAGGGGTTACTTCCTAAGGCGCATGAGGTTCTGCAGCAGCTGAGGCGGTTGTTGTGAGGTTACATTTTAGTGTTTATCTTCTCTATTCTAGTTTATGCTCTACGTTTACCATTGCTGTTCTATGAGGCCTCCATGTTTCTCTTATTCTTCTAGCCTATTTTATTACACCCCCATGATTTGCCTGTATATAATTATCTGCCTTTTCCGCTCCCAGTGGTTTAGTTACTTCCATTATCAATCATTCTGTCCTTGCTGTCTTTACATCGGCTATTTATGCGCTGACCATGTGGTGGCTCTATACCAAGTGCAGTCACACAATATACACTGGAGATCAAAATTAGAGAAGAACACCCAATTTGCTAAATGTGCAGTCATTGTGTCGTCCTATGTGCATATGTCCCAACATGAGGAAACTCGCAGGATTTTTACACTTATTTCATAAACAGAGTTTATTGTAAATCAAATCATAAAAATGTAAATGAGATAAATGAAAAAGACACGGATCAGAATTAGAGAACACTTTCAGATCCCTGCAAGCTATTGGTAGTAATCCGGCACCTGGTGCTAATTTCCATAATTACTTGACAAACCCTAACTGGCAGCCTAACTTTCCAGTTTGCACTGACTTTGCAAAAAATGGTGTGCCATTCCAAAGTGACTGAAACCCTCTGGCAGCAGGTTGTCCAGATGAAGACCAAAGGGGTGACCTTAGCCATAGCAAGAGAAGTTGGTCGTTCCAAGTCTGTGATTTCGAGAATATTGCATCTTTGAAAGTTTGTGATGTTGTAAAGTCCCCAAAGAAGGCTGGTCACCCTCAAAAGACAAATGCAAGAGAGGACAGGATAATGTGAAGAATCTCCATGGGTAATAGTTTCAACACTGCAGCTGCAATTGCTTGCCAGTTCAGCACTGAACAGGATAAAGAACTGTCTCGTCATACAGTGTCACGACGTGTAAGAGCATTTGGACTGAAAGCCCACTGCATTGATCAAACCTCTCATTAGCAGAAAGAATCTCAAGGCTAGACTCACCTCTTGTGAGGAACATGTTGTGTGGACATAGAAGTGGTCCACAGGTCATTTTAATGATGAAACCAAGTTTAATTTATTTAGTTCTGATGGGAAAGATTATGTTCATCAACAAACTGGGGAAAGACTGAACCCAAAGTGTGTTAAGAAGTCAGTGGAAGGTGGTGTAAGAAGTGTCATGGTTTGGGGAATGTTTTCTGCAGCAGGAGTTGGACCTCTCATACAGCTACCTGGCAGAGAGTATGCAAGTGTGGATCAGAATCCTCTTCAACAACACTTGGATCCTTACTTGTGTCCATCACTCAATCAGCAGCAATTGTCATGCAGGATAATGCCCCCTGTCACACAGCACATCAAAACGGGTAAAACAGTTCCTGGAAGCAATGAAATGGCCACAGCCCAGAGTCTTGATCTAAACCCAATAGAAAACCTCTGGAAAATCCTTGGTGACAAAGTTATGGCTAAGAAATCCACAATAGTCACAGAACTGCAGGAGAGACTGGAAGAAGAGTGGGAGAAAATGCCCCCAGAGCAGTGTGAGAGACTAGTGATGTCCTGTGGAAGAGACTGGAAGAAGAGTGGGCCAAAATCCCCCCAGAGCAGTGTGAGAGACTAGTGATGTCCTGTGGAAGAGACTGGAAGAAGAGTGGGCCAAAATCCCCCCAGAGCAGTGTGAGGGACTAGTGATGTCCTGTGGAAGAGACTGGAAGGAGAGTGGGACAAAATCCCCCCAGAGCAGTGTGAGAGTCTAGTGATGTCCTGTGGAAGAGAATGGAAGAAGAGTGGTACAAAATGCCCCCAGAGCAGTGTGAGAGTCTAGTGATGTCCTGTGGAAGAGACTGGAAGAAGAGTGGTCCAAAATCCCCCCAGAGCAGTGTGAGAGACTAGTGATGTCCTGTGGAAGAGACTGGAAGAAGAGTGGGCCAAAATCCCCCCAGAGCAGTGTGAGAGACTAGTGATGTCCTGTGGAAGAGACTGGAAGAAGAGTGGACCAAAATCCCCCCAGAGCAGTGTGAGAGACTAGTGATGTCCTGTGGAAGAGACTGGAAGAAGAGTGGACCAAAATCCCCCCAGAGCAGTGTGAGAGCCTAGTGATGTCTTGTGAAAGAGACTGGAAGAAGAGTGGGCCAAAATCCCCCCAGAGCAGTGTGAGAGCCTAGTGATGTCCTGTGGAAGAGACTGGAAGAAGAGTGGGCCAAAATCCCCCCAGAGCAGTGTGAGGGACTAGTGATGTCCTGTGGAAGAGACTGGAAGGAGAGTGGGACAAAATCCTCCCAGAGCAGTGTGAGAGTCTAGTGATGTCCTGTGGAAGAGACTGGAAGAAGAGTGGGACAAAATCCCCCCAGAGCAGTGTGAGAGACTAGTGATGTCCTGTGGAAGAGACTGGAAGAAGAGTGGGACAAAATCCTCCCAGAGCAGTGTGAGAGATTAGTAATGTCCTGTGGAAGAGACTGGAAGAAGAGTGGGACAAAATCCTCCCAGAGCAGTGTGAGAGTCTAGTGATGTCCTGTGGAAGAGACTGGAAGAAGAGTGGGACAAAATCCCCCCAGAGCAGTGTGAGAGACTAGTGATGTCCTGTGGAAGAGACTGGAAGAAGAGTGGGACAAAATCCTCCCAGAGCAGTGTGAGAGTCTAGTGATGTCCTGTGGAAGAGACTGAAGAAGAGTGGGACAAAATGCCCCCAGAGCAGTGTGAGAGGCTAGTGATGTCCTGTGGAAGAGACTGGAAGAAGAGTGGACCAAAATCCCCCCAGAGCAGTGTGAGAGACTAGTGATGTCCTGTGGAAGAGACTGGAAGAAGAGTGGACCAAAATCCCCCCAGAGCAGTGTGAGAGACTAGTGATGTCCTGTGGAAGAGACTGGAAGGAGAGTGGGCCAAAATCCCCCAGAGCAGTGTGAGAGCCTAGTGATGTCCTGTGGAAGAGACTGGAAGGAGAGTGGGACAAAATCCCCCCAGAGCAGTGTGAGAGCCTAGTGATGTCTTGTGGAAGAGACTGGAAGAAGAGTGGGACAAAATCCCCCCCAGAGCAGTGTGAGAGCCTAGTGATGTCCTGTGGAAGAGACTGGAAGAAGAGTGGACCAAAATCCCCCCAGAGCAGTGTGAGAGCCTAGTGATGTCTTGTGGAAGAGACTGGAAGAAGAGTGGGACAAAATCCCCCCAGAGCAGTGTGAGAGCCTAGTGATGTCCTGTGGAAGAGACTGGAGGAAGAGTGGGCCGAAATCCCCCCAGAGCAGTGTGAGAGCCTAGTGATGTCCTGTGGAAGAGACTGGAAGAAGAGTGGGCCAAAATCCCCCCAGAGCAGTGTGAGAGCCTAGTGATGTCCTGTGGAAGAGACTGGAAGAAGAGTGGGCCAAAATCCCCCCAGAGCAGTGTGAGAGCCTAGTGATGTCCTGTGGAAGAGACTGGAAGAAGAGTGGGACAAAATCCCCCCAGAGCAGTGTGAGAGACTAGTGATGTCCTGTGGAAGAGACTGGAAGAAGAGTGGGCCAAAATCCCCCCAGAGCAGTGCGAGAGCCTAGTGATGTCCTGTGGAAGAGACTGGAAGAAGAGTGGGCCAAAATCCCCCCAGAGCAGTGTGAGAGCCTAGTGATGTCCTGTGGAAGAGACTGGAAGAAGAGTGGGACAAAATCCCCCCAGAGCAGTGTGAGAGACTAGTGATGTCCTGTGGAAGAGACTGGAAGAAGAGTGGGCCAAAATCCCCCCAGAGCAGTGTGAGAGCCTAGTGATGTCCTGTGGAAGAGACTGGAAGAAAAGTGGGCCAAAATCCCCCCAGAGCAGTGTGAGAGCCTAGTGATGTCCTGTGGAAGAGACTGGAAGAAGAGTGGGACAAAATCCCCCCCAGAGCAGTGTGAGAGCCTAGTGATGTCCTGTGGAAGAGACTGGAAGAAGAGTGGGACAAAATCCCCCCCAGAGCAGTGTGAGAGCCTAGTGATGTCCTGTGGCAGCAGTCATTCACAGCGACGGCCGGTGCACGTCCTACTGATCGGTGACTGTTGTTACCTGCAGAACATTTACTGATCATCTCTCTCTAGAGTCATTGCTGCTCTCTTAAGTGTCATCATCACGTTTTGGCAAAATAGAGATTTTATGTTGATAAACCACGGATCTTTTGTAAAACACTGTTCTAGTGGCATGGTGCACCCCCTACAAAAAACCTTCCAATGTTCATCAATGTAGATTACATTATTTCTGAAAAAAGCAAGTGATCTTACATTTTGATCTCCAGGGATCTCAAGTGATGAAGAATTTTGATCTCCAGTGTAAAGTGGTGTTCTCGAGTCCTCGTGGCCAGCCAACAGATGGGTTATAGGCTTTCCTTATTGCACAGGTGATAGAATACTAAGGAAATCTTGGAAACATGATCTATTGGTGTCTCATGAGGACTAGAGGTGATGAACGCTGGTATAAAGCCTGGTTGGACGCCAGTGGAATAAGCCTTTGCCCTACTGCAGACTCCCAATACACGAGGCAGCTAAATGCTGAACTTCACATGACAACTAGAAAATCACCAAAATGCAAGATGTTCAGGTTTGGGAGGATCTATAGATGTCTGGAGTATTGTAACTTTTCTGCCATCGCTGTTTATCATTCTATATCCATATTATAAATTACCATATCATTCTGCCAGGAGGCTGCAGACCTGAGGTCTCATCAGCTCCTCCGGCTCAGAAAAGGTTGTTAAAAGTTTAATGTAAATGATTTGGATCCTCAGAAGTCTTAAGATTTCCCAGAGAAAAGCGTCTGCCACGGTACAGATCAGGGTTTTGATGTTTTTCTTTTCTTTTTTTAATTTTCTACATTTTTTAGGCAATTAACAAATTTACATATCAAAAGTAGGAGGCCGATAATATCTCGAAGTCTTTCTGTATCCGATGGCTGCTGACGGTTCAGCTAAGGACATCACCACATGTTCATAAAATGACTACCTGGACCTTGGTGAACAGGATAATGTCCAAGATTTTTGGTTTACCGAGAAGACGTCTCACACTTTGCTACTGAAATTGGCTTTATTTCTACTGAGAAAAGTCAAACAAGTCGAGTTGTATGCGATTTTAAGCATGTAAATCCCTGAGGATTGTGACCGCATGCGCCCCGATATGTAGTCATGAATCGGCAGTGTACAGTCACACAGCGTCCCGAGAGTGGACAACTCCTTTAAGAGGAGCACACCTTTTAAAGAACTTGGAACATCTTTCAGGCGGCCTGTCTGCCAAAGTCAAAAAATATGGGAAAACGTAATGCTGCCACCAGGGGGAGCCAGAGCTCTGCAGCAGAAGACACTACACAGAGCAACGAGAACCAAGAAGTAAATACACAGCGTTCTCATACACTGCCTCACAGCACAGCTGAGATGCAGAGCTGCAGGGCATGCGAGGAATAGTCAGGCAGGCTGGGTCAAACACTATACGGGCAGAAGCAGGACCGGAGGAGCAAGCAGAAGCGGAGTCAAAGTCAGGCCAAGGTCAGTACCGGAGGAAGCAACCGAGTGGGGAAATAGAAGAGGGGACGGAACACAGTCAAGGGCACGGGGGCACAGGAACAGACAGATCAGGATATCACTCACAGGACCAGCAATCACAGGCACGGTGCTAAGCTTATAGCCGGCGCTGGTTCACTGGAAATGTCAGCTTTTAAGGCATCCAGGGTCCGAAAGTGAGGCCCGAGAGAAGGCTCCGCCCCCTAGCCATGTGGACGGGGAGGCGAACCATGACAAAAACACTATAATAGATGCAACTTTTTGTTGAGCGACAATACAAAGCTCCACACACTTCTCAGAAATGTGCTGGATGTAAAAACACCAAAAGTTGCAAAGTTTTTGCACAAAGTGGCCCTGACTGCGAACTCTTGCCACGTATATGTAATGTTAATATATGCCTGAGTATATATAAAAAATTGAATATTGAGTTTTAGCTTGGACCGTGAAGAAAGCGGTTTATACCGCCAAAACGCGTTGTCCGTAACGCACCATTTCCTGCAATTTATTATTTACAGCTCTGTTACATTTTTTAATTTTTCAACCAATAAATTCATTGTTTTATGCCAACCGGACCTCCTGATAATTGCTGGATCCCTTTTTCTTCTTCTACTTAAAAATTGAATATATTACGATTAAATCTCTTATAGCTTCCACCCTACACCAGCCCAATCCAGTGATAAAACTGAGTTTTCAGTGGCTGTACCCATCCAGGCCACGAGAGGGCCACCATTTCCAGGCAGCCTTCGTCTGGTTACATTTAGATATGTTCCTTGTTCTCTGACACTTTCAATAACTGAAAAAAATGCACTGAATGAACCAAGACAATGGGAATAGCACGTAAAAAGCGGATACTGTACCTTGTGCAGAGACTTGGGGGTTTCATTCCAGTTGGTGAATCTAATCCTTCGCCGGGCTTTGTGGCTTTCTCTCTGTTCATTTGTTGCAATATGGAATTTAATTCACTAATGACATTGGCTTTGGGACTTGGCATGACTAGGCTTTTCACCTCTGGGGCATCGCCCCATAACTTGGAGGTCCTTAGATACCCAGCTTTTGATAAACTGGGCTGCATCCCTAGCGGGGGAGGAGGTGGAGCAGGAGGAGGGATAACAAAAGTGTCCATGTTTTCTTCCAGGACGGCGTCCTTATAAAGTGCATTGCTTTTGTTTATTATGGGCTTCACTTTTGGCTTCGGAGGTACTGGGGGCTTGTCCACTAGAAACGCTTGCCCATCTGCATAGACTGTACACGTGTCCAAATTTTCACCACCCTCTGAGGATAACGTAGATATGCTGGAGACAGTGGAAATAGTGCTAGTTGTCTCTAAGTGATGGTCGCTGCCACTGCGGCTGTCCACCTCCTCGATCCCAGAGTCTGTGACGTTATCAAAACTTTCTGGGTGTTGCATGTACGAGGCAGGCAGGCAGTTCGACAGAACCCCAGGCTTTTTACTTTCTAGAGAAATAGAGGCAACATTGGGATGATACGAACCAGGGAGGAGGGTGCCATTCTTCCTCTGCATCAGCAAGTCTGCCAGTGTAGCCGGTGGCATTGCAGAGACGTCCTCTGGAATATCAAAACTGTTGGCAAATTCGAGAGGAGGCGGCAGTGGCTCAGTGAAGATAAAGTCCTCATCGACGTCTATTGAGGCAAAAGGTGGAGGAGGGATGCGGAACGGAAGGATGACCGGTTCATCCACAGAGCACACGGAAACAATGGCTTTATTGGGGGGCGCTGGCGAGCTGCCATCGCTTGTTTTGGGTAACGCGTTTTCTACATTAGCATTTGGTTCGGTTGCTGGAGTTGCTGTGGTCTGATTCTCCGGAGAGGCCTCTATTTCTACGTCTTCGTTGTCGTTAAGTAGGTTCTCTGCTGTGGAGGCGTCCACCGTATGTACCATGAGCAATCCAGCGGTCTTCTGCTGCGAGGTGTCCATAATGTTGATCAGCATGTTCTTTTTCTCTTCGTGCCGTTTTTCTTCCTTCACCGTTTCCGTGTCATGTTTACTTTCGGTCTCCTGTCTTTTTAAGACCCCGCGTTGATTTTGCCTATTGGTACTGGAGGCTGCAGCAGGGAACGAACTTTCTGCATTGGAGCGAAGTTTTGTATCGATGAAGAGAGGCTTATTGAGATCGGACTTGTCTGCTTCCGTGGGACTAGGACTGGGCTGACTTTGCTCTTTCATTGCTCGGTCTCTAGCTGCTAACGCCAGTGCCAGCGGTGAATTCGGATCTAGTAACTTCCCTGTCACTGGGTGCATGTAATTTCCAGAAACATTAATCCCTTTAGTTGTGTTGTTTTCATGTCCCTTTCCTTTTCCTGATCGCACATTATTTGCATCTCCAATGTTTCCAAATGCATTCGCCGTTCGACTTAAAATTAGCGAGGTCGGGCCTACAAATTGCTTAAAGCTCTCCTCATTACAGAACATGCCCTCGTCGATGGACTTGGAGTGCCGTAACCTGGGAATGGGTGTCGGGCTAACACTTTCATCTCCCAGGTCCGTAGACAAAAATGCCGGAGAGTTTCGCCTGGCCTCTAACCTTTTCTCTCTGTCCCTCACTGCTCCGGCAATGGCTGCAGCAAAGGGACCGGTGACGTTGAGGGAGTCGTCTGGCCTTAGCTGTCCCTGCTGCTCTGAGGTTTGCAGGTCCGTCTCCATGCTACTTCCCTGGCTGCTCTTTCCGCTGCTGCTTGTTGAAGGTTCTTTGATGATGATGGTTGGGATGGGAATGGAGCAGGTTTTCTCTGGGCTATCCTCCACATTAGACTGTTTTACCAGCATGCCCTTCCGCCTAGCGGGTTTCGCCGGCACGTATACAGCTTTATTTCCTAACTTTCCCACTTCTGAGTAAGGGTTTTCAGGTAATTGGCCTCTCTTATTTACAAAGTTCTGTTGTTGAGATGACATTTTAGAACTATAAAGATCTTCAGAGTCTAAAGAAAACCTATCCGTCTCGCGTCTGTAATACAAGCCCTTGTCTCTCATGATCGTGCCCATGTTATCTGTCCGCCCAGCCGGGAGAGGAGACTTTGCACCTGTAATCTGGTTGAACGTAGGCTTGATGGTTCCATATCCTCTCGGAGATGGAGACTTGGGTGAATTAAATGGTGAGGGGGATGGAGGAGGCGGTGATGGAGGTAATGTTGCTGGTGGGGGTGGAATATCTTCTGAGGCGTCGGGCATAGATAAGCTTCTTGTAAACTTTAACATTGGAGGTGCCAGAAATTGCCTTTCTTCTTCCGTTATACCTGTAACCACAATGAGCAGAGTGTGAGACAGTTATCATGGATTCATGACTAAGGGGATTGCTATATACAGGGGAGATCTATCATAAATTTAAGGCTTTATGCACACTTTATCATCCTTTCTTATATGCTCCAATTCATCTACAACCAAAATAAAGCAACTTTGCAAAAAGTCTCACTCAAAAACCCTTTACTGTTTTATATATTCTCTTATGCAGCAAGCACTGTACCAAGATCCACAAGATAGTTAAGTGTCTGATTGCTTGGACCCCACCGATCGGGAATCTGCATCCCCTGATTGAATGGAGCATTGGTCAAAGGTGCACAGCGGCTCCATTCCGAGTCTATTGGACTGATGAAGATAGCAGAGTGCAGGGCTCGGCTATATCTAACAGTCCCATAGACAATGGGGATTCAAGACCCCCCCCCCCCCAATTCTTGTGATCGATGGGGCTCCTAGTGACTAGACAATGAACTATCCAAAGGCTGCCATATTGGCCCACTGTTAGATTACTATCTTCATTTCCATTATGTCCTAAATCACTAAGGACCTTCCATCAACTGAAATGCCTTAAAAGGGGTTCTCTAGGCTTCTGATACTAACGGTATATTTTCCGGAAAGCTCATCTAATAAGATCAGAGGAACTCTGAAATACCAGGCCCCAACTCATCAATGGTGGGGCTGGAACACTGTGTAGTTGCCCTCCTCGGGTACTGCAGCTTAGCTGCTATGGAAGTGAATGTGATTCGGTACCCGAGAATGAAGGCTGCAATGTTCCCCAGTCTACTTCTGGCATCCAGAGGACAAAGTAATGGCTGATCGTGAGGGACAGGTCATCAATATCGGAAGCCCACAGAATCCCTTTCACTCCAGTCTCCTGATTTTTGCAGTTGCCTGTATAACAGATGGTTGAGTGACCTTTAGGTCAATTTAATTTAATGTACGTCTGGTCCTCTGCCAAAAAGAATCATCGCAGTGCTTTATCTATGGCTTTTATGCTGCTGCATATAACACTGGATCTTTATATATTCTTTATGCTGCTTTTATTATTTTCCATAATGATACAGACACGCGGCTACGACCAGCAATAGACACCGAGCATTGAGCCTCATGTTCTGCAAGTGGTGGAGACCAAACCATGGAGGTGATGCCCGGTGCAGGCGCTCTATAATTTCGGTGCATCCGATCCCATCTGATTGATTGCTGAGGATATATTTTGTCTACTCTCGTTGTGTTTTTATACATTTAATAATTTTTGGACACTATAATATGGATTGATCCTGATGTTCTTGACTCTTCTTCAATCATGCAATAACCATTACACCGAGCATGGATATCCCCTCTCCGTCTGGTCTCCACCATTATTCATACATGAGGCCCCCACCAGTCAAAGTGAGGATATTATAGCACCGTCTAATGAGGGGAAAACCGGTTATCTTTCAGAGATTAGAGAGAAATAGAAAGGTCACATAAACCAGTCCGAAGACCTAAAATTAAGAATAAAAGCAACACCACAGTGAGCTGAAAATACAAATGGGATGTGTTATTTTATGAATCAAGGGAGAGTATCTCTGTGCCTCGTGAAAAAACAATAATATAACGAACATTTGTCATCCATTTTCCACTGACAAAGGTTCTGTTTCAAGAACTAGAAGCTTTGGTTGGACTTTTCAGTTTGAGCTTTGTGTTTCGGACCCTTTATGTGAATGTTCAAATGTTTAAATTCTGATTACCGTAATTTCCGAATACATTTTTATAATGGATTCAAAACACAACTTTATGGCTACCTGCGGCCACCACTAGAGGGCGCTCAGGGCTTTAGTGTATACAGTCATATTTTGAGATTATATATTTATTTTTAAGATAATTTTGTCTGAAAAGTGGCTCCATTCACAAAGCTGAAAACATTTCTCAGCTCAGCGGTTTGGATCTATAAATGCCATGAATATTAATAGTAGACATTTGGGTTATGGCTATGCAGCGACTTGTGGCCATAAAACAAAAAAATCACAATGGCATGCCACCTAAAGGGAGTATCCAGGACTCTAATGTCAGGTCCCACCAATCAGGAATTGATCACCAGGGCCATTAATCTCATAGTCGTGTCCCATCCCACCGTTTTAGAGTATACTTCATTACTTTATTTTGCTTTCTGTAATCAGAGTTGTGGAATTTCCCTGTCTGAGTACCGACCAGAAAGGCTGAGACAGGGAAAATCCCATACACTACTGAGCAGCAGTTAAAAGTTACTTCTAAAGTAGCACGGACCCACCATGTGAAATAGCAGCATGATGTGTAGGAGAGAAGGTAACAAAATAGGGAAATAATGAAGTATATTTCAGAGAGTCATAACTTTGTAATGAGATAGAAAGATATCTTTCTATCTAGATATACACATACAATGTATAAAAAAAAGATTAGTTACTCTTTAGGTTGCTACAGTAGTGAAAATGACTATGGTCATGTAACCCACGATACCTCGACCCCCACACCAGTTGGCAGAAATTCAAGCCTGCTGTATTTCGCGCACCCACTTTCACTATCACTAGGGGCCTTTTGAGCAGCGTGCTAGACGCAGAGGCGGCCTGGCCACTTTTTCTAACAAAACGTGCCAACTTTGGCTCTGAATGCCAAGTGTAGCCCACAGGAGAGCATAGGGGTGCATGCAATTCCTGTGGACAATGGCTGTGGTTGAACATTGCACTGCAAAATGTAGTTGCAATCTAAAAAATGCCAAAAAAAAATGCACTTTAAGATGTCAGGTTCTTAAAAATGTAATTAAGGAATTAATGTTTGTTTGTCTGTGTTTTGGAGAGCTGTATGGTCACCGGGGTTGTACGGCAATTGCAGCCATTTTTGTTGTCGCTTTGTTAATGGCTGTACAGCCACTCCTTTATGGTGATATTTTTTTTTTTTACTTTAGATACTTTACTGCTCTTTAATGTTTTGTAGTGATTGAGTCCGTGACTAGCAGAGATATTATGCGGGGGGGGGGGGTCACGTCGTTTTGTGTGCACCATCTTCTAGGCTTGAAACGATTTTCAAACCGTGACACCAACTAAAAGCAAAAAATACACATTTCTGTTCAAGCAGATCACACGAGAGCAGCGAGGACACAAATGGGATAAAACACCAGAACGACGGATGAGGAAGGAACATCAAAAGTACAAATCCAACAAAACTTTGCTCGGTGGGTAAAATGACATGAACGCATCCCATAATATCATTAAGGGTTGTCAAAGTAAGACAAATGTTATTGTGTCCCCTCCACAGAACCATGTGCAGTCTGATGGCTTCAGCGCAGCCATGTTTGATTGGATGGTTCATTGAGTTGGGTGTTACAATGTATCTAATGAATCGTCATCAGGTTCTGTTGCTTTAAATTGCTATTTTCTTCGCCAGCTTCAGAGCTTTCCGTGTCCTCATTTCACCCCCGCAGCTCGGAAAACCTGAGGAAAGGGACTTGTCCAGCGCCACATGAGATTCACATCAAGCTGTCTCACCAGATCATCACTCATCTGCGGCCCGGCCCAACTGGCCAGGAATGGTCTGCTAGGCAAGACGGCTTGGTAAGGATGACACAAAGCACACCGGCCACATAAATCAGAGGCGATTGATCGTCAGGCTCCCAGGAGACACGGAGGATGGTCTGGGCCCACATTTGGGACAGTTTAACACTGATTTACGTAAAAAGGATATGTAGGAGGTCTGGGATGTTGGGGATAGGTATGAGGTGGTGGATGCACTGTAAAAAGGGGAATCTGTTGCCAGGTTTTTGCTACCCCACCTTAGAGCAGCATTATTTAGGGGCAGAGACCCTGAATGCAGTGATGTGCCACTTACTGGGCTGCTAGTTTTGATAAAATCGCAGTTTTATCTGCTGCAGATCTACCAAGTCTCTGAATGATGAGCTTGGTATAACCCCGCCCACATCACTTATAGCTTTCTGCCTACACCCAGTGCATAGGCAGAGAGCTGCCAATCAATGATGAGGGCGGGGATAAACAGAGCAGAGGAATATGATGACTACCTGGCAGCAGGCTGCAGACAGTCACAGGTGGAGATACGGTAATACCGGTCACTACGACCTGCAACATGGGTAGGCAGCAGCCGGCATCTGGGGGTTGGCTGATCTGTGAATTAGCTGCCCAAAGACAGGGGCTGTCTCACGAGTCTATGCATTACTATAGGCCACATTTATGACAACTGTTGGGGGAGAGCTACATGAGTCCAATATGCAGCGGATTTCACAGTCAGAAAATACACCGGATATTACTGAACCTTTTTTGTTGAGATTTTGTGAAATCTGCTCCATGCGCTGTGTAACTCAAGAAGGTTTTGTGGATTTCCAGTCTCCAGTTTGTGAATTTCTGCTGTGGATTTCACTATCCTATACAATCTGCGATAAATCTGTAGCATATTATTATTATTATATCTATATAGCATAATCTGCACCAAAATGATTTTCCACTCTGTGTATGACTTTATATATAACCTACAGCCATGTTCACATTTGCATCACGGCTTCTTTAATAATATGTGCATGATCAAACTGCGCTTCAAGCACCCTTTGGCTATGTGCCCACGGTAGCTCGTACCTGCGGATATATCCACAGGTACATCTGCAGGTTTATCGCAGCTGCCCGTCGGCATCCGCAGCTAGTACAGCGGAATAGCTGCGGTAAACCTGCGGACTTTCATGCGATTTACCTGCGAATGTCCTGGCCTCTCTATAGTGGAGGGCTGGGATTTCCACAGGTAATTCCGCAGGAATAATTGACATGCAGTTACGTGCGGCTACGGGACATCCGCAGCATATTCCGCACCGCACATACCGCAGCGTGGACACAGACACTCTCCATGTCCCATAGCATAACATGGGGAGTGTCTGTACTTGCTGAAAACTGCGGATTTATCTGGAAAATCCAGATAAATCCGCAGGTTTTCCACAGCAAAATCCGCAGAAGCAAGCTCCCGTGGGCACATAGCCTTAAAATGGTTGCACTTTCTCTGCTCGACAGTTTTTCCATAATGGGCAATTCTTGCTGTATTACATGTGGAATGGTACGTGGTCATCAGTCACAGGCTGTCACTACAGATAATACTACCATGGCACTTACAGGGGTTATCATCCTATCAACCGGGTAAAACTGCAATGCGCTAGTAAAAATGGCAACTTTGCACTTTATTTTATTAAAATGCCTCTCAGTTCTCAAGAATGGATTATTAATTCTATTGTGTATTGCTAGTTGCCTGGGTTACCGACCACCTTTGCAATCTCAGAGGTGGACGATGTTCCAGGCAAGGAGGACAAGCTTCAGTGCTGTAGAGGCAAAGCGGTCTGTGCTCGCAGAATGGAGACTGCTCAGTTCAGACCAAACTGGCGAGAATGATCGATCTTCAGGAACGCACTGCACCCCGTCCACCCCCAGCAATCAGGGGAGGGCTGCGCTCCTGATGATGCAACCCCTTGAAATTATGTATTGCCGTGACTTATTTTCAAGGATCTCTTATATCTTTGACCTCTGAGAGTATTCTTCATAAACTGTTAAAAAAATGGACCAACAAATTAGCTCTGTATTATTACATAGTGCATCATTCCTAGGCAAAGTGGGGGCAGGGTCACATCATTGAGACATAGAACAAGACCTTTTCAATACAGTTGGGCAGTGGTTTGTTGTGTGGGGCTTCTAATGCGTGGGGGGGGGGTGCATATGGTGAAGAGGAGGGGGATGGTGGGTGCAAAATTATCCGAATGTCTGGTGTATGAACTCCAGTCAGTGCACAGAGCTGTGAGCATCAATATGTGGAAAAGATTTGGGTGCTTTAAAGAAAAAAAACAAAACACACACACGCACAAGGTAATGATAGGCATTAATGGAACTTGCCAATAATAAACACTAATTACAGCCTGCAAATAAAACAGCAGAACATGCAAATGAGACGGTAAGACGACTCCGAGTATAATTGCACATCCTATAGTGTACTATGCTACTAACCTGACAGAGTGATTCTGCTGTCTGACAAAAGGAAATCACTTGTTAATTATGCACAAAATCATTTTCCATTTTCGCTGCCTAGTCATGTAGCATTAGATTATACAGTATTATTTCAGCTTCAAACAGTGCGATTCATTTACTAACTGCATATCTTATGACAAATGGAAGGAAACCGCGACACACAGACACAACGGCACAAGCAGAGAGCGTGGCGCACACCCAGACACAACCTGCAAGTCTCCCCGTGCCACGGACTCGGACGGGCGGCTCTGGTGCGGGTCATATCTAGTCATGTTTCAAGGCTTGACTTACAGAGGAATGGCCTATAGATGGCACTAGAGAGTCAGCTCTTCTGGAGGAGAGCTAATTTGCATACTCTTCCCAATATACAAGTCAGCTCCCCGCAGGGCTGCAAAGGATACAAGGTGGACCTAATGGGGGTCATCCCAACCATTGTTTCTCTTCAGTATGTTCCCCCAGAAAACAATGGACATCTGCTGATTCCAATGCTTAAGATCTCTAGGACAAATGGGGATATGACCAATGGTAATGCAGATCCCAAATAAGCCGGGAATACCTGCAATGAGGAACATGTGATCAGAACTGAATAATATCCCTCTAGTCTTGTATTTTGATGTTTTGTGACTTTGCTACCAATTCTGGGCATGAACAGGGGCTGCAGAAGAAGCTGGGACATGATGGCCGAGAGGCCCCTCTGACCTATAAGGCTATGTGCCCACGCTGTGGAAAATGCGCGGATTTTGCCGCGGATTTCTCCCGGAAAAGCCGCGGATTTCCCGAAAATCTGCAGCTCAGGCACTTCCCAGCCATTTCTATGGCATTTTGGAAATGCTGTGCCCATGCTGCGGATTTTTCCGCAGCGGATTTCGAGCCGGAAAAATCTGCAACATGTCAATTATTGTTGCGGATATTCATCCGGATTTTGGCTTTAAAATTGGGGAAAAAAATAAAAAATCTGCACCAAAATCCGCATCAAATCTGCGGCAATTCTGCGGTAAATCTGCGGCAAATCCGCACCTTTGAAAAGGTGCGGATTTTGCGGGAAAGCTGCGGATTTTGATGCAGAAAAATCCGCAGCTACATTCTCCCGTGGACACATAGCCTACGATGACGCTGGTATTACAATGGTGGGTCAGATTTAAAATTTGGCACAAGGCCCAGAACCTTCAAGTTTTTCCTCTATTATATAACTATTAGTATAGGTGACTCCATGAGGACTGCAGGGAATTAAAGGGATTTTCTGGTTTTAGACAACCCCTGTTCCCTGGCTGCAGTTTATTTAAAAAAAAAGAAAAGAAAAGGGGTTTTCTCCCCCTTCCCCGGTCTTACACTCCACCATCGCTCCTGATGTTTGTTATGCGCTGACATTGGATCAACAGCACTGCAAGCAATCTGTGAGCTCTGCGCCATTAACTTGGGTAGAGCCGATGAGCGCAACGATTGGCTGCAGTGCCGATGATGTGATGTCAGCACTGCAGAGAATAACAGACACCAGCAGCAGTGGAGACTCAGCGGCCAGCCCATGGAGGCTCAGCGGCCAGCCCATGGAGGCTCAGCGGCCAACTCATGGAGGCTCAGCGGCCAGCCCATGGAGGCTCAGCGGCCAGCCCATGGAGGCTCAGCGGCCAGCCCATGGAGGCTCAGCGGCCAACTCATGGAGGCTCAGCGGCCAGCCCATGGAGGCTCAGCGGCCAATTCATGGAGGCTCAGCGGCCAGCCCATGGAGGCTCAGCGGCCAGCCCATGGAGGCTCAGTGGCCAGCCCATGGAGGCTCAGCGGCCAACCCATGGAGGCTCAGTGGCCAGCCCATGGAGGCTCAGCGGCCAACCCATGGAGGCTCAGTGGCCAACCCATGGAGGCTCAGCGGCCAACCCATGGAGGCTCAGCGGCCGGCCCATGGAGGGGGAGTAAATCATGTTTTTGTTTTAAGCAAACTGCAAGTGGGAAGAGGGATTTTCGTTTGGTAGCCATGTGGGTCCAGTTTGTGCACAAAAGGAAAAGCAAAAAAACTGGATACCATAAGTAAAAGTTCTAAAACTTGTATTTGAAAGGTTTTTGATCTTCTGTGATGGCGTCATTGCCCCCCTCCTGACATTCGGGAAAGCTGTTCAGTCCCCAGTGCACAGTTATGGCTCGCTCTGTACATATCTTACTTTTATGGGCCTGAATTCCTACTCTCTTAATGCACAAACATTTTCCAGACTGACGAGTTTGTAAAATTTAAACTATTTTTTTTAAGATATTTCTGGAAAGCCTAGGCGGATAATTATCTCTGTTCTCTCCTGGCTTTTAATGTTTCATACCCCCCCCCCCCCCAAACCCATAAAAAGATAAACTGCATAATGGCACAATGACATTTTTGAATTCATGGGTCATTTTAGTCTCCAAGTCTTTCAGAGCCCGGTAGATCTAATAGATAAAGCAGAGATCCCTGAGCAGCGTAGACACCGCACAGTGTTACCTACGATATTAAGCACGATGACGTCATGCAATGGTCGCCATGTTGGAGCATAAAGTTAATAAAGAGATGCACACAGAAGACACAAAGCAGAACACGCCTCTTACCTATTGACTTTTGCCTTCGCATAGTGCCACGAGGTATACCCAGAAAAGGACCATGGGGGATTCCTGGAACAGTGGGCGGGATAACAGCGATACCCTGCCTATCATACATGGACTAAAACAGAATAAAACAAGAGACAACTGATGGAGGCCCGGAACACACATGGCATCATTATACAATTGATAACTCGCTTCTACAGCAATTAATACAATACTCGTTACATCGCCTCTCCTGTGTGCACATAGGTCCAACACCGGCAATACAACCAGCCATACATAGTGCCACCATCTGCAATGTCTAGAAGGAGCTGGGCTTCTGCTCTGTCATGGTGGGACCCAAGCCTCGTGGATCACGTTCTGCAGTAAGGCATCAGATGTACGGCACAAGCCGATAGCAACAACTTTCTGTGGGACGTACCCTACTTAAACTTTTAGGTCTTCAGCTTTTTAGAAAACGAAGGTCATTTTCTTTGGGCCGCCATTGACAGTCACATCGGATCTTCTCATTTTGTGCATTTAGAGAAGACCAGCGCCAATGGACCATATACAAGACGATCCGCGCTTGTGTAATGGCCCATTCACATGTATGTGGACAGAACGATGGGCAATACGATTATTCTGTCCTCATACAGTTTGCATATTGTTTACACGGGGCAATGAGCTGCCGACGGGGATTTATAGGACGGCAGAAACATATTCACATGGAACATAATTTACAATCATTCGTTGATTATCAGCCCCTGAAAATGGACCTGACGAAAAAAATCTACTAAGCTTTGGAGATGGTGAAAAAGAACTGGGCGCCATCTATCCATTTTAATACAGCTATATCCACTGGATGGAGAAAATGATCCAGCTATTGGAAAGTTCTCGCTGCCTCATCTTTTAGATTAGACTCTCAGTCCTCCATCTCTGCCACATATGACATCATAAGACTCACTTTAGGCAGAAAGAATACAGTTTGCGGCAGTAACGTGGCTGCTGTGATTGTGATTGCTATTGTGCCCTTTCCTGGGTAAGTCCTCCTAATGTATGTCTAGACTCGGTGCATCAGTCCCCAACATGCTCTCTCCTACTCACATTTGTTTCCGTAGCAGGAGGAGGGAAGCATCTACTGGACGGACGCTGCTTAATCGTGGCCACCCTAGAGTCTAATGGCACGTTGTCCACAGGTCTTAAAGGCTTTGTTATGGGGGTAGAGTCCTCAGTTTTATCTGCAATACAAATCAGAAGTGCGCGATCCATCAGGGCCCTTCATATAAGGCCGTCAATACTTCCTGGATTTCAGGCTATAAAAATAATGTTCTTTAAAATAGAAAAACAAAAATAGTGATAATTCCAGGCACTGCATGATCAGCATACTTGAGGCGTGCAAGCAGCACGGAGCTGCCATGATCGAGCTGCATGCATGGTTTTATTAGAAGCCTACATGCAGGTGACCATTACTTAGGGAAACGCGAATTACAATCCTCCTCTTCACACACTCAACATCTGACAGCTGAACATCTACATAGAAACACAGAGAAAACCTTTAGCAAACACATTCCTGATAACAGGCCTATTGCTCCTGAGGTGTGCAAGTGCTCTGTAGTGTCTGCCCCTCTGGTTACTGCATGGGGTGGGTGCTTTCACACATCCGGCATATTGCCGGATCCGGCATACTCTAGTACAGTGCAATACAGTACAATGGCATCGCGGCAAGCTCCGGTCACATGACAGCTGCGATGCCATTGTACTGTATTGCACTGTACTGGAGTGTGCCGGATCCGGCAATGGAGAAATGCCGGATGTGTGAAACCACCTTAAGCATTAAAGGGGTTGTCTCACTTTCAGTCTTCAGCAGCGATCTGATGTCTCCCGGCTTCTTGCTTGCCTGGAGGACGGTATGCTTGTGATGACTGACAGTTTGGGTCCGTGGCATGCTTGTGCCTTCAGACTGTGCAGTGTCCCATGTTGCAAACTGAGGCATCTTGGGCTCTCCAGCACCGGAGGACCGTAGGTGCACCACGACTGGCACGATCCAGTCATTCGGCCATCTTCAAAGCAGAGTTTGCAAGCTGTATAGCAAACTGCCTGGAAGAGCGCGCTTTTTTCCTAAAAAAACAGCTCACCTCTGAGCCAGCTCGTAACCTCAGAAGTAAACTATAAACTATCAAACGAAAAATCTGCTCATTCTTGAGAACAGAGAAGTTTTTTTTAACAAGACCTAAATTGCAAAGTTGCTTATTTTTCCAAGTACTTTGCAATTTTACTAATTTAGTAAAGTGAGACAACCCCTTTAAATGCAGTGGGGCTGGTGAAACTTTTAAACACTTGACAAATAGTGATTGCACCTAATCTAGAAAGTCTCCTCATTTTCTAGGATTCCTTTTTGGATTTCCTGCTTCTTATTGATCTACAATTAAAACCTTAGACCTTTTCTATCCTCCTTGGACACTTCACGGGACTTCTCACCTCTCCTGACAAGTCTATTTTGGTAAAACATTTGCATTTTAAAACAACCCTGGCTAATCTTTTTTTTTTAATTACTTCATTGTGCCGTTCCTCTTTTATTCTTCATTATTTTGGGGAGGAAGGATCTCACGATGAGGACCACATGAAGTACTGGACAAGTGTCCATCTTCTGATTCTGATTTACTGTGGAGTTGATCGTCACACGTCTTCACCGCAGTTTGACTAGTGAAATGGGACATATTCTTGTAATCTCGGCGAGTAATGGAAGAAGCGCAATGAATATATAGCGACGGGCAGAAAGCACCAGACTCTTGGGATCCGAGAAGGGCTAGCATCTCCAAAGAATAGCCAAAACTGAAGGAGGCAAAGACAAGCTGGCTCATAATACTCCTCAATCAGGCAGGAGCTCTGTGATTACAGCGGACTTCTCTATACTCTTAATGAGTTGCATTCATTTCCAGTAAAAGCAGATTTTTATTTTTTTTTTTAGGATCTCACTAATTTAGGATTTAGCACTATGTAAAATCTAAAGGTTTGGTCATCTGGTTGAAGTTTAGAAAACTTCGTACCCCCATATTTATCACATCCGTGAAGCCAGCGAGGGGGTAGACTGGCGGAAAACACTGCCGACTTGCAGGGCTACGGCCATAGCTTTTCGTCCAATTAAACCCTTCGGAGTGTTTAATACTCTGCTAAGGGCACAGAGCAGAACCTTGTGTATAAAGCCTCCGGTGTTGCTGATAAAAGCAGCGCCAATTATGTGTCATGAAGAAAAACGTCAGCATTAATATCGATAGCGCTGACACCGTGAACACGCCATAGAATGGGATGCGAGTACTGTGCCTTGCTGTCAATATAATGCATGGTTCATGAGTGATGCTCCCTATTTATTATTAGGCTGAAAGTGTGAAACATTTAGTGCATCGTCATCTACGGCTGAAAAGCAAGTCTTAGGTGTAGATGAACCTATGGAGTGTCATGGAGGATGCTCGTCTGTCCCTGGCAGTCTGTTAGACAGTGATCGGGGCGGAGGTGCAAATATATGACTTCTGCTCTATAGTTCCACTATGAAGATACTGGTCAGAAAACTGTGCGCCATTCCTCTGTACGCTCCATAATGACTACATGTGGAGGGGCTTTAATGGGACTCTATGCTTTACCATCATGTTATTGTTACTCCAACATTCGGTGCGGTCACAGTCCCTGTAACTGGATACAAAGCTGCAAATGTCCTACATAGGAAAATAATAAAATAGAGGCTTCCTACCACCACCAGGGGGAGCTGGGAGAATTCAGTGTGTAAACAGCGCACAGTAAGCTCCCTCTAGTGGTGGCTGCAGGTAGCCTGAACCTGTCACCATGAAAATGCAGCCCGATCTGCAGACCAGCCGGATATATAGTTTCTGTATAACTTTGCTTTAATCATTTAAGCCTCTGCTCTTTTTGGGACTTTCAGTCCGGTGGGCGGTCCTAACAGTGATTGACAGCTCTCTTGTATTAGTCCTGTGCTCTATTACATGCTGCCTGCAGATTGGACTGCATTTTCATGGTGATGGTTTCCCTTTAATGCCTTTGTTGAAGATTTGGAGCTCTGTAAAGAAAAGCAGAAATCTGATAAAGATGCAGTGAAATGTAATTTGCATAGAAATTCGGGTTACCATGACCTTTAATTCTTGTGACTGACACTTAATCCCAATCGCCCAATTGCTATACGCCTGTGATACCCACTGGCCCCCGTTTTTTTTTGCACATCTCAGGAATATAAGTGGCTGTTACTATTTTCAGGAAGCTGTAGACAAGGTACAGTAGATGCCATAGACATGATATTACAGAGGAATCATAGGCGGACAGTATACGGGTATACAGTATACACTAACACCACTGCTCGTAAGGAGAGAGCACAACACGTTAGTAGTGGACACAATGGAGCCGTCTCCCTTACCCTTCTTTTTCCGAACTGATGCTTGAAAGTAAAAAGAAATATTGATTGTCAAAATGAAATACAAACTGCTCATACAAAACGTCACGTGTCGTCTGTATCGCCATATACACCAGTGTTCATGAAGTGACGCTATCATATAACGACCACTTTATTGGGTTTAATGCCTAATTATATCTCAAACTGTGAAAGGACCCAATAATTTACATGCACAAATGTAATGATCACTCCTCCTGGCGCTGTCTGGAGATCGGTGGGAGGGCCACGGGCTGGACTCGCACCCGTCTCCTATACAGTAGATAGGTGGTACATAAAGGGGCTGGAGTACCCCTTTAATTGCAGTTATGTTATATGGGAGCCACAGTTCAGTTCTTGTTGTATTTTCTAGCGGTGACATAAAAGGAACCGGACTGGCAGCACTAGAGTACAGGCCCCAATTCACGAGCGTCCCCTGTACTTCCTCCTGACAGGGGGCTTCAATACCCTTCTCCTCCTGACAGGGGGCTTCGGTACCCCTCTTATTTTTATGACTCAAGTGCAGTTTCTATGTCCTTGTTTCCCATCTTTGCAGACCAGATCCTGTGCAGAATCTCACCACCTAATTAATAACAAGGCGACAAAACATGGGGTCCCCCCCCTCCCGAGACCCACAGTATGCACGTAAGCTATGCAATCGCTTACTAGTGACCCCCAAACCATAGTCTGGAGTCTGCATACGCCCCTCAGTTTACCATAGTCTAATCCCATGATATCCCTGCTTTTAGGAACCTAATTTTACCCAAATGGTGCTGCCAATGAACTCTGTATATGGTGACACTGAAGTAACTGGGTCCATAGTATTATTCTAGAAATACCCTAACAATCCCCTGCCGCCCCCAGGCTGACGCTCCCCAGGTCATGCCGCCCCCACGCTGACTCTCTCAAAGTCCTGACACTCCCCAGGTCCTGCCACCCCCAGGCTGACGCTCCCCAGGTCCTGCCGCCCCCAGGCTGACGCTCCCCAGGTCCTGCCGCCCCCAGGCTGACGCTCCCCAGGTCCTGCCGCCCCCAGGCTGACGCTCCCCAGGTCCTGCCGCCCCCAGGCTGACGCTCCCCAGGTCCTGCCGCCCCCAGGCTGACGCTCCCCAGGTCATGCCGCCCCCACGTTGACTCTCTCCAAGTCCTGACGCTCCCCAGGTCCTGCCGCCCCCAGGTTGACGCTCCTCAGGTCCTGCCGCCCCCAGGCTGACGCTCCCCAGGTCATGCCGCCCCCACGCTGACTGTCTCCAAGTCCTGCCGCCCCCACGCTGACGCTCCCCAGGTCCTGCCACCCTCATGCTGACGCTCTCCAGGTCCCTGCTGGTCCTTACTCGCTACAGCAACGTCAGCAGTGATTTTTGCCATTTGCACAGCAGCAGCAGGGGACTGATGAGGAATTACGGTAATCCTTTTAATATTTCATACCACTGATTTTGGTTTGTAATAATTTAAAAAAAATAATAATTTAAAAGTCTTGTTTGTGCATGCGGGGAGTTGTAGTTAGCTGTAATATTCTGCAATATTAGGAGCTGTTGTCAAAGCACAAGAACAAATCTGGGCAATAATCGCTCCACGAAGGGGTCAGCAGGGCAAAAAAACCCCAAAGCTGTAGTGAGTGGACGTCTAGCTGCTAGAACCCCCAAAGAGAAGGTGGCTCCATACGTCGGCCTCCGCTACATGCAGCCAGTTTAGGGGCGAGCGCACCACTCAGGAGTCCGGCACGCTGATGATGTAACATAAGGAAGCAAATGTGTTGTATTAGGAAAGTGTGCAAAAATAGCAAGTGTCCTGTGAAGGTGACAGTCCTCAGCGGGGGGTCTCACATCTTACCTTTATCCACTGCTGAGAGTGCCCAAGAATTCAAGATGAGAGAAAAATTAGAAGAATAAAAGGTGGAATATAAAAATTGGGGAGAAAAAAAACATAAGACCGGGCAACATTGCAGCATAGGGGGCGTTGTTTTCGTTTATTTGCGGGCAGCAAATGCATTTTGCAAACACAATGCAAACGGAGAAACAGACTCATGCAAAAAAAAAAAAAATCTATATATAAATAAACATTAAAAAAAACAAAACACGTGCATCATTCCCGGGCCGGACATTAAAATTCTTGCACTTAAAGCAAGCCCACCCCAACGCTTGGCATGCCGATACAGTGACGCCCTTACCAAGTTCTTCCAGCTCTGAGGTCATAGATTTAGACCGCAATGACAGTGCAGTGGTGGGAGCCCGCTTTGGAGGTGGAGGGGCTTAGCATTAGAAAGAAGGACAGACACAAATCAATGAGAATAAAAACAGAAAGAGAATCATTAATAGCCACAAAACAAGATCCGATGATTATCCCGGGGTACTGACAGCATTGCAGCTTTGCCAACTAAACAGTATATTACTCTGTATACTGAATAAGAGATAAAGCTTCTGTTTTCCCAGAAATAGCGCCCCCATATTATATATGTACAGTACAGAAAAAAAAAGTTTGGACACACCTTCTAATCTCTAGAACAACTGTTAAGAGGAGACTTTGTGCAGCAGCCTTCATGGTAAAATAGCTGCTAGGAAACCCCTGCTAAGGACAGGCAACAAGCAGAAGAGACTTGTTTGGGTAAAGAACACAAGGAATGGACATTAGACCAGTGGAAATCTGTGCTTTGGTCTGATGAGTCCAAATTTGAGATCTTTGGATCCAACCACCGTGTCTTTGTAGAAAAAGTGAATGGATGGACTCTACATGGCTGGTTCCCACCGTGAAGCATGGTGGAGGAGGTGTGATGGTGTGGGGGGGTGCTTTGCTGGTGACACTGTTGGGGATTTATTCAAAATTGAAGGCATACAGAACCAGCATGGCTACCACAGCATCTTGCAGCGGCGTGCTATTCCATCCGGTTTGCGTTTAGTTGGACCATAATTTATATTTCAACAGGACATTGACCCCAAACACACCTCCAAGCTGTGTAAGGGCTATCTGACTAAGAAGGAGAGTGATGGGGTGCTATGCCAGATGACCTGGCCTCCACAGTCACCAGACCTGAACCCAATCGAGATGGTTTGGGGTGAGCTGGACCGCAGAGTGAAGGCAAAAGGGCCAACAAGTGCTAAGCATCTCTGGGAACTCCTTCAAGAATGATGGAAGACCATTTCCGGTGACTACCTCTTGAAGCTCATCAAGAGAATGCCAAGAGTGTGCAAAGCAGTAATCAAAGCAAAAGGTGGCGACTGTGAAGAACCTAGAATATAAGACATATTTTCAGTTGTTTCACACTTTAAGTATTTCATTCCACATGTGATAATTCATAGTTTTGATGCCTTCAATGTGATTCTACAATTTTCAGAGTCATGAAAATAAAGAAAACTCTTTGAATGAGAAGGTGTGTCCAAACTTTTGGTCTGTACTGTATATTACACTCATTATTACACACAGCAGAGCATTTTGAGAGTGAAAATGAGTAACTAGTAAGATCACATTTACATGTCTGACTGCAAATTAGAAAAAAAATTGCATTTCTCCATGGGTGCCTGTAACATTTTGCAAGTAGCAAGTGTGCAAGGTTTGGGTACAGATTCCGCACTTCAAATCTGCAGCTACGGGGCTGAGAAAACCCAAACCACATGTAGAAGGAACCCCAGACGGATGACCATTTTGTAATTTGCAGCACTGATTCTTTAGTGGAAATGCCAGCGATTTTCAACACAGAATTCACCCCTTCAATGCACAGAGTGAAATCTTCTTAACAGTTAAAAGGAATCTGCCAGCAGGATTTCACCCCCAAACTATTTGTAGGAGCATGTAGCTCTTTCAAACACAAGTCCACCAACATCTTTACATGGCCCGTTCGTTCCTGAAGAATTAGCATTTGAGTTGATATGTAAATAAGGCTATTTGTGGAGCTGAAGCCTCCGTCACTCCAGCTCTATTCCCCGCCAGAGCTGCATCCTCCTCCTGCTTGACTGACAGCTCATCTGCCTGCAGTCATACAGCACAGAGGCGGTCAGTCAGGCAGGAGGCGGCGGCACTGGGCGGGGAATAGAGCTGGAGTGACGGAGGCAGAGCTCGTCAACCTTATTACATAGCAATTCAAACGCTGATTTCTCAGTAAGGGAGGAGCGGACTGGACCAGACATCTAAAGGTATTGCTGGACTTGTCTTTGAAAGAACTACATCTTCAAAAGGTATCAACCACTGAGGACTCGCAGTTCTTTTAAACAATTTTTTTAAAGAACTACATGGGCATAAATATAGTTTGCGTTGTGAAATCCTGCTGACAGATTAACTCTAAATATTAAATGTGAGGCAGATATAGTTTACATTTTCTGTCTGTAAATCTGAACAGAAAATCTGCATTTTAGCATTTTACCAAATTTCATCTTTGAACTACAGCTAATAGCCAGAGTGGACATTGACCTATGGTACAGATTATAAATGAGCAGCAGGTCAATTACTGTTAGGCTATGTGCCCACGTAGCGTATTTTCATGGAGTTACGCTGCGTTCTGCACGGCAGCGTAACAGCATGCGTCCTGCGTCCCCAGCACAATCTATGAAGATTGTGCCTAATCCATGCGCACGTGGCGTATTACAACGCAGCGATTTGGCTACTGTTGAAGCGCTGCGTTCTAAGAAGTGACACGTCACTTCTTTCGTGCGCTTTGCATGCAGCCCCCGCTCTGTCTATGGTGAGGGGCTGCATGCAGAGCGCATGAAATCGGCTGTTCATTACGGACTGTTTCTGCAGCACATGTGCTGTTCAAATCGCTGCAGAAATTTCTGCAGGGACAGAACGCAACGTGGGCACATAGCCTTACAGATTTTCACTGAGGATGTCACCCTTTGCGATGGGTAAAAGGTGAAATCAATGGCAAATCTACACCAAAATACAGAACAATTTGCAAGTAATTTGAGGCTGAAATTCGTCTTTGCTGCAGATCAGCATGAGGATTAGCCTTATAAATGGAGGCTAATTCTTGGCTTTTCAGAAATCTACAGATTCATGTCCTTCCTGTTTTCCGTTATGGGCTTGTCAGTTTGTGTTTGTATGTGGATAAAGTAATGTCAACTTGTTCAAATTACCCCAAATTGTCTTTGAAACCTATTTCATGAGTTGGATGAATACTTGGATAATTCAAATTGTCTCTCCAGTAAAGGAGACAAACTCTAGCACAGCGCCACCTATTGGAAGTAGCGATCCTAAAAGTCACAAGTGGATTTTCAACAATCCTTTGCAATATGACTCAGGATATATAAGCCAGATCAGAATCCCAATTTGCATACTTGGATAATGAAAGTTGTCATGCTTCTAGATGCCTGAGGGAAGGGAAGTGCCTAAAACAGGCCTGTATAACATTGGGAAGCAGTGTACTGTACGGCTACATGCACTCAGGAAATCGTGTGATTACTGGACAACATATGGAATACAAGATCTTATCTGTGCATTAAGAACAAGGCATGATGTTATTAAAGCGCACCAATCACCAGAATTGGATAGGCTGGATACAATTGTAGCAAACCCTCAATTGTAAGAAGTTCTTTGGCTGTAAAGAAGAATGTTTCCATTCTCCGACTGCAAATGACGCCACATAACTTTTCATTATGCAAAGGCTAAACCGCACCAATCAGCAGGATTTTCCTATATAACCTAAAGCCAGTGCTATACTGGCACTTTCAGGCTGAGTCTATACATACAGTGCTATACTGGCACTATCAGGCTGAGTCTATACATACAGTGCTATACTGGCACTATCAGGCTGATTCTATACATACAGTGCTATACTGGCACTATCAGGCTGATTCTATACATACAGTGCTATACTGGCACTATCAGGCTGATTCTATACATACAGTGCTATACTGGCACTATCAGGCTGATTCTATACATACAGTGCTATACTGGCACTATCAGGCTGATTCTATACATACAGGACTATACTGGCACTATCAGGCTGAGTCTATACATACAGTGCTATACTGGCACTATCAGGCTGATTCTATACATACAGGACTATACTGGCACTATCAGGCTCATTCTATACATACAGTGCTATACTGGCACTATCAGGCTGATTCTATACATACAGTGCTATACTGGCACTATCAGGCTCATTCTATACATACAGTGCTATACTGGCACTATCAGGCTGAGTCTATACATACAGTGCTATACTGGCACTATCAGGCTGATTCTATACATACAGGACTATACTGGCACTATCAGGCTGAGTCTATACATACAGGGCTATACTGGCACTATCAGGCTGATTCTATACATACAGTGCTATACTGGCACTATCAGGCTGATTCTATACATACAGTGCTATACTGGCACTATCAGGCTGATTCTATACATACAGTGCTATACTGGCACTATCCTGCTGATTCTATACATACAGTGCTATACTGGCACTATCAGGCTGATTCTATACATACAGTGCTATACTGGCACTATCAGGCTGATTCTATACATACAGTGCTATACTGGCACTATCAGGCTGATTCTATACATACAGGACTATACTGGCACTATCAGGCTGATTCTATACATACAGTGCTATACTGGCACTATCAGGCTGATTCTATACATACAGGACTATACTGGCACTATCAGGCTCATTCTATACATGCCATTAGTTGTCAGCTAGGATGTATAGGTTTTGAAACAGAAGAAAGTAAAATTTCTAAACTCAGCAGCTTTTTGAATGACATCAGCTGATAGCGGGGGTGGGAATTCATAGTTATCCGCTCCCCCTGTTATTTATGCTAATTCTATTATACAATCAATTTACTTTGTGACTAGAAGGACCTGTGCTGATGTCATACTGATGTGATTAGAAGGGGGGTGGCCTCAGTCAACAGAAAATATTGCTTCCTGGTATCAACTATGTTGGCTGAGGCTCCGCCCCTTCTGGTCACATGGGTATGACATCAGCACAGGTCCTTCTAGTCACAAAGTAAATTGATTGTGTAATAGAATTAGCATAAATAACAGGAGGAGAGGATAACTATGAATACCCACCCCAGCTATCAGCTGCTGTCATTCGAAAAGCTACTGATTTTTTTTAAACTTTACTTGCTTGTGTTTCAAAGCCTATACATCCGAGCTGACGAGTAAAGGCATGTATAGAATCAGCCTGATAGTGGCAGTATAGCACTGGCTTTAGGTTATATAGGAAAATCCTGTTGATTTGTGGGCTTTAAGGAGGCTCAGCCCATGGAGACCTCTTTTTTTGGGCTGATATATGGCTGCGCTTTTTGTATATTGGTTATCATGGCTTTACAATTGGGATAGGGATGTCCAGTTTCTGTAGCGGTCAGAAAAGTGTGATAATTACAGGCATCTGTTAAGTGTTTTCAAAACTAAATCTATTGATCACGGTGTGCAGACTACGGTGATAAACAATACAATCGAGCCTTTATTACGGGTCTGTACAGACCGTTCTGTCATCTGCAGCTCGCTCCGCTAGTCAGAGAAGCATGGACGGGAGGACAACATGGCGCACGGCAGTCCCAGGTATTATGTTCCCACTCCGCTCATCTGATAGGTGCAGAACATGTGCTGGTGACTGGGCTCTCTGCTATTGTCCAGCTGGGTTCGCAGTGGGTAAAAATGGCATAATAATGCGCTGTGGCCATGAAGAAATGATTTCCCTGGTGTACCCTGTGCATATTAGCTATCTCAGCTCTCACTGTCTCTTCCCGGATCAGCGGTATTATCCATTCCTGGCTTAAAGACAAGCTGCATGTTTCTGCTAGTTGCCATAGTGAATTTTACAGAAAATAGCTTTGGGAACTAAAGTTGAAAAATAAAACAAAATAATGTAGCGAAAAGAAAAAAAAACAAAATTCATGGTTTAATTAAAAGCGCACCTGTCGTCAGTATAACATGAGGACGGCCATATTGTAGGCTTGATCGTGAAAATACAGCTTGTGAATTCTTCAGGAAAGTGTGGTATCGCCGCTACGTAGACGGATCACTAGTTTACAGAATTTGTCTTGTGAACCTATAGCAAGTAGGACAGTGGTCTCCAACCAGTGGCAGACCTGTGGCTGTCCAGGCATGCTGGTCATTGTAGTTGTACAATAGTGATAGAGCCACAAGTTGGAGAGCACTTCTTCACCCACATGCACTTGTCCATTCACTTTCCGATGAAACTCGAGGATATCCGGACAATATAAGCCTCCCAGAGCAAAGGGTAAAGTGTCACACAAGCGTACCTTTCTTCCTGGCTGTATCATCCGGGTCTAGACTCCTGGTCACCGTTACCACCTTAAGGACGAGGTGATTGCCCCCCTGCCTGATCATGTTGACCACTTGCCTGTGTCCAACTTTCACGACATTCTCATTGTTTACCTGCGGAGAGATGTATATACATATATTACTACATACATATTATACGAGTGTCATTGCGATAACTATGCTTTACATTAATGCTTGTTGCTTTACATTAATGCTTGTATACATTGCTGTCCCCAACTATTGCACAACCCCAAAGTCTCAGACATGATCTTCAAAAAATGGCAACGGTAATGTGAATGATGGCAGGGATGTCATCACTGCCGGGGCAGCGGGGACCACCAGAACAGTAGAGCTGGAGTGGTGGGAAATTCAGAGAGTTTATTTTACATTCACCCTCTTCTGCTGAACCTTTTCAAATATTCAGGACCCCCCTAAATCCCTGTATTATGTGCAGAGATAGGGGATGTATTCTAATAGGAAGTATCCCATAACAGAATATTCCTGTACAGATAGAGCCATGTATTCCACTACTAAATAAAGTAGAATTGGGCTACGGCACTTGCCACAAAGGCCTATGCACAGATCAGAGCGCTGTGCCTTTAGTAAAGCCGCGTATCAGCCCTTATGTTCAGGTGTTGTAGGAATTGGAGACGACAGAAAAGGGTACTTTCACACTTGTGGTGTTTGGCAGCCGTCGCAATCCGCCGCTTTGGGAAACAGCGCAATCCGTTAACGGATGTGCGCCATTTCCCATAGACTTGTATTAACGATGCATTGCGACGGATGGCCTTGTATCCGCCGGCCAACGCTGCGTTGCATCCGCCGGGCGGAAAGAACGCAGCATGTAGCGTTTTTCTGAGCTTCCCAGAGCGTAAAAAAAAACCCGCAATGTGCTGGATTACATCGGCGTCCGTCATTTTTATAATGCCTATGGTGGCGGAATCTGTCGGAATCCGTCATTTGACAGATTCCTGTGATGGATCCGTCTTTACGCAACTGCGCATGCTCAATTGAATAAATCGCTAACAAAAAGCTACAACGGTGGTCCTGGTTCTCATAGTTGTTATGCAATATGTATCTGTATGACATGACCCGTTTTGTTGTCCTTTTTTTTCATGAAAACCAATAAAACACTTAAATTGAAATAAGAATTCCCCCAAAAAAAAAAAAAAAAAAAAAAGCTACAACGGATTGCGTTGTTTTGCAGGATCCGTCGCATCAGTTGTGCCACTATATGCAACGCATCCGTTACATCCGTCACACAACGCAATGCGACGGATGCTGCCCTAGCCTTTACAGGAAAAGCTGCATGGATTATTTTATTACCGGCCTCCTAAAGATTGTGGACCACCTCCAGGACGTCACAGCCGAGCGACGGACCCCACACTTACACCAGCATATTGCTGTCAACTTTTTCATCATTCCCAATGCACACAGATAATGAGAAGGAAAAAAAAGCCGTCCCTGTGGAAATGTGCAACGAATGTTAAATAACATCACTCCAGATAATGATGCCAGCAGATGGTCTGCTGCAAAAGCAATTTATCACTTTTTATAACCGGGAAATTCACGTGTTTTATTAATATTCTATAGATTTATGGGATAATGGTGATCTATATGAAAATACAAGCAAATGTTCAATTGCTTCTTTATTGCCTTTATTGAAAAATCACTCTACGGAGCTCGGTGCGATTATCTCTGATAGATAGTTAGTGACAGGCGTCCTATCAAGATTAGCTCCTGACCCTTAAAATGTAAATTATGTAATGGGAGAGGGCCAAAAGACAGTGACTGATACGAGCTCTGGGTGTAGACCACACTCGTGCAACAAGTCAAAGGATTCAGGCAGCTTTAACATGTGCAATTCTGTAATCTTCATTATTTCATTCATTCTCATAACCTCTCAATATCAGCAAAACAAAAAGGACTTGCACAAAGTCCACAGCAGAAAAATGCTAAAAAATTTTTAATGACTATTTAGAAAGTTGATTAACTTTGCATTTAAGAGGCAAATGACAAATTTCCTTGAACATCTTTGGGATGAACTATATTGTGAGCCCGGCCTCTCCCGGTCCAGATGCAAATCCCGCCATAACACCATTAAACTCACAAACCACAGCCGCAGCAAAATAGATTTTTAGTAAGCCCGGCCTCTCCCCAACATCACAAAGGTTCTTCTGGAGGGTAACAAAAATTCCCACAAACACCACCAAAATCTTGCATAAAGTCTTCCCAGAAGAGCGGGAGAGGGGCTGACTTGGATTTAGAATGGGAGATCAGAAAAGCTCCTGGAGGTCAAATGTGAAAGTGTCCCAAAATGTTTGTCCATATAGTGCACATGAAATAAGGCTCATACCTCATATGTTGTGTTTTGATCATGTATCATCTCGTGTGGCAGGGTGGGGGTAATTACTATATGGGGCCATTCACTGTGCAACAGTTACAAACTAAATCATAACAACCGTGGAATAAAAAAAAAGTCATTTGTATCACGTGGCAAATAATAAAATTTTAAAGGGAACCTGTCACCACTTTCTTGGCGTATAAGCTGCGGCCACCACCACCGGGCTCTTATATACAGCATTCTAACATGCTGTATATAAGAGCCCAGGCCGGGGGTATAACATAAAAAACACTTTATAATACTTACCTAACGATCGTGCGGTCGGCCATATGGGCGTCTCCATTCTCCGGTGCCTGCTCTTTCGGCCATCTTCGTCCTCTTTCTGAAGCCGGGGTGCATGACGCGTCTACGTCATGCACACTCGCCGGTTCTGCGCAGGCGCACTACAATACTTTGATCTGCCTTGCTCAGCACCTGAATGACGGCGAGTGTGGATGAAGTTGGACGCGTCATGCACCGCGGCTAGAGAAGAAGGAGGACGAAGATGGCCGAAAGAGGCGGTGCCGGCAGCGGAGAACGAAGACCCCCATAAGGCCCACCACCCGACAGTTAGGTAAGTATTATAAAGTGTTTTTTATATTATACCCCCGGCCTGGGCTCTTATATACAGCATGTTAGAATGCTGTATATAAGAGCCCGGTGGTGGTGGTGGCCGCAGCTTATACGCCGAAAAAGCGGTGACAGGTTCCCTTTAAAGGTCAGTCAATGCACATGAAAATGGTACCGTGCAAAAAACACAACACGCTAAAACAAAGCAAAAAAAAAAAAAAAAATCCCCAAGACTGGTATATAAACGTAAGAATAAAAAAGATAGAGCTTTTAAAATGCTTACAATAAAAAAACTAGAAAAACAAATCAATGCCTTAGTAAGGACCGAACTAGACCAGGTCTTCTAGGGTTAAAAAACTGCGGAAGATGAAAGAAAGCAAGGAAATTCAGGTGCCCGGTGTGTGCTCTCAGGTCGGCATCCTTAATGTGGCAGAATAAAGCGCAGAGCGGGAGGTCAGGCGATCATCAGCGTCCGACTGATGGGAAGAGTGACGTGTGCGCGACCCGAGGACAGGCTAAAGAACAAAGCCGCAGCCGAGGCCACGCACCACCTGTATATGTATATGTGTATGTGTACACACTCATATATCCAGTATATCAATACACACACACACACAGTATATCACAAAAGTAAGTACACCCCTCACATTTTGGTAAATATTTTGTTATACCTTATCATGGGACAACATTGAAGATCTGACCCTGTGATACAATGTACAGTGTCAGTGCGCAGCTTGTGTAACAGTGTAAATTTTGTGTCCTCTAAATAACACATCACACAGCCATTAATGTATAAACTGGTGACAACAAAAGTGAGTACACCCCCTAAGTGAATATGCCCATTTAGACATTTTCCCTCCCCGACGTCATATGACTCAGTGTTTCAGGGCAGGTGTGTGACATTCGGTGTTATCGCTCACATACTCTCTCATACTGGTCCGTGGAAGAGGTCACCTTGGCTCCTCATAACAAAGAGTTCTCTGCGGATCTGAAAAAAAGAATTGTTTCTCTATAACAAGATGGCCGAGGCTATAAGATGATCATCACCACCATGAACCTGAGCTGCAGCACGGTGGCCAAGACCATACAGTGGTATAACAAAACAGGGTCCACTCAGAACAGGCCTCGCCATGGTCGAGTGCACTTGCTCAGCATCATATGCAGAGGTCACTATTTCAGACTAGACATACGAGTGCTTCCAGCATTGCTGCACAGGTTACAGGGGTAGGGGGGTCTGCCTGTCAGTGCATAGATCATACGCCACACACTAGTTTATAAATCCTGTAACCAACGCCATCAGTATGTTTTGCAATAAAAAGGTTGAGAAGCTCTTAACACAGCTCACTGGTTTTACCCATCATGATATGTTTCTTGTGTGGCACTTTGGTAATGAGGCAACTTTTTATCGGCCATCAGTTCAACCAGGTGATAACATTTTGCACTAAGTTGCAGGATTGTTTTCTAATTATTGATAGATTTCAGCTGGTGCCAGGACTTTCCATAGCTTTTTGCACTTCTCTTTCTTTATGTAGTCAATATTTTTTCCTTGTGTCATTTCTCTTACTTACACATAACTTAATGTATGGACAGCTATGGTTTGATTTCTTTGCCTGTATGGATTAGATAAGTTGGTACCGACATCTGGTGAGAATTTCACATCATTAGCACCTTTAGAAATATATTTACTTAGAAAATTGGTGAGGTGTTCAATACTTATTTCCCCTGCTGAATATATGTAATATTTTGTATAATATTTTTTATTCTTAAACGCTTCTCGCCCTTGTAATGCAGCTGTCTGGTGAAAGGGCCCGATCATTTGCTCAGATTTTTGGCAAGATGCCACCACCACCCTTGGAAAAATAGAATTTGAGCCCTGTGTGTGTAAACGCTGCGTGTTTGGGGGTAAAGGATCATTAATGCAATCACTCTCCTTACATGGGTCAATGTGGTGCCAACACTAATTATTTTTAGGGTAAGGGTACCGTCTCACTAAACGACGTACCAGCGATTCCGACCTCGATATGACCTGGTCAGGATCGCTGGTGCGTCGCTACATGGTCGCTGGTGAACTGTCAATCAGGCAGTTCTCACCAGCGACCAGTGACCAGCCACCAGTGACTCGTGGAAACGATGCTGCGCTTGGTAACCAAGGTAAATATCGGGTAACTAAGCAAAATGCTTTGCTTGGTTACCCGATATTTACCCTAGTTACCAGCGCACACCGCTTAGTGCTGGCTCCCTGCACTTGTAGCCATGGTACACATCGGGTTACTAAGCAAAGCGCTTCGCTTAGTTACCCGATGTGTACTCTGGCTACGTGTGCAGGGAGCCAGCAGTAGCAGCCTGAGAGCGGCGTATGCTAGTAACCAAGATAAATATCGGGTAACCAAGCAAAGCGATTCGCTTAGTTACCCGATGTGTACCTTGGTTACCAGCGTCCGCAGCTTCCAGACGCCGGCTCCCTGCACATTCAGATCGTTGCTCTCTTGCTGTCAAACACAGCGATGTGTGCTTCACTGCGGGAGAGCAACGACCAAAAAATTAACCAGAGCAGTGTGTAACGAGCAGCGATTTCACAGCAGGGGCCAGATCACTGCTCAGTGTCACACACAGCGAGATCGCTAATGAGGTCACTGCTGCGTCACAAAAACCGTGACTCAGCAGCGATCTCGCTATGTGAGAAGTACCCCTAAGTAAACAGTATCCAATCAGCTGATGACTGAGAGCTTTGTTCAGCAGTTACATGAGCTAACCAGTGAAAATACTGGTACAAGCACGAACCTGCTGACCTTGTGCTAACATCAGATACTACAAACAAGCAGAGCTGCAGTATAAAGCATGTGCGATAGATGTAAAATGCAGTCCCTGGTATATTAGCGCTTGTATTACTGCCAAAGCCATAAATAATGGTTTGTACGAGAACATCACTTTGCATTTTGTTATAGCACCGTCACTTGACTGCCATGTACCAATAACTGGATAATGCTTTGGCAGGGCTGGACCTCGCGCGGTGGTCCTCACAGCCTTTATGAATAACCTCAGGGGGTGACATTTAGGGATGATCACAATCAGCCATACACTCCACAATCTGCTGCGCACCCCACGAGATGGACTCGTTCTGCTGTCGCCTCACATGCTGCTCCATGTGTCGAGCTCCACAAACGTCCGCGATTATGTAACGAAGGGAATGACATGAAGTAAACAAAAAGGAGATTTTACAAGATGCTCTTGTCTTTATCATTCAGCCTAATACATACAGTATACATTGCCTCAGACTTGGACTGGCTCATGAGAAAACACGTGAATCCCCGGTGGACCCCTGCGCAGGAGTCAGCCCCCTATGTGAGCAGCAGGTGGCGCAATAAACTCGATTCATTATGTGCAAATAAAGGCAGCATCTCATCAATCAGCAAACTACATGGCTCATTTGTAGATGTGGATAATGCAATTTTTGTAGCTAGACAGTGGCCTCCAGAGTCAGTGTTACTGGTGGCTTCTGGGCCTCCAGAGTCAGTGTTACTGGTGGGTTCTGGGCCCCCAGAGTCAGTGTTACTGGTGGGTTCTGGGCCCCCAGAGTCAGTGTTACTGGTGGGTTCTGGGCCCCCAGAGTCAGTGTTACTGGTGGGTTCTGGGCCTCCAAAGTCAGTGTTACTGGTGGGTTCTGGGCCTCCAGAGTCAGTGTTACTGGTGGGTTCTGGGCCCCCAGAGTCCGTGTTACTGGTGGGTTCTGGGCCTCCAGAGTCAGTGTTACTGGTGGGTTCTGGGCCTCCAGAGTCAGTGTTACTGGTGGGTTCTGGGCCTCCAGAGTCAGTGTTACTGGTGGGTTCTGGGCCTCCAGAGTCAGTGTTACTGGTGGGTTCTGGGCCTCCAGAGTCAGTGTTACTGGTGGGTTCTGGGCCTCCAGAGTCAGTGTTACTGGTGGGTTCTGGGCCTCCAGAGTCAGTGTTACTGGTGGGTTCTGGGCCTCCAGAGTCAGTGTTACTGGTGGGTTCTGGGCCCCCAGAGTCAGTGTTACTGGTGGGTTCTGGGCCTCCAGAGTCAGTGTTACTGGTGGGTTCTGGGCCTCCAGAGTCAGTGGTACTGGTGGGTTCTGGGCCCCCAGAGTCAGTGTTACTGGTGGGTTCTGGGCCCCCAGAGTCAGTGTTACTGGTGGGTTCTGGGCCCCCAGAGTCAGTGTTACTGGTGGGTTCTGGGCCTCCAGAGTCAGTGTTACTGGTGGGTTCTGGGCCCCCAGAGTCAGTGTTACTGGTGGGTTCTGGGCCTCCAGAGTCAGTGTTACTGGTGGGTTCTGGGCCCCCAGAGTCAGGGTTACTGGTGGGTTCTGGGCCCCCAGAGTCAGGGTTACTGGTGGGTTCTGGGCCCCCAGAGTCAGGGTTACTGGTGGGTTCTGGGCCCCCAGAGTCAGGGTTACTGGTGGGTTCTGGGCCCCCAGAGTCAGTGTTACTGGTGGGTTCTGGGCCCCCAGAGTCAGTGTTACTGGTGGGTTCTGGGCCTCCAGAGTCAGTGTTACTGGTGGGTTCTGGGCCTCCAGAGTCAGTGTTACTGGTGGGTTCTGGGCCTCCAGAGTCAGTGTTACTGGTGGGTTCTGGGCCTCCAGAGTCAGTGTTACTGGTGGGTTCTGGGCCTCCAGAGTCAGTGTTACTGGTGGGTTCTGGGCCTCCAGAGTCAGTGTTACTGGTGGGTTCTGGGCCTCCAGAGTCAGTGTTACTGGTGGGTTCTGGGCCTCCAGAGTCAGTGTTACTGGTGGGTTCTGGGCCTCCAGAGTCAGTATTACTGGTGGGTTCTGGGCCCCCAGAGTCAGTGTTACTGGTGGGTTCTAGGCCCCCAGAGTCAGTGTTACTGGTGGGTTCTGGGCCCCCAGAGTCAGTGTTACTGGTGGGTTCTGGGCCCCCAGAGTCAGTGTTACTGGTGCGTTCTGGGCCCCCAGAGTCAGGGTTACTGGTGGGTTCTGGGCCTCCAGAGTCAGTGTTACTGGTGGGTTCTAGGCCCCCAGAGTCAGTGTTACTGGTGGGTTCTGGGCCCCCAGAGTCAGTGTTACTGGTGGGTTCTGGGCCCCCAGAGTCAGTGTTACTGGTGGGTTCTGGGCCCCCAGAGTCAGTGTTACTGGTGGATTCTGGGCCTCCAGAGTCAGTGTTACTGGTGGGTTCTGGGCCCCCAGAGTCAGTGTTACTGGTGGGTTCTGGGCCTCCAGAGTCAGTGTTACTGGTGGGTTCTGGGCCCCCAGAGTCAGGGTTACTGGTGGGTTCTGGGCCCCCAGAGTCAGGGTTACTGGTGGGTTCTGGGCCCCCAGAGTCAGGGTTACTGGTGGGTTCTGGGCCCCCAGAGTCAGTGTTACTGGTGGGTTCTGGGCCCCCAGAGTCAGTGTTACTGGTGGGTTCTGGGCCCCCAGAGTCAGTGTTACTGGTGGGTTCTGGGCCTCCAGAGTCAGTGTTACTGGTGGGTTCTGGGCCTCCAGAGTCAGTGTTACTGGTGGGTTCTGGGCCTCCAGAGTCAGTGTTACTGGTGGGTTCTGGGCCTCCAGAGTCAGTGTTACTGGTGGGTTCTGGGCCTCCAGAGTCAGTGTTACTGGTGGGTTCTGGGCCTCCAGAGTCAGTGTTACTGGTGGGTTCTGGGCCTCCAGAGTCAGTGTTACTGGTGGGTTCTGGGCCTCCAGAGTCACTGTTACTGGTGGGTTCTGGGCTCCCAGAGTCAGTGTTACTGGTGGGTTCTGGGCCCCCAGAGTCAGTGTTACTGGTGGGTTCTGGGCCCCCAGAGTCAGTGTTACTGGTGGGTTCTGGGCCCCCAGAGTCAGTGTTACTGGTGGGTTCTGGGCCTCCAGAGTCAGTGTTACTGGTGGGTTCTGGGCCCCCAGAGTCAGTGTTACTGGTGGGTTCTGGGCCTCCAGAGTCAGGGTTACTGGTGGGTTCTGGGCCTCCAGAGTCAGTGTTACTGGTGGGTACTGGGCCTCCAGAGTTCGTATTACTGGTGGGTTCTGGGCCTCCAGAGTCAGTGTTACTGGTGGGTTCTGGGCCCCCAGAGTCACTGTTACTGGTGGGTTCTGGGCCTCCAGAGTCAGTGTTACTGTTGGTTTCTGGGCCTCCAGAGTCAGGGTTACTGGTGGGTTCTGGGCCTCCAGAGTCAGGGTTACTGGTGGGTTCTGGGCCTCCAGAGTCAGTGTTACTGGTGGGTTCTGGGCCTCCAGAGTCAGGGTTACTGGTGGGTTCTGGGCCTCCAGAGTCAGGGTTACTGGTGGGTTCTGGGCCTCCAGAGTAAGTGTTACTGGTGGGTTCTGGGCCTCCAGAGTCAGGGTTACTGGTGGGTTCTGGGCCTCCAGAGTCAGTGTTACTGGTGGGTTCTGGGCCTCCAGAGTCAGGGTTACTGGTGGGTTCTGGGCCTCCAGAGTCAGTGTTACTGGTGGGTTCTGGGCCTCCAGAGTCAGGGTTACTGGTGGGTTCTGGGCCTCCAGAGTCAGTGTTACTGGTGGGTTCTGGGCCTCCAGAGTCAGGGTTACTGGTGGGTTCTGGGCCCCCAGAGTCAGTGTTACTGGTGGGTTCTGGGCCTCCAGAGTCAGGGTTACTGTTGGTTCTGGGCCCCCAGAGTCAGTGTTACTGGTGGGTTCTGGGCCTCCAGAGTCAGTGTTACTGGTGGGTTCTGGGCCTCCAGAGTCAGGGTTACTGGTGGGTTCTGGGCCCCCAGAGTCAGTGTTACTGGTGGGTTCTGGGCCTCCAGAGTCAGGGTTACTGGTGGGTTCTGGGCCTCCAGAGTCAGGGTTACTGGTGGGTTCTGGGCCCCCAGAGTCAGTGTTACTGGTGGGTTCTGGGCCTCCAGAGTCAGTGTTACTGGTGGGTTCTGGGCCTCCAGAGTCAGGGTTACTGGTGGGTTCTGGGCCCCCAGAGTCAGTGTTACTGGTGGGTTCTGGGCCTCCAGAGTCAGTGTTACTGGTGGGTTCTGGGCCTCCAGAGTCAGGGTTACTGGTGGGTTCTGGGCCCCCAGAGTCAGTGTTACTGGTGGGTTCTGGGCCCCCAGAGTCAGTGTTACTGGTGGGTTCTGGGCCCCCAGAGTCAGGGTTACTGGTGGGTTCTGGGCCTCCAGAGTCAGTGTTACTGGTGGGTTCTGGGCCCCCAGAGTCAGTGTTACTGGTGGGTTCTGGGCCCCCAGAGTCAGGGTTACTGGTGGGTTCTGGGCCTCCAGAGTCAGTGTTACTGGTGGGTTCTGGGCCTCCAGAGTCAGGGTTACTGGTGGGTTCTGGGCCCCCAGAGTCAGTGTTACTGGTGGGTTCTGGGCCTCCAGAGTCAGGGTTACTGTTGGTTCTGGGCCCCTAGTCTGGCACTGGACATCACTATACAATGTAATTAACTACTAGCCCGTCCCGATGAGCCATGTGCTGTTTTCCTATATGTTCTTCTTAGTGAAGAGACCATTTTTTGTATATTTTTTCACCTTTCTGTACATCATTATGGGGTTGGACATCTTGCCTAAGCTTTTGATAAAAACATTTAGAGATAAACCAGCCACATGGACCACAGAAAACAATGATCCTAAAGATGTTCATCGACTTCCATGGGAGACAGTAGTGGGCTGCCCTGAGTAGAGATCATTGAATAGGGAGGGGGTGCAGGTGAGCTGTGACATCAAAATTGTGAAATGTGGATATATTTTTATGAGTGATTGTTGTGGACATGCTCTGTGGCCTGGGCAGGGAGTAGGAGAAGGTGAGCTCTTACAGCACTCCTATGCTTATATGAGAGGTGTAAAGCTACCACTAGGGAGGATGGGACTCAGGTAGAGGAAGAACTTCTGAGTGCAGTAAGACAGAGGCCCACTAGAGGTTGCTAACACAAGCACAGGGATAGTCAATCAGCCAAGGTCTATGCCGGGATGTCACGTCTCTACAGAGGGATAAGCAAGCCAAAGTCAAAAAACGGAGCCGAAGTTGGAGGCTGGGAGAACAAGTAAGCACAGGGGAGGGAGCGGAGGTCAGGACACGGACCGGGACCAGGGTCAGGAGGACAGGGATGACAGACCGGGTAGGAGGGACGGACGTCAGGGAGAATAAGTACATACAGAGGAGGGAGAGGAGGTAAGAAGGGCAGGGAGGTTAGGACACGGAATGGGCCCAGGGTCAGGAGGGCAGGGAGGTCAGGCTGGGCAGGAGGGACGGACGTCAGGGAGAATCAGTACATACAGAGGAGGGAGAGGAGGTAAGAAGGGCAGGGAGGTCAGGACACGGAACAGGACCAGGGTCAGGAGGGCAGGGAGGTCAGGCTGGGCAGGAGGGACGGACGTCAGGGAGAATCAGTACATACAGAGGAGGGAGAGGAGGTAAGAAGGGCAGGGAGGTCAGGACACGGAACAGGACCAGGGTCAGGAGGGCAGGGAGGCCAGGCTGGGCAGGAGTGACGGAGGTCAGGGAGAATAAGTACGTACAGAGGAGGGAGAGGAGGTAAGAAGGGCAGGGAGGTTAGGACACGGAATGGGACCAGGGTCAGGAGGGCAGGGAGGTCAGGCTGGGCAGGAGGGACGGAGGTCAGGGAGAATAAGTACGTACAGAGGAGGGAGAGGAGGTAAGAAGGGCAGGGAGGTCAGAACACGGAACGGGACCAGGGTCAGGAGGGCAGGGAGGTCAGAACACGGAACAGGACCAGGGTCAGGAGGGCAGGGAGGTCAGGCTGGGCAGGAGGGACGGAGGTCAGGGAGAATGGTACTGGATAGCAGGACTTGATCAGGGTACACTCACAGGAACCAGTTTCATGCTGCAGAGCAAGAACTATTACTGGCAGCGTCCCAGAGGGAACAACACTAAGATATGGCGGCGTGACCTCTGGAATGAGGCACCACCGAACAGGCCACTCCCCTCGGACCTAAACGCGGAAACAACATACATGTGCTGGCTCTGCAAAGTCAAAGCCATGCTAAAATCATGACAAGAGGATGCTGTAACCTACGCAGAAAGGAGGAGCAGGAGCGCTGTGCCATAATCCCTTTTCCTCTATAGAAGAGTGTGTAGGCATGCTCTGACCTGTGCAGAGGTCATAGTGCAGGGAGAAGGGAGAGCTGTGACACTATGTATTATAAATGGTGGATCCTGTGTTATCTAGACGAGTTGTCATCTCTACCATTACGAGGGTTTGTTACCAGAGTCAAGATGGCAACTTTTTTTTTTTTTTTATTACTATTATAATAACATGGAAACCGGGGAAAAAAAATCACCAAAAATGTACTATATAAAGTAGATTTCGAGCCTGGGTCAGTTTGGCAGCACTCTCCTATGAAGGGGGTCTGTGCTGTTCTTCAGGGGCTCATTCAGCAGAACAAACTGCTTCTTCAATCAATCGCTACAGCGTTACCAGGAGCTGCTCTACCTCCCGCTGCAGCCCTGTAAATTAATTACACAGAACCGAATCGGCAAATGTCTGTCACTCATCGTGTGTTATATGCAGAAGGGCCAGGGTTACACCGGTCTGGTGCTGGGAATATGGATGGATGGCACAGGGCATCGTACAGCATAATATGACGTGTGATCACTCTGTAATATGGACGCTCCTTATGTTGTGAGGACAGTTTAGGAGCAGCACTGTAGCTACTGTGCCATGAAGATATCAGAGTATGATACATGTGATTAAAGTGAATGTAAATTCTCAATATCAGACAGCTGCCTGTAAGCCGTGGGTAATAATGTTATGTCACTGTGCACAGGCCTGATCTTCTAGGCTGGATTCACACAATGCGGCCGGGCGCAGCTACCTCGTGGTTGAGGTTTGGTTGTGAATCAGTTGTTTTATTAAAGCCGCAATGGCTTTTTCATAAAGAGATTGCGTATTATTGATGACCGCTTGGTTGTGCAGAGAACTGTGACCATTAACAACAAGCAAGTGATGTGCAATACATTTCCAATAATTCAGGTGAAGGCTTTTATGAAGCAGCCGCTTTGTGAGACCCCGGAGCCGGCGGTCGTTCAGCAGAATCCGCTGCTCACGTCATGACGGAATTAGACTGGGATCACATCGGTGACAGTGTTCCCCATTATAGTCACTGGGCACTGGGCATTTCCAGTGTGTGTTATGCATAGATCAGGCAGTATAATAGGATCCATCGTATTTCCATTAGGGTGGTCATCATTTTAACGTAAAAATAAAAACCAGCGTGTCACACAATTATCTATGGATATTTTTGTTGAAGCTTCCAGCACGGATGTGAATCTAGTCATGGATGATTTCTTGAAACAGCTCATCATCATCATCATCATTAAATGTGGACATAAAAGCATAAAAGGCAGACTCGGGCGTTGACCTGCTGTGTGCTGATTAATAGGAAGGCTAGCAAGAGTTAATCTCTGCTTGCTCCTTTAGGCTATGTTCACACAATGCATCTTTTACTGCGTTTTTGGTGCATTTTTGAGGTCACAAAAACACCCAGATGCATGCATTTCCTTCTCCCAGCAAAGTCCATGAGATTTCTATTTTGCTGTCTTCACAGTGCGTCTTTTTTTGACTGCGTTTTTGAAGATGCAGCATGTCAATTATTTTTGCATTTTTGCCAGCAGTTTTGAGCCCTTACAGTCAATAGATTTGACTTAAAAACGCATTGGGCAAAAATGCGGTAAAAACAAGTAAAAAATGCGTGCTTTTTTATGCGTTTTTGTCGCAGGTGCGTTTTTTTGGGGCCAAAAATGCTGCATCTTTGTGTGGTTAAGAAAGGATGCAGTGTGTGAACATAGTTCTTCCCACTACATGTGATTAAGGCTATCACAACTGCTCCCCTCCTATTTATGCTGTTGGAATCCTTCGACCCATGCCAGCTATAGTTTATTCTGTATTGTTCAGTGAATTGTGGTATCCCAGACATACTGGTGAACATTGTGTTTAGTAGTGGTTTTTGCTTGGAGCGTTTGTGGAGCATTTCCCTTTTGCTTTGTGCTTCCTTCCTGCTCTTGTTTTCCTCCTGAATCTCCTATTGTCTTATCCTGTGTGTGTGCTGTGTGACAGAATTTAGTTTTTTCCCTTGTCGGTCTTTTTATGTGGTTTCAACACGCTCCTGGGAGGAAGGAGAGAGATAATCAAATGTGAGAACTGGTCAGAAGCAGGGAAAGGAAGGAGACTCAGGCCTCTCCACCATTAGGAGTATTTCTCAGAATAGGGATACATAGGGCCTCCTAGCTTGAGGAACAGCTCAGGAGCCCTGAATGCCCACCTATCCCAAATTCATTGTGACAATTATCAATTTGTACAGGCCAGACTACTACTAGCAATTGTACAGAGCAATTTTAGCTAATATTTTGAGGGGTGTGAGGGTGAGAACATGAGAAGAACAACTGAGCGTTACTTTACCTACCCAGAACTGCTATCACGTCCCTTCCACTATAGACGTCAGTGGGTCAGTCCAGGTGAGACTTCTACACTTTTACCTATTTACCTAAACCTGAGCCATGAATATGTGGCAGCTAACTACATAAAAACCTTTTGGGTGGAATTGCTCTGTAGGTGTCACTGCAGGTGGGATATGGCTTTATCATATGGCACGGTACGCAGTTATAATCATCCCTGAAACATCTCGCCCATGAAGAAGAAATCTATTTGTCTCACACAAAAGGAGAAAACATCTGACATTAGCCAAGGGAAGCTGTCACCTAAACCATATTATTCTCATACATCAGCGGCTGGTTCGCAACAGACGGCCCATCGTAGCGTATAATGGACTGCAGCGCTGTAGAGAGGCGGCGGTATTTACAATACTGTTACCGGAAAGAATCCAGAAGTAGCTACGTGTATTGGAATATTGTCTACACCTTCCAAAGAGACAGATCGATAGCTGAACAAAGGGACCACAATGCTGCAGTTCCATTGTACTTGTAAAATATGCAAATGAGTCCTCTACCAGAAGTAGCTGACCTATAAGTAGTTAACCTGCAAGTCACTGTCTGACCCTTAGGCTACTTTCACACTTGCGTTCAGCGCATTCCGTCACTATGGAGAATAGCGCAGTCCGTTAACGCACTGCGCTATTCTCCATAGACTTATATGGACGACGCACTGTAACGCAAGTGTCTGCGTTGCATCCGCTGAACGACGCAGCGTCGTTATTTTGACGCTGTGTCGGGTGGATGGAACGCTGCATGTAGCGTTTTTCTGCGCTTGGCGGAGTGTAAAAAAAAACCGCAACCTGCAGGAATCCGTTAGGCGTCCGTTGTTTTTATAATGGACGCCTACGGTGGCGGATTCCGTTAGAATGCGTCATTTGACGGATTCCGTTAGCGCATGCTCAGATGTGTAAAGTCAAGGAAAAAAACCTATAACGGATTGCGTTATTTTGTATGATCCGTAACATCCGTTGTGCCACTATATGCAACGCATCCGTTACATGCGTCACACAACGCAATGCTACGGATCCCGTCCAACGCAAGTGTGAAACTAGCCTTAAAAGTAGATTAGACAGCAGCCAAAGAATGCTTATCTGTAAACCGCACTGAGGAGGAGCAAAAAGTCAGAAACAGTGCGGAGTATGACTCTGGCTGACCAGGCAAGATGACACAGAAGTGGTTTTTGGAAAGTATCGGTTCTTCTTAAGGAGTTCCATTAAGTGTAAGCAGATAAAGGGAATGCTTCCTAGGGTAAAGTATACAAAAGAACTTTCCTCCAAAAGAAGGCTGCATGCACGCTGTGTGTGCACGTAGTCTGCACCTTTTCCAGATGTATACTGTAATGTTCACTAGACAGAGGAATCTATTATTTTGGTAAGTGCCTTTATCTGGAAAAGGAAAGCACAGCAGACTTTGCTATGGCGAGGGACACAGCAAAGAACCCATATATCATGCAGTGTAGATTTCTTTACAGGGGGCCCTATACTGGATGGAGGCATCAACATCTGAAAAGACAGTGCCCACTGATGAGTGCATGCCTCCTGAGCGTATGTGCCCAACACTGGCCACAAATACAATGTTGTCCTATAAGCTGTCTCTTCTGTAAGCCAATATCAGGACCATAAAGATTCTTGACCACAAGCTGGAAGTCAGTAAGAAGCAAACACCGAGGAATGGCTCCAATAAAGCTTATTGCTCCAAAAACGCAAGCACCACCGTGCCCAAAAGCCAATGGCCCTTCCACGAGAGCCCTAGCGCCTCCGCTGCTTCATTCTGCTGGATTCATATAGGCCACATTCACATGAACGGGACATGCGCTGACATTTTTTAAATAAATAAAGCTGTGGGTGTAAGTAAAGCCTTTACAGTTCAGCTTATGTACGTAAATTACTGACTTCTGGAAATACAAATTGTACCAATAAGGCACCTCCGGGGGGTCTTGGGAAATGTAGTTCAGTTACCGACTAAAATGCCAAACTTTATCCATGTTATTTTACAATTTCAAAAGGTTGCAAATTATTTTTTTTTTTCTGGAAACTGAGCGCTTAACACCGTACGCACCTGACAGGATGAATGTCACCGGAAAGGTTCCAGCGATCCATCAGCCGTCACAGTGCGGTAATTTCCTCTCCTACGCCGTAGCAGGCACACGGGCCCCGGACTGGAAGCTCCCTGTAAATTTATGTTCACGCGTCAAGACTACAGCGGAGTGTAATGTTTTATATCAGTGATAAGTCCCCGGTCACTGGATGAAGAGGATACACGAGCGAGAAATAGACATTAGTCTTCAGCGGAGAACCTCCTGCAGATGACGACACTCCGGACCGGAATTCATCATCGGCGCAGAATCCATTTTACTAGCGACTTATATTTGCTCTTTACTGATTATTTAAATTTGTTCCTTTTTTAAAAAAAATAAAAAAGCAGCAAACACCTTTACTTGGTTTAGTTTATTTGTTTTCAGCAATGTGAGCGTGGATTTTCTTATCCGGATGTTTTAGCCCAATTCATCATTTGCAACTTTTCAAATTGTAAAATACCATGCAAATTTTTGCTCTAACGTAGCCCCTAAATGGTAAAAAAATGGTTTAAAAAAAAAAAAAAATATGGCAATGAGCAACGCAACACAAAAAAACCTGCAAATGATGAATTGGGACCTACATTTCTAGCGGAGCTTCGTTATCAGATGTACGAGCGCCTCGTTTCACCCCGACACTCACGTTATAAAATGCATCTAAAACAAGTCGTGTTGCAGAATTTTTGGACCTTGAAAACAGTAAATTAGGGCAGATATTTTTAACTGACCTAAAAACGATATATTGCTGATTGCATCCATGAATATATGATGTGACCGCTTTCTCTTACCAGGTCCAAAATGGGCTGACAGGATAAAAACAAAACTTTTAACACATTTGGTTTTTTTTTTTATCCTTTAGGCTATATGCACCAAATGTGCAAAAATCACATTTTCTGCACCAAATCTGCATGTTGTGGCAAAAAACAGCGTCAAAAACTGGATACGGTTTAGGTGCATTTGTTTATGTCATTGAAGTCAATGGGTGAAAAAAACGCTGCAAAACCGGACCAATAATTGACACGCTGCACATTTTTACTGCATCAAATTCGTCACCAAAACGTATGTACAGCAAATCCAAAATCCCATAGACTTTGCTGGCTGCAGGACAAGCATGCAGATTTAAAAAAAAACTGCGTGAAAAACCACAGCATGTGCACAGGGCCTTACAGTTGGGCAAAAGTTACCATAAAGAGTGCAATTTGTATTTTAGCAAAAAAAAATAAAAAAAAACCTTTTTGCCTTAAAGGGTTTGTCCACACTTTATATTTATGACCTCTGCTGATCAGCTGTTCTTGGTACAGACGTTGGCCAGGTGTGATTGGCTGCGGAACAGAACACATCTCTGTGGACTGTAGTGGAGGTCACGGGGTACTGCAGACCCCCACTATTCATTTAAATAGGGGCGGATGTATAGTACATATACATACGATAAAAACACTTTCCAGGGACGTATGACAGCAAATTGATACCGTGGTACCAGTCAAAATGTCCAATCACCAGGTTTATGATTCCCAATTTTATGGGCAATGACCCTGATTCCCGCACTTTGTCACTTACTGTTCTTTTTTGCATCCTAGTTTTGATAAAATCACTGTTTTATCTGCTGCAATTCTACAACTCTACCCAGTGATGAGCTTGATATAACCCCATCCAGACAATGAACAGTTTTCAGTCTCCTCTATGCAAAGAGAACGGACCGTGCAGCCGCAGCTCATCATTGAGAGAACCAGAGGAGTTCTAGTAAGTGACCAGGAGCTGGAATCAGGGTCTCTGCCCCTGTGTAATGTATGCCGCTCTCACATGGTGCTTCTTACCCTGGCCACAGATTGCCTTTAATAGTCCTCAGAAGGTTAATGTATCACCCTCTGCCACGTATGTGGTCACTGCCCCCTCAGCTCACACTTATTGCCACTGAAATATTAGAATCCACAGGAGCAAGTGATAAAAATCAGCCACAGCTTTAAGGGCAATGAATCATGTATAAATAAGCAGAAAAATATTTTTCATGATCATAGATATTAAAATTATACTGAGTAATATTATATTAATAACCAAAACCAGATTGTGAGACGTATTTTTCTGTTTGATTGTAGATTTTTTCTGTTTCCTGTACATGATTATGGGGCGGCTATTTTGTCTGAGCAGCCGTAAACATTTACAGTAGAGATGTACAAGTAGTTTACAGCAGCCGCGTGAGACAGACCGCAAAAGACTGGAGATGGTTATCGACTACTATGACAGAGTGCAGAGGAGGAGGAGGTGAGCTGTGATATCACCTACTGTGAATGGTGGATTCTGTGTTATCAGCTGTATATAGAAGTGTTATCAGTCATTATACAGGAGGAGGAGGTGAGCTGTGACATCACCTATTGTGAATGGTGGATCCTGTGTTATCTACTGTATATAGAGGTGTTATTAGTCATTGTACAGAAGGTGGAAGAGGTGAGCTGTGACATCACCTATTGTGAATGGTGGATCCTGTGTTATCTACTGTATATAGAGGTGTTATTAGTCATTGTACAGGAGGAGGAGGTGAGCTGAGATATCACCTATTGTGAATGGGGGATCCTGTGTTATCTACTGTATATAGAGGTGTTATTAGTCATTGTACAGGAGGAGGAGGTGAGCTGAGATATCACCTATTGTGAATGGTGGATCCTGTGTTAGCAGCTGTATATAGAAGTGTTATCAGTCATTGTACAGGAGGAGGAGGTGAGCTGTGACATCACCTATTGTTAATGGTGAATACTGTTATCTACTGTATATGGAAGTGTTGTACAGGAGAAGGAGGAGGTGAGCTGTGATATGTATTGTGAATGATGGATCCTGTGTTATCTACTGTATATAGAGGGGTTATCAGTCATTTGACAGTAGGAGGAGGAGGTGAGCTGTGACATCGCCTATTGTTAATGGTGAATACTGTTATCTACTGTATATGGAAGTGTTATCAGTCATTGTACAGGAGAAGGAGGAGGGGAGCTGTGATATGTATTGTGAATGATGGATCCTGTGTTATCTACTGTATATAGAGGGGTTATCAGTCATTGGACAGTAGGAGGAGGAGGAGGAGGTGAGCTGTGACATCGCCTATTGTGAATGTTGGATCCTGCGTTATCTACACAGAGGTTTTATTGTCATTTGACTCCTGCCTGTGATAATAATGAGGTTACTGTGGGTTTACAATTGTCAGTTTGTGAATTTATGCTGTTGATGTCATCGTGAATTTCATGCTTTGAAATGGTTTTATGCTAATGCATCCCATGGGAGAATAACCCTACACTGCTGAATGACAGGAGAATGAAAAAACGTCAATAATAGCGGATATTTGTGCCGTTTTCCGTAGCCACAGATGTAAATTTTGGGTGGTAATGCTCTTCAATGCAGGTATATTGCTGTTAAACCATCATCATCTAGCCCCGATGATTGCAGATTAATCAGTGACATCATGGACGGCTGCCTACATTACACACACAGAAACAGTGACACCCGGCCTCGCTGAGCTGTGGAAAAGGCCTGTTCTCTACATTAGGTGACATTTTCAAGCAAATGACAGACTGTGCAGAAAATATCCTTATTCTGAATGTCACAAGGATCATTGATCTTCTTATCTACGAAACAAAAGGAGGATGTGATCCGGGGAGAGCAGTGATGAGGCCGCTCCTCCGGGGCCGCGCTCCGTGACCCTCCATACGCAGGTACGTGATTGACTGGGCGCTGTGCCGCGCTGCAACGCCGAAATCCCCAGCTCTATCCCATAATAACAAACTAGTCACAACTTCCTCAAGGGACTACAACAGGTAGAAAACACGGGAAGAGTCATTGCATCGAGATAATGCTTTATTTCCCGGTAATTTCTCCGCACAAAGTGACAATGGCTGATAAAAGAGGTTTACTGTGCAGCAAAGCTGCGGGAGACGAACTCATCCACTGCACAACACTTCACCCTCATAAGAAAATGACATGCAGATCTGCACACAATGGAGACTTTGCTCCAGATTTCATATCTCTACAGCGGGTGAAGTATTGAACACGTCACCAATTTTCTAAGTAAATATATTTCTAAAGCTGCTATTGGTGGTCTTTGCCCTTTCCTCGCACCTACGCATTTCAGTACTTTGCACTGCCTTCAGCAGATCAGATCAAAGTGCGCATGCGCAGGAACGCAATGGAGGCCTCTGTGTGGATGATGTAGGGCATGTTATCTACACGGGGCTGGGCAGGAGGACGTCGATTGCACTAGAAGGAGGAGGCGCCGGACCGAGATCAGATCAAAGTGCGCATGCACAGGAACGCAATGGAGGCCTCTGTGTGGATGATGTAGGGCATGTTATCTACACGGGGCTGGGCAGGAGAACGGCAATAGAAGGAGGAGGCGCCGGACCGAGATCAGATCAAAGTGCGCATGCACAGGAACGCAATGGAGGCCTCTGTGTGGATGATGTAGGGCATGTTATCTACACTGGGCTGGGCAGGAGAACGGCAATAGAAGGAGGAGGCGCCGGACCGAGATCAGATCAAAGTGCGCATGCACAGGAACGCAATGGAGGCCTCTGTGTGGATGATGTAGGACATGTTATCTACACTGGGCTGGGCAGGAGAACGGCAATAGAAGGAGGAGGCGCCGGACCGAGATCAGATCAAAGTGCGCATGCGCAGGAACGCAATGGAGGCCTCTGTGTGGATGATGTAGGGTATGTTATCTACACTGGGCTGGGCAGGAGAACGGCAATAGAAGGAGGAGGCGCCGGACCGAGATCAGATCAAAGTGCGCATGCGCAGGAACGCAATGGAGGCCTCTGTGTGGATGATGTAGGGTATGTTATCTACACGGGGCTGGGCAGGAGAACGGCAATAGAAGGAGGAGGCGCCGGACCGAGATCAGATCAAAGTGCGCATGCACAGGAACGCAATGGAGGCCTCTGTGTGGATGATGTAGGGCATGTTATCTACACTGGGCTGGGCAGGAGAACGGCAATAGAAGGGGAGGCGCCGGACCGAGATCAGAGACACCTATTGGACCGGACCGCCCCCCCCCCAAGTCAGTATAATAAAAGTGTTTTTTATACAGAGCCGCCTGGGCTCTTATATACAGTATTCTGGAATGCTATATAGAAGGGATTACTGGTAGTGGCTGCAGCTCATAAGGGAAAAACCTGGTCACAGGTCCACCTTTAAGGGCATATAAATTCAAAGTTTGATAATTGCAAAATTTACAACATTTTCTCAAATAAACGCAAAAAATATCATCCTAAATTTACCTCTAACATGAACTGCAATATGTAACAACAAAACAAACTCAGAATCACGGGGAGGGCAGCACGGTGGCTCAGCGGTTAGCACTGCAGTCTTGTGGTGGCTCAGTGGTTAGCACTGCAGTCTTGTGGTGGCTCAGTGGTTAGCACTGCAGTCTTGTGGTGGCTCAGTGGTTAGTACTACAGTCTTGTGGTGGCTCAGTGGTTAGCACTGCAGTCTTGTGGTGGCTCAGTGGTTAGCACTGCAGTCTTGTGGTGGCTCAGTGGTTAGCACTACAGTCTTGTGGTGGCTCAGTGGTTAGCACTACAGTCTTGTGGTGGCTCAGTGGTTAGCACTGCAGTCTTGTGGTGGCTCAGCGGTTAGCACTACAGTCTTGTGGTGGCTCAGTGGTTAGCACTGCAGTCTTGTGGTGGCTCAGTGGTTAGCACTGTAGTCTTGTGGTGGCTCAGTGGTTAGTACTACAGTCTTGTGGTGGCTCAGTGGTTAGCACTGCAGTCTGGTGGTGGCTCAGTGGGTAGCACTACAGTCTTGTGGTGGCTCAGTGGTTAGCACTGCAGTCTGGTGGTGGCTCAGTGGTTAGCACTGCAGTCTTGCAGCGCTGGGGTCCTGGGTTCAAATCCCACCAAGGACACCATCTGCAAGGAGTTTGTATGTTCTCCCCGTGTTTGCGTGGGTTTCCTCCGGGTTCTCCGGTTTCCGCCCACACTCCAAAAACATACTGATAGGGAACCTAGATTGTGAGCCCCAATGGGGACAGTGTTGCCAATGTATGTAAAGCGCTGTGGAATTAACAGCGCTATATAAATGAATAAATAATATTATTATATATCCACTGAAGCTCCAGAGTTATTCCTCATAAACTGGCCGTGTCATTAACGTGAAAACAGGCTCGGGGGTGAAGGGGCTAATATCGTGTATTATTTTACATTACACCCGCTCCATAAGTTGAGATCGTGAGTCTTACAAGGTAATAATGAAGAGATTCTTTTCCAGAGGTTAGCCACAAATGACCGGTGTTTAGAGTAATGTGAATACCAGCCTAGGGTTCTTCTTACTTTCTAGGATGCTTTTGTTTCTATGTAACATATGTCATAATTGTATCCTGATGTTCTTGAATGCGGATCTCTATCTGTTTCTGCTATTCCTGGATTCCCCCTGATTTTTTGTGGCACCATATTCCTGCAACAACTAATTATGACTGTTTTATTTGCTTTGAGTTGTGCGTCTTGCAATGTTATATGTCTCTATATGTAGATATGGTTTAATTTTTTAGAATGGTGACAAACTATTTTTTTTTTTTTACTAATTTACTTGCTATTCTACTGTAATGATTCTGCACGCCATTGTAATGATTGTATTGGTTATGATTACTGATTGTAATTCGTTTTGCTTCTATTTTCTTTCAATATTCAGTGTATACATGAGGAAGGTGATATAGATCGAAACGTCAATATTGATATTATACACTAATTAAAGGGATCTTTTCTTTCATCACAAACATTGAGTGCCGGATTCTTCTTTCTATATGAATACAGGGTTGGGCCCGATCTGAGCACCAGTCATAACCCCAGGAGTGCCGTGCACCTATATATTTTTCAGCTGACAGTCATCCATAGTATGAGTGCTTCTAGGTGAGTGGGAGGACACACAACTCGGTCTCCACCATCCCCCTCAAGGATTGATGATAGAAATGCAAAGTAGCGAGCAGAAGTGTTTGAAATAGAAATTCCACTTGCAATTTGCATGGACAACTACAACCCGGTAAAACGTTGGATTGCACTCGCACCAGTGCAAAACTATGAGGCAGAGTCCATCTGCGATTGATTTCTCATGCCATAGCGACATGTGGCGGAATGAATCGCAGCATGCTGCGTTTGGCAGCAATTCTTGGCTCATGCATCCCCATACAGGTCTATGGGAGCGTGTGAAACATCGCACTGCACTTGCATGTCATGAGACTGCAGGGCGATGTACGCAGAAACAGGCAGCGGAGGAGATGGGGAGAAGGTGCTCCCTCCCTCTTCTCCGCAGCTGTGATCCGATCGCAAGATCGAATCACAGTCGCATGACCCTCTGCTGACACCCACAGCAGAGGGTCATTAGCATAGCGTATCGGAAGCTATATGCAAGTGGAACCATACCTCTTTCAGGATTCTCTACTGGGGAAATGTGCGAGAAATGACATTCCTCAGATACAAAAAACATTTATACTATATCTATAATGGTTTCAACTACGGTACAAAGGCCGGGGTACAACTGCTTTGCCTGAATCCCCTATAGCTCCATGCACGTCTAGCACAGACCCCCCCTACCATGATGCACAACCATAGGAACTTAAGTTTGTAAAGTAAAAAAGGACACAAATCCATCTAGTTCACCCACAATAGAATTGGCCCTGGCTGCAATCATTGGTGATTTCCGTGCCACTTTCTGCTTGCAGCTTACGTGGAGATCTGGTTCAAAAGCTGTGACCTATAACATGATTTCCTGAAAAGTCGTGTAATGACGGCACTAATTTCACAGTAATGAGCAAACTGGGCCACGGAGCGCTCTGCATCATCCAAGCGCCAAGTCAATGAACATCCGAGCGCTCTGCATCATCCAAGCGCCAAGTCAGGGAACATCCGAGCGCTCTGCATCATCCAAGCGCCAAGTCAATGAACATCCGAGCGCTCTGCATCATCCAAGCGCCAAGTCAGTGAACATCCGAGCGCTCTGCATCATCCAAGCGCCAAGTCAATGAACATCCGAGCGCTCTGCATCATCCAAGCGCCAAGTCAGTAAACATCCGAGCGCTCTGCATCATCAAAGCGCCAAGTCAGTGAACATCCGAGCGCTCTGCATCATCAAAGCGCCAAGTCAGTGAACATCCGAGCGCTCTGCATCATCCAAGCGCCAAGTCAGTGAACATCCGAGCGCTCTGCATCATCCAAGCGCCAAGTCAGCGAACATCCGAGCGCTCTGCATCATCCAAGCGCCAAGTCAGCGAACATCCGAGCGCTCTGCATCATCAAAGCGCCAAGTCAATGAACATCCGAGCGCTCTGCATCATCCAAGCGCCAAGTCAATGAACATCCGAGCGCTCTTCATCATCCAAGCGCCAAGTCAATGAACATCCGAGCGCTCTGCATCATCCAAGCGCCAAGTCAGGGAACATCCGAGCGCTCTGCATCATCCAAGCGCCAAGTCAATGAACATCCGAGCGCTCTGCATCATCCAAGCGCCAAGTCAGTGAACATCCGAGCGCTCTGCATCATCCAAGCGCCAAGTCAATGAACATCCGAGCGCTCTGCATCATCCAAGCGCCAAGTCAGTGAACATCCGAGCGCTCTGCATCATCAAAGCGCCAAGTCAGTGAACATCCGAGCGCTCTGCATCATCAAAGCGCCAAGTCAATGAACATCCGAGCGCTCTGCATCATCCAAGCAACAAGTCAGTGAACATCCAAGCGCTCTGCATCATCCAAGCACCAAGTCAGTGAACATCCGAGCGCTCTGCATCATCCAAGCGCCAAGTCAATGAACATCCGAGCGCTCTGCATCATCCAAGCGCCAAGTCAATGAACATCCGAGTGCTCTGCATCATCCAAGCGCCAAGTCAATGAACATCCGAGCGCTCTGCATCATCCAAGCAACAAGTTAGTGACCATCCGAGCGCTCTGCATCATCCAAGCGCCAAGTCAGTGAACATCCGAGCGCTCTGCATCATCCAAGCACCAAGTCAGTGAACATCCGAGCGCTCTGCATCATCCAAGCGCCAAGTCAATGAACATCAGAGCGCTCTGCATCATCCAAGCACCAAGTCAGTGAACATCCGAGCGCTCTGCATCATCCAAGCACCAAGTCAATGAACATCCGAGCGCTCTGCATCATCCAAGCACCAAGTCATTGAACATCCGAGCGCTCTGCATCATCCAAGCGCCAAGTCAATGAACATCCGAGCACTCTGCATCATCCAAGCGCCAAGTCAGTGAACATCCGAGCGCTCTGCATCATCCAAGCGCCAAGTCAATGAACATCCGAGCGCTCTGCATCATCCAAGCACCAAGTCAATGAACATCCGAGCGCTCTGCATCATCCAAGCACCAAGTCAATGAACATCCGAGCGCTCTGCATCATCCAAGCACCAAGTCATTGAACATCCGAGCGCTCTGCATCATCCAAGCGCCAAGTCAATGAACATCCGAGCGCTCTGCATCATCCAAGTGCCAAGTCAATGAACATCTGAGCGCTCTGCATCATCCAAGTGCCAAGTCAGTGAACATCCGAGCGCTCTGCATCATCCAAGCGCCAAGTCAATGAACATCCGAGCGCTCTGCATCATCCAAGCACCAAGTCATTGAACATCCAAGCGCTCTGCATCATCCAAGCGCCAAGTCAATGAACATCCGAGCGCTCTGCATCATCCAAGTGCCAAGTCAATGAACATCCGAGCGCTCTGCATCATCCAAGTGCCAAGTCAGTGAACATCCGAGCGCTCTGCATCATCCAAGCGCCAAGTCAATGAACATCCGAGCGCTCTGCATCATCCAAGCGCCAAGTCAGCGAACATCCGAGCGCTCTGCATCATCAAAGCGCCAAGTCAATGAACATCCGAGCGCTCTGCATCATCCAAGTGCCAAGTCAATGAACATCCGAGCGCTCTGCATCATCCAAGCGCCAAGTCAGTGAAGGTCCTCATGATGAGTAACCACCGGTATTATGTCTTATACTCATATAGGAATCATGACTACCAAAACACAGAAAGATGCACAAATGTATAAAACGTATCGTCATTTTTAAATTATATATAATAAAAACAATTTTACAAATGAGCAATAATTAGTTATGAGAAAAGAGCGATCTCGTCCCTGTTAGGGGCTTCCAGAAAAATTTTGAGTGTCCCATTGACTTTCATTATCCTCCTTACTTAAATTGAGCTCGCGACCTGCTCATTTCGAGTAACGAGCATTTTAACGCTCGCTTATCACTGGTAATAATAAAAACACACACAGATTAGGAGAAAAAGAGGCAGGGATGCCTGGGACAAATTTGTATACAAATCACATTTAATAAAGGCTAAAACTAAGGACCGGGTAAGTACAAATACATTGAAAACTTGGCCAAATATAACCGAAGTTGTAAAAAGGCTCCTGACAGTTTACTATATATATATATATACCGTGTTTCCCCGAAAGTAGGATCCCCCCCGAAAGTAAGGCAGGGTGGGGGTTTCGGGGGGGTCCGCCAATGTAGGGCACCCCCCGATTGTAAGGCAGGGTAGCGGGGGTGCCCGGGGAATGTAAGGCCGCCTATGGGTGGTGGTCGCGGCGTAATGTATACCTCCTCCGGTGAATGGCCCCCGCAATCTCGCCGGCCTGCGGCGCGTCCCGGGTCAACGCTCTTCCTGCTTGATGCTGATTGGCCGATCAGCCTGTTCGTCACAGGCTCCCTGCTGGCCATCAGCTCGAGCTGTGATTGGCCAGTCAGCCGGCTCGCAGCTGATTGGCCGAATCAGCCGCGACGTCACCGCCTGCAGGCTCGCTCCCATTGGTCCAGCGTCCCCGGCGTCCCCGGCAGAAGGAAAGTAACGGTAAGTTCCGAAACTCTCTCTCTGTGTGTGTACGGTATGTGTATGGGGGCTGTATGTGTCAGAGTGTGTGTGTGTGTGTGTGTGTACGGTACCGGTACGATATGTGTGTGGGTGCCGTGTGGGTCTGTACCGGTACCGTATGTGTCAGTGTGTGTGGTGGCAGAGTGGGGGGCAGAGCCACTGTATGGGGAGGCTGCAGGGGGGAGGATGGGGTGGATTCCGGACTCTCAAACAATGGGGAGGCTGCAGGGGGGAGGATGGGGTGGGTGGATTCCGGACTCTCAAACAATGGGGAGGCTGCAGGGGGGAGGATGGGGTGCATGCCGGACTCTCAAACAATGGGGAGGCTGCAGGGGGGAGGATGGGGTGGATGCCGGACTCTCAAACAATGGGGAGGCTGCAGGGGGGAGGGGGGAGGGGGAAATTGTTATTTTTTTTTTCCAATGTAAGGCCTCCCCCGAAAGTAAGGCAGGGTGGGACTTTTGGGGGTAAAATTAATGTAAGACAGGGCCTTACTTTCGGGGAAACACGGTATCTACAGCTCTGGCAAAAATTAAGAGACCACTGTCAGATTTTCTCTTTATATTTTTGAGTAAAATGTAAAATTGTTCTTTATTCTAAAAACTACTGACATCTCCGAATTTCCAAGCAATACATTTCGTATTTATTTACTGAAAATGATAAATGGTGAAGATAACAGAACAATGCATTGCTTTCACCTCAAATAATGCAAAGAAAACAAGGTCATCATCATTTAGAAACAACAATACTAATAATGTTTTAACTCAGGAAGATTCAGAAATCAATATTTTGTGGCATAACCATGACTTTTAATCCCAGCTTTCATGCATCTTGGCTGCTTTCCACCAGTCTTCACACTGCTTTTGGGTGACTCTATGCCACCCCTGGCGCAAACATTTAAACAGTTCTTCTTTGTTTGATGGCTTGTGATTATCTATCTTCCTCTTGATTACATTCCAGAGGTTTTCAATGGGGTTCAGGTCTGGAGACTGGGCTGGCCATGACAAGGTTTTGATGTAGTGGTCCTTCATTCACACATTGATTGACCTAGCTGTGTGGCATGGCGCATTTTCCTACTGGAAAAAAACAGTCCTCAGAGTTGGGGAACATTGCCTGAACAGAAGGAAGCAACTGTTTTTCCCAGGATAACCTTGTATGCAGCTTGATTCATACGTCCTTCGCAAAGTTTAATCTGCCCAATTCCAGCTTTGCTGAAGCATCCCCAGATTATCACTGATCCTACACCAAATTTTACAGTGGGTGCAAGACACTGTGGCTTGTATGCCTTTCCAGGTAGACGACCAGCTGAAAATTAGACTAATCAGAGAAGATTACCTTATTCCACCGAATTTCACAGTGGATGCAAGACACCAGGTCAATCAATGTGTGGATGAAGGACCACCACATCAAAACCGTGTCATGGCCAGCCCAATCTCCAGACCTGAAACCCATTGAAAACTTCTGGAATGTAATCAAAGGGAAGATGGATAGTCACAAGCCATCAAGCAAAGAAGAACTGTTTAAATTTCTGCTCCAGGAGTGGCATAAGGTCACCCAAAAGCAGTGTGAAAGACTGGTGGAAAGCGGCCAAGACGCATGAAAGCTGTGATTAAAAATCATGGTTATTCCACAAAATATTGATTTATATACTCTTCCTGAGTTAAAACATTAGTGTTGTTGTTTCTAAATGATTATGAACTTGTTTTCTTTGCATTATTTGAGGTGAAAGCAATGCATTGTTCTGTTATTTTGACCATTTCTCATTTTCAGAAAATACATACAAAATTTATTGCTTGGAAATTCGGAGACGTTGTCAGTAGTTTATAGAATAAAAGAACAATTTACATTTTACTCAAAAATATAAAGAAAAAAATCAGAAAAACTGACAATTTTGCAGCGGTCTCTTAATTTTTGCCAGAGCTGTATATTGCAAAATAAATAACTAGAAATATTACCAGATTACTGTAAGCAGTTAGAGGTGATTGGTATTCAGTGTCCTGCCGAACCCGACGCACGTTTATTATTACTTATTTGTTAAAAAAAATAATTTAAAAAAAAATTGTATTATATTAATATTATATATATATATATATATATATATATATATATATATATATATATATATATATAATTTTGATACATTTATACATTCGGGCCGGCATTTTCCTATGTTTTGGTAGTCATGATGGGTAAAGACAAACGGGAAGCAATTAAATATAAATATAGAAACACATTACTTGTGTATTTTTAGATCACCCCCTGCAAGGGCTCAGATGCTTCCCAGATTTATCGCCTTCCAAAAATCACGGATCTGAGAAACCAAAGTGTCTCTTTTAAGCGAAAATATCTCTGCTGGAATTTGGGGAGACTCCAGACAAAATGTAATCTAGATAAACAAGTCACAAAACAAGGACATCCAGTACCTAAAACACAGAACAGAAGCGCATGCCGGGCAGGAGATGGGGTAACATTGACCAAACAACCAGGAAATTACTGCACCCCCCACCCCCCTGCAGAACTATAGGGTCCTTCATGCCACAGTCAGTTTAGACCTTTAGTGACTTTTTTTTCCCTCCCTTACTTGCAGGAGCCATAACTTTTACTTTTTTTGTGATATGGGGATAAAGTGTATTTTTTTCTTTACTAAAATCGTTGTACACACAAGGTATATTAAAGAAAAAAATTGTAGCAATACTTTTGTTGACAATTTGCCCAAAATAAAGTACAGATGATCTGATTACAGCGATACCAGATTTGCAGGTTTTTAGGTTTCACAAAACACATTTATTATTGTGCTGCTGTTTTCTGAGAGCCATAATGTTATTTTTCCATTACAGGAGCTGTGTAAGGTTTTTTTGTCTCTGGAGCAAGCCGTACTTTCAGTGGTAACATTTTAGGGTACATGTGAACTTTATATTTAAGTTTTATGAGGCAAAATCATACAAAAAAAAAGTGGAGGAATTGTTTTATTATCTGTGCTAATTTCTTTCTTTGGGGTCAAAATGATTAAAGGGATATCAAATTTCTAGAGTTTATTTTACTACCTTTATACAATAGAAATATAGAAGTGTTTTGTGCTATAGAATTCCAAAACTTACGACGTCATGGGTAGAGATGAGCGAACCCGAAGTTCGGTGTTCACACCAAACACAGACTTTACAAAAAAAACAGAGTTCAGGTGCTTTATGTAAGATCACCACTCGTGGGAGCATCACTGTGCTCGGGTACACTCAGTGCTCGGCCCAGTGCGAGCCCCTTGTAGGGTTTGATGCGCAGCCCAGTGCGAGCCACTTGTAGTGTCTGATCCTCAGCCCAGTGCGAACCACTTGTAGTGTCTGATCCTCAGCCCAGTGCGAGCCACTTGTAGTGTCTGATCCTCAGCCCAGTGCGAACCACTTGTAGTGTCTGATCCTCAGCCCAGTGCGAACCACTTGTAGTGTCTGATCCTCAGCCCAGTGCGAACCACTTGTAGTGTCTGATCCTCAGCCCAGTGCGAACCACTTGTAGTGTCTGATCCTCAGCCCAGTGCGAACCACTTGTAGTGTCTGATGCTCAGCCCATTGCAAGCTAATTGTAGTGTTTGATGCTCAGCCCAGTGCGAGCTACTTGTAGGGTTTGATGCTCAGCCCAGTGCGAACCACTTGTAGTGTCTGATGCTCAGCCCATTGCAAGCTAATTGTAGTGTTTGATGCTCAGCCCAGTGCGAGCTACTTGTAGTGTTTGATGCTCAGCCCAGTGCGAGCTACTTGTAGTATTTGATGCTCAGCCCAGTGCGAGCTGCTTGCATTGTTTGATCAGCTCGCACTGGGGCTAGTAACAGCGTGATCAGATTTAGTGTGCACTAAACAAAAAAAAATGGAAAACCCCAACCACCCACCCTGGAAGTGATCTGTTTATGGCTTGCTGCATGTGGGCAGAGATCCAAACTGCCAATCAGTGACTTCCATTGGGGTTTAGATCAAGTCCGGGTGCAGAATAGATCTTTATCTTAAGTCTGGCGGAACCTGCCTAACCGAATTTCCACGGGTCCGCTCATCTCTAATCATGAGAAAGAGGACAAGTTGATCTCCTAGCAGGCAATGATCTGGACAATTAAGTAAATATACAACAAGGTGCCACGGAACAAAACTTGGAGATGATTTGGCCTCGGACGTCAAGTGACAGAGGCTGGGTCATAATGTCCTGAGGAAAAATAAAGAAAGTAGGGTACTCCGGGAACACACAGTGACCAAACTACAGGTGGTGCCAAGATGTGGTGGACGGCCATGCAGTGAGGGTCTCCATACACTTACACCATGCAACAACACATAATACATAATAAGGTCAATACATTCAACAGCTCACATTATTTGCAGAGATTCCGGAATCTGAAGGCTCCGTCCGCGGTCACTTCCTCTTTAATATACCGGTATACGGCTGTGCACCGAGGTGCAGGTAACTTGCCGATGATGAAATGGCTTTTGAGCAACATGAATAATTAACTCTACTGAATAGTTTATAACCCATCTAGGAGAACTCGACTTAATAAAAGCACACTTCACGTCTAATGAACACTTACAAAACACGGGAATGGCTCCGGCACAGAGTGCTCTGTCCACAAAAAATAAAATGGGGGGGGAACAAAAAGATGAAATGCGTGGAGAATGACATGCCACGGTGTACGAAGGCCGGGACAGGATTGTCCTCTCTGATGACCTTATTACCTTCTTTTTACCTTATTCTGACCTCCTCAAACTCTATTTACCCCACTGACGCATTTGGTGGGCGACTCTACTAATTTCATATCCTAAAAACCCGGGCAGGGCCGAGAGCGAGCAAACCTATTGTCAAAGCGCTTTCTAACCTCTTGTCTATTGTGGTAAAATAAAGCCGTTTTGCAGGATAAAATGACGTACCCACCCAAGAAGATTAGAAAACCTAGTCAACACTGACTAATATCTTGTGTGCAGAATCTCCTCTGAATCCCGCCGGAGACTTCAGGGCAATGATGAAGTGGTTTCACTTCAGCGCCACAAATTGTTTCAAAATGAGCGGCTCTCGAAAAATAATCTCTTTTCTTTGTTTCTGCTAAGTAGAGTGCTGGCTTCACATCAGATTTCCCGATTTGGCAATTAAAGGCTTGTCATATCGGTAAATATGGAGGCACGTCCCGCATTGATATGTGTAAGGGGTGTCATATCGGTAAATATGGAGGCCCGTCCCGCATTGATATGTGTAAGGGGTGTCATATCGGTAAATATGGAGGCGCGTCCCGCATTGATATGTGTAAGGGGTGTCATATCGGTAAATATGGAGGCGCGTCCTGCATTGATATGTGTAAGGGGTGTCATATCGGTAAATATGGAGGCGCGTCCCGCATTGATATGTGTAAGGGGTGTCATATCGGTAAATATGGAGGCGCATCCCTCATTGATATGTGTAAAGGGTGTCAGATTGGTAAATATGGAGGCGCGTCCCGCATTGATATGTGTAAAGGGTGTCAGATTGGTAAATATGGAGGCGCGTCCCGCATTGATATGTGTAAGGGGTGTCATATCGGTAAATATGGAGGCGCGTCCCGCATTGATATGTGTAAGGGGTGTCATATCGGTAAATATGGAGGCGCGTCCCGCATTGATATGTGTAAGGGGTGTCATATCGGTAAATATGGAGGCGCGTCCCGCATTGATATGTGTAAGGGGTGTCAGATCGGTAAATATGGAGGCGCGTCCTGCATTGATATGTGTAAGGGGTGTCAGATCAGTAAATATGGAGGCGCGTCCTGCATTGATATGTGTAAAGGGTGTCAGATCGGTAAATATGGAGGCGCGTCCCGCATTGATATGTGTAAGGGGTGTCAGATCGGTAAATATGGAGGCGCGTCCCGCATTGATATGTGTAAGGGGTGTCAGATCGGTAAATATGGAGGCGCGTCCTGCATTGATATGTGTAAGGGGTGTCAGATCAGTAAATATGGAGGCGCATCCCGCATTGATATGTGTAAGGGGTGTCAGATCGGTAAATATGGAGGCGCGTCCCGCATTGATATGTGTAAGGGGTGTCAGATTGGTAAATATGGAGGCGCATCCCGCATTCATATGTGTAAGGGGTGTCATATCGGTAAATATGGAGGCGCGTCCCGCATTGATATGTGTAAGGGGTGTCAGATCGGTAAATATGGAGGCCCGTCCCGCATTGATATGTGTAAGGGGTGTCAGATCGGTAAATATGGAGGCGCATCCCGCATTGATATGTGTAAGGGGTGTCAGATCGGTAAATATGGAGGCCCGTCCCGCAATGATAAGTGTAAGGGGTGTCATATCGGTAAATATGGAGGTGCGTCGCGCATTGATATGTGTAAGGGGTGTCATATCGGTAAATATGGAGGCGCGTCCCGCATTGATATGTGTAAGGGGTGTCAGATCGGTAAATGTGGAGGCCCGTCCCGCATTGATATGTGTAAGGGGTGTCAGATCAGTAAATATGGAGGCGCGTCCCGCAATGATAAGTGTAAGGGGTGTCATATCGGTAAATATGGAGGCCCGTCCCGCATTGATATGTGTAAGGGGTGTCATATTGGTAAATATGGAGGCGCGTTCCGCATTGATATGTGTAAGGGGTGTCATATTGGTAAATATGGAGGCGCGTTCCGCATTGATATGTGTAAGGGGTGTCAGATCAGTAAATATGGAGGCGCGTCCCGCATTGATATGTGTAAGGGGTGTCAGATCGGTAAATATGGAGGCCCGTCCAGCATTGATATGTGTAAGGGGTGTCAGATCGGTAAATATGGAGGCACGTCCCGCATTGATATGTGTAAAGGGTGTCATATTCGTAAATATGGAGGCGCGTCCCGCATTGATATGTGTAAGGGGTGTCAGATCGGTAAATATGGAGGCGCGTCCCGCATTGATATGTGTAAGGGGTGTCATATTGGTAAATATGGAGGAGTGTCCCGCATTGATATGTGTAAGGGGTGTCATATTGGTAAATATGGAGGTGCGTCCCGCATTGATATGTGTAAGGGGTGTCATATCGGTAAATATGGAGGCCCGTCCCGCATTGATATGTGTAAGGGGTGTCAGATTGGTAAATATGGAGGCGCATTCCGCATTCATAAGTGTAAGGGGAGTCAGATCGGTAAATATGGAGGCGTGTCCTGCATTGATATGTGTAAGGGGTGTCAGATCGGTAAATATGGAGGCATGTCCCGCATTGATATGTGTAAGGGGTGTCATATCGGTAAATATGGAGGCACGTCCCGCATTGATATGTGTAAGGGGTGTCATATCGGTAAATATGGAGGCGCGTCCCGCATTGATATGTGTAAGGGGTGCACAACCTTTTTGTTTTTGATCTGAGGGCAACATTGTCAGATTGATCCAATCCCAAAGGCTGCGGTAAAACGTGGCTATTAGGTGGCATTATCTTCTGAGACATTTATGATATATCGAAGGTTCATGCTATTAAATATCTAATAGATGAGACCCTGAAAATGTAATCAGCACCTATCAGGAGGATAGAGGTCTATTCCGCCAAAATATGGGGCTCCAAAAATGGCCACATAGTGCTCTATTAATACGTCCCTACAGTGCTGCCCGCCACTCCTCCTTCCCCTGACACGGAGTCCACATATGAGCCACCACCAGACCACGAGCAGACGTCAGAGAGCCACACAGCTGGACATGACAGGCTGCATGTGACAAAGATATGCCAAAGAATAAAGAAAAACGTCAGATTCTTTGTATACCCCTTTAAGTTAATGCCACAGAATACAGTGGCTTGGAAAAGTATTCATACCCCATCAACTTTTCCACAATACACCAACAAACTTAAATGTATTTTATTGGAATTCTATGTGTTCCAACACTAAGTACAAGTAGTTGTAAAGGGTAAAGAAAATTATACCGGGATTTCTAAATATTTTAAAAACTAAACTAACTTAAAATTCTGAGTGACCAATTGACCCCAGAAGTCACATAATTAGTAAATTGAGTCCATCTATGTGTGATTTCTTCTTAGTAGAACTACAGCTGTTCTGTGAAGGCCTCAGAGGTTTGTGTGAGAACATTAAGGACCAAACAACATAATGGAAAGCAAGGAACACACCAGACAGGTCAGGGATAAAGTTGTGGAGAAAAGTATGCAGGGTTAGGTTATAAAAAATAGCCCGAGCTCTGAACATCTCACAGAGCACTGTTCAATACGTCATCCAGAAATGAAAGGAGTACAGCACAACTGCAAACCTACCAAGACCTGGCCAACCACAGACAGGACATCCCAAGAAGGAGAGCACTAAGAAGAGAAGTAGCCGAGAGAAGCCCATGGTCACTGGAGGAGCTGCAGAGATCCTAGCTCGGGGAGAATCTGTCTACAGGACAAATATTAGTCATGTATGCCACAAATCTGGCCTTTATGGAAGAGTGTCAAGAAAAAGTAATTTGTGAAAGCCATTTTTGAAAGCAAGAAGCCATAAGAAGTCCTATGTTTATAGTTTGAAGAAAGCCATGTAGGGGACACAGCGAGCTGGTGGAAGAAGGTCTTCTGGTCAGATGAGACCAAAGTAGAACTTTTTGGACTAAATGCAAAATGTTATATGTGGTGGAAAACTAACACCGCACATCACCCTGAAAACACCATCCCCACCATCACACATGGTGGAGGCAGCATCCTGGTGTGGGGAGATGTTTCTTCAGCAGGGACAGGAAAACTGATCAGAGGTTATGGGAAGATGAATGGAGCCAAATACAGGGCAATCCTGGAGGAAAACATATTGGGGGCAGCAAAAGACTTGACTGGGGTGTAGGTTCATCTTCCATAAGGACAATGACCCTAAACATCCTGCAGAACTACAATGGAGGGTTTAGCTCAGAGCATATTCATGTGTGTGAATGGCCTCGTCACAGTACAGACCTAAACCCCATTGAGGCTATGTTCACACATTGCTTTTGCTGCACATTTTTTAGTTGATTTTTCATGACTTTTATGCAAATTAAAAGCTGCTTTTTGGAGTACCAGCAAAACCTGATTTTTGGAAGCAGCTTTTTTCTTTTTACTGCCAAGATTGTTGGTATATCACAAAAAATCAAGTTTGTGGCTGTAGCGTGAAAAAGGAGGAAAATTTCACAGATTATGAATAATTTTACAAGGCACTGGACAGATTTTAATGGGGATTTTTAAAGAAAAGAACCTACTGGATACCTAAATACTTCCAAAATTATGGGATATTAACATTAGTGCCCTTCTGTATTATAGGGTAGTTACACACATGTATCCCCATTAAAAATCTGCAGCCTGTGCATTCACCCTAAGGTCATATAAGTCTTGGGGGAGCGCGAGGAGTAATCATGTGGCCAAAAATCTTGGACTAAAGACTTTTTGAATAAAGCAAGCTCATGAGAAGGTTCTAAAATTCCAAAATTTCAAAGCAGCGCTTGTGCGCAGTCCCCACGTCTTGCTAGTTCCTGATTGATAACGCACGTAGGCACTAATGGAATAATGCCCGGCTCTGACGACGGCTAATTTTCCATCAGCAGGTATTGCCAATAGCACAGACAACAGGGATGAGCTCAGAAGAGCAGTGTTTTACCCGCCATGATACGGCTGAGTAATCAGCGGCAATGAGGGTTAATCAAGCAATCCCATTACCAGAGCAGCTCTGTATGGGGGTGCTCCAGCACCCCGAGCCCGTGATTGCACAGCCATGGGAGCAGACCGAGACCTCGATAGGAACAGCAGGATAGTCCGAGGGCAGAACACACAAAGTTTAATTAGTTTATAAGCATATGCTTGACCTGATTAAGGTGCAATTAAGGCTGATTACATGGAGTTAATGGGACATTTTTCATTTCTCATCCAATTTAAATTCAGTTGTAGTTTGTGCACAGGAAATGTAGACAGACAACAGCAGACGCCGTGATCAGCGCAGGCATGGAAAAGGCAGGACGGGGGTGGTGTCTGTGCAGTGGCCCTAGAAGGGAGAGGTGAAAGGTATCGGGGGCACGGGGTGCAGGCCTGACCCATCAAACATACATTTCTGGGTACAGGGGTGCAATATCTGGCTATTTAATGACTGCGAAACCGCAATGCATAATATTTGTGTGATCACAATACAGGCATGGTTCTATGGTTGTGGTAGTGCGCATGTGTGATCATTATGCCCATACAAAGTGGATGCAGTGATGCTCCGTTCACACTGTAGACATGGACCCTGCGTTATCTGGATTGCCGTATGTCCCAGTGCTAAGAGATCATCCATCTATTACCCATCTGTGATAGGATTTGAAATGAGCCCCTCCTGTCCCCTCTCCCCCACCTTGTAGCAGTTAAAATGTGAGATTGGGGGCAGCCTGCACTGCCATGGATCCCCACGCTTATAAGTCCCTAATCAGCCTCCTGCTAAGGTTTATGGAGTAGATAAAAAGAACCTGCAGACAAAAAAGCGCGATAGGGTCTTACCCTGACAGACAGGGGGTGATAAAGGAGATGATCCTACTCACCAAAGATGGTTGTGAAAGGCACAACTCCTGTAACAGCATAAATCCGGATCAAAGGCAGCAGTACCCCAGGTGGCTGATAACAGAGAGAAATTGTAGAATGGGGCTTTGTAAACCGCGCCAAAGATCACTGATGAAATCTTGGATTAATGTAAACTTTTTATTCTTGCACAGGTCTACGCATTTCAGGAGACTCTGCTCCCTTCCTCAGGACCAAACAGGCATAAGTTACATCACATCTCTTTTTACATCTGAGATTTGATGTAACTTATGCCTGTTTGGTCCTGAGGAAGGGAGCAGAGTCTCCTGAAACGCGTAGACCTGTGCAAGAATAAAAAGTTTACATTAATCCAAGATTTCATCAGTGATCTTTGGCGCGGTTTACAAAGCCCCATTCTACAATTTCTCTCTGTTATAAGGTTTATGGAGTAGAATTTGCCTGGAAATAAGGGACATGCTACTTGCTGAAGCAATTTTCTAAAATTTTATCAGAAAACACATCTCCACCATTGCATCATTCTCTGCTGTTAGACTGCAGTGCCTCTATCATGACTACAGAATTACGTGACCACTGCAGCCAATCACTTGGTTTAGCGGTGCTTCCATGGGTCTCCTTTACTAATCAATTCTGTTTGGGGTCAGCGCTGAATAGAATCAGACTCCTTCTTCCTCTGGCAGCTGACTATACTAATGTGCTTACAGAATATGTGACCACTGCAGCCAATCACTGGGTTTAGCAGTGCTTCCATGTGTCCCCTTTACTAATCAATTCTGTTTGGGGTCAGCGCTGAATAGAATCAGACTCCTTCTTCCTCTGGCAGCTGACTATACTAATGTGCTTACAGAATATGTGACCACTGCAGCCAATCACTGGGTTTAGCAGTGCTTCCATGTGTCCCCTTTACTAATCAATTCTGTTTGGGGTCAGCGCTGAATAGAATCAGACTCCTTCTTCCTCTAGCAGCTGACTATACTAATGTGGTTACAGAATATGTGACCACTGCAGCCAATCACTGGGTTTAGCAGTGCTTCCATGTGTCCCCTTTACTAATCAATTCTGTTTGGGGTCAGCGCTGAATAGAATCAGACTCCTTCTTCCTCTGGCAGCTGACTATACTAATGTGCTTACAGAATATGTGACCACTGCAGCCAATCACTGGGTTCAGCAGTGCTTCCATGTGTCCCCTTTACTAATCAATTCTGTTTGGGGCAACGCTGAATAGAATCAGACTCCTTCTTCCTCTGGCAGCTGACTATACTAATGTGCTGCAGAGGCTCCGCGCCTCCTTGCCAGGATAGAAAGCCATTTCTATAGGGTGCTCTGCGGTGATCTGAGGATGACAATGCACAGACCTGGCTCTGGAGAGGGAAGGAGCATCGTGTCCCCCCGCACTTTGCTCATTAGGTGGACGTGCATATTAATATACCCTCTGAGCACCAGGTAGCACCACTACTGCAATGTAATGGGCCCTTCATACAGACTGCCACCATGGACGATCCTCAGGGGGTAAAGGAACAAGCACGGACCCCCAGCTGTCAGAATAGAAAACGGAGCGCCAGCAGATCATTATTTCATGTATTAGATATATCCAGTGATCGCAGCTAAACCTTCACCTCCAATTTCCTGACATGTCGGAATTTTGTAAAATTGAGATTATTTTACCTTTGAACACAAAGGCCCAGCTATTCTTCCAGAAGCAATGGACAGAAACCCCGCGATTAGTTCCAGTATGTAGTAATGGCCGTTCTTAGTGCTCAGCAGAGGAAGACGGAGCCATCACATGACTAATATTACACCGAGAATCAAGACTGGAAGGAGCAGAAGGAGCGCAGCATTCAGGCTTATTCACACACGCATCTGCAATCTTATATTACACCGAGAATCATCTCATAGTAAAGCATCAAGACTGGAAGGAGCAGAAGGAGCGCAGCATTCAGGCTTATTCACACACGCATCTGCAATCTTATATTACACCGAGAATCATCTCATAGTAAAGCATCAAGACTGGAAGGAGCAGAAGGAGCGCAGCATTCAGGCTTATTCACACACGCATCTGCAATCTTATATTACACCGAGAATCATCTCATAGTAAAGCATCAAGACTGGAAGGAGCAGAAGGAGCGCAGCATTCAGGCTTTCTTCACACAGCACAGCATTCAGGCTTTCTTCACACAGCACAGCATTCAGGCTTTCTTCACACAGCACAGCATTCAGGCTTTCTTCACACAGCACAGCATTCAGGCTTTCTTCACACAGCACAGCATTCAGGCTTTCTTCACACAGCACAGCATTCAGGCTTTCTTCACACAGCACAGCATTCAGGCTTTCTTCACACAGCACAGCATTCAGGCTTATTCACACAGCACAGCATTCAGGCTTTCTTCACACAGCACAGCATTCAGGCTTTCTTCACACAGCACAGCATTCAGGCTTTCTTCACACAGCACAGCATTCAGGCTTTCTTCACACAGCACAGCATTCAGGCTTTCTTCACACAGCACAGCATTCAGGCTTATTCACACAGCACAGCATTCAGGCTTTCTTCACACAGCACAGCATTCAGGCTTTCTTCACACAGCACAGCATTCAGGCTTATTCACACAGCACAGCATTCAGGCTTTCTTCACACAGCACAGCATTCAGGCTTTCTTCACACAGCACAGCATTCAGGCTTTCTTCACACAGCACAGCATTCAGGCTTTCTTCACACAGCACAGCATTCAGGCTTTCTTCACACAGCACAGCATTCAGGCTTTCTTCACACAGCACAGCATTCAGGCTTTCTTCACACAGCACAGCATTCAGGCTTATTCACACACGCATCTGCAATCTTAATATTACAATCCCACTAATTAGATATTCCAAAGTCGCCGGAGCATTCAGAAGAAGAGTGTCTGATCCCGAGCACAGAGAGCGGGTACAACGTGCGGCTCTGCGCACTATTAACCAAGCCGGGCGCCAGTCTGAGCTGTGCAATGTATGGAGCTGGTCCTGTCCATATCCGGCCAACGGAAGAACTGCTTCCTGGCACCAATATGTACTCGAGACTGGAAAGACAAAAGTGCCCGCACCACGAGTGCAGAGATAGCACGCCCTGCACATTGCGCACCAACACTGTATTGTATCAAGAATGTCACAATTTGTTCGATCAGTGACAAATAGCGCAGACGGTGTCACATCTGGTAAAATGGTGCTGAGCGCACGATGTATGTGGCAGATTTCTACTGACCTTTACCTAAGGCTATGTGCCCACGCTACAGGATTTATCGCGGATTTGACGCGGATTTTGACGCGGATTTAGCGCGGATTTGCCGAAAATCTGCAGCACAGCTACTCCCCAGCCATTTCAATGGCATTTTGGAAATGCTGTGCCCATGCTGCGGATTTTTCCGCTGCGGATTTTGCCGCGGATTTTGATGCGGAACAAACTGCAGCATGTCAATTGTTTGGTGCAGTTTTGGTGCGGATTTTCTGTTTTGAATGGGGGAAAAAAAAAAAATGAAATCCGCATCAAAATCCGCGGTAAATCCGCGGTAAATCCGCGGTAAATCCGCGGCAAATCCGCGGGTGCGGATTTGCCGCGAAAGTTGCGGATTTTCAGGCAAAAAAATCCGCATGGACATTCTAGCGTGTGCACATAGCCTAACAATGACCGGATGAGTAATGGCGGCGTCACAGATTTCTGGTCTCGTCACCTTAGTGCTTTATTCTGCAGTCTTGAGTCCGCTTCATTGTTCCTCCAGGCACAATACTCGCAGTAATGGCCGCACCTGGTGCCACATCTCAGCCCTGGTCACCTTGTGAGCTGCAGTACCAGACATGGCCACTATATGATGTATGGAGTTATGGCTGAAAGGCTATAAGGTTATGTGCCCACTAGAGTTGAGTGAGTACCTAACCTTTCATACTTGCTATGCTGTTAGTGAGTACAGTCCGCTACTCGCATATTCATACTTGCTATGCTGTTAGTGAGTACAGTTTGCTACTCGCATATTCGTACTTGCTATGCTGTTAGTGAGTACAGTTTGCTACTCGCATATTCGTACTTGCTATGCTGTTAGTGAGTACAGTTTGCTACTCGCATATTCGTACTTGCTATGCTGTTAGTGAGTACAGTCCGCTACTCGCATATTCATACTTGCTATGCTGTTAGTGAGTACAGTCCGCTACTCGCATATTCATACTTGCTATGCTGTTAGTGAGTACAGTCCGCTACTCGCATATTCGTACTTGCTATGCTGTTAGTGAGTACAGTCCGCTACTCGCATATTCGTACTTGCTATGCTGTTAGTGAGTACAGTCCGCTACTCGCATATTCGTACTTGCTATGCTGTTAGTGAGTACAGTTTGCTACTCGCATATTCGTACTTGCTATGCTGTTAGTGAGTACAGTCCGCTACTCGCATATTCATACTTGCTATGCTGTTAGTGAGTACAGTCCGCTACTCGCATATTCGTACTTGCTATGCTGTTAGTGAGTACAGTCCGCTACTCGCATATTCGTACTTGCTATGCTGTTAGTGAGTACAGTTTGCTACTCGCATATTCGTACTTGCTATGCTGTTAGTGAGTACAGTCCGCTACTCGCATATTCGTACTTGCTATGCTGTTAGTGAGTACAGTCCGCTACTCGCATATTCGTACTTGCTATGCTGTTAGTGAGTACAGTCCGCTACTCGCATATTCGTACTTGCTATGCTGTTAGTGAGTACAGTCCGCTACTCGCATATTCATACTTGCTATGCTGTTAGTGAGTACAGTCCGCTACTCGCATATTCGTACTTGCTATGCTGTTAGTGAGTACAGTTTGCTACTCGCATATTCGTACTTGCTATGCTGTTAGTGAGTACAGTTTGCTACTCGCATATTCGTACTTGCTATGCTGTTAGTGAGTACAGTCCGCTACTCGCATATTCGTACTTGCTATGCTGTTAGTGAGTACAGTCCGCTACTCGCATATTCGTACTTGCTATGCTGTTAGTGAGTACAGTCCGCTACTCGCATATTCGTACTTGCTATGCTGTTAGTGAGTACAGTCCGCTACTCGCATATTCGTACTTGCTATGCTGTTAGTGAGTACAGTCTGCTACTCGCATATTCGTACTTGCTATGCTGTTAGTGAGTACAGTCCGCTACTCGCATATTCGTACTTGCTATGCTGTTAGTGAGTACAGTCCGCTACTCGCATATTCGTACTTGCTATGCTGTTAGTGAGTACAGTTTGCTACTCGCATATTCGTACTTGCTATGCTGTTAGTGAGTACAGTTTGCTACTCGCATATTCGTACTTGCTATGCTGTTAGTGAGTACAGTCCGCTACTCGCATATTCGTACTTGCTATGCTGTTAGTGAGTACAGTCCGCTACTCGCATATTCGTACTTGCTATGCTGTTAGTGAGTACAGTCCGCTACTCGCATATTCGTACTTGCTATGCTGTTAGTGAGTACAGTTTGCTACTCGCATATTCGTACTTGCTATGCTGTTAGTGAGTACAGTTTGCTACTCGCATATTCGTACTTGCTATGCTGTTAGTGAGTACAGTTTGCTACTCGCATATTCGTACTTGCTATGCTGTTAGTGAGTACAGTTTGCTACTCGCATATTCGTACTTGCTATGCTGTTAGTGAGTACAGTCCGCTACTCGCATATTCGTACTTGCTATGCTGTTAGCGAGTACTGTCCACTACTCGCATATTCGTACTTGCTATGCTGTTAGCGAGTACTGTCCACTACTCGCATATTCGTACTTGCTATGCTGTTAGCGAGTACTGTCCACTACTCGCATATTCGTACTTGCTATGCTGTTAGCGAGTACTGAACACTACTCGCATATTCGTTAGGAGTAGCGGGCACAGTGTAAGTCAATGGGAAATACTTGCTAAGTAGCGACTAACCTGAAAGCCGTACTCTTCGCTACTCACACGAAAAGTCCTGCTTTAGGGTTACTCGCTACTTTGTGATTATTTCCCATTGATTTACATTGCGCCCGCTAATCGTAACGAATATGCAAGTAGCGGACAGTACTCGCTAACAGCATAGGGAGTACGAATAGTCAACTACTCGCTCACTGCTAGTGCCCATGATCAGGGTTTGCAGCGTCTTGAACGCTGTGTACTTTCCCTGCATCCAAAAACGCCACATAGTACAGGACATGTGCAGTGGATGGGATTAATAGAAATCTCCTGCCCACTCTGCTTCTTTCTCGTGCTGCGTAAACTGACCTGCGGTGCAGCTTTCCTATCCACATGTCAAGGTCTTGTGCGGAGACGCTTGAGTCTCCTGCGCTGGAGAACACAGCGAAAATATGCTGCGTCCAGAACACCACATAACCCTGATGGTGGGCATGTACCCTAAAGGGGATGAATACACAGGCTTCTTAAATCTGAGAAATGGCGAGAGTCCAGAGAGTTGAATCCCCAGTAATCGGATATTAATGGCCTGCGATAGGACAGGGCATCAATGTTTAGAAGATGAAGAATTCCTTTAAATGTTACCATAATCCCAGCTAGATTATACTTACTTTACTCTATAACTCCTTATATTCTGTGCAAAAAAAAAAACAGGGCTCCATCCTCCCATTAGAGGGCAATAACCCTCCAAACCCTTCAGCAGGAGAAGTGGCTGCCTGGCCCACAGTGCAGGAGAAGTGGCCACCAGGACCGCAGTGCAGGAGAAGTGGCCACCAGGACCGCAGTGCAGGAGAAGTGGCCACCAGGACCGCAGTGCAGGAGAAGTGGCCTCCAGGACCGCAGTGCAGGAGAAGTGGCCACCAGGACCGCAGTGAAGGAGAAGTGGCCACCAGGACCGCAGTGCAGGAGAAGTGGCCACCAGGACCGCAGTGCAGGAGAAGTGGCCACCAGGACCGCAGTGCAGGAGAAGTGGCCACCAGGACCGCAGTGCAGGAGAAGTGGCCACCAGGACCGCAGTGCAGGAGAAGTAGCCACCAGGACCGCAGTGCAGGAGAAGTGGCCACCAGGACCGCAGTGCAGGAGAAGTAGCCACCAGGACCGCAGTGCAGGAGAAGTGGCCACCAGGACCGCAGTGCAGGAGAAGTGGCCACCAGGACCGCAGTGCAGGAGAAGTGGCCACCAGGACCGCAGTGCAGGAGAAGTGGCCACCAGGACCGCAGTGCAGGAGAAGTGGCCACCAGGACCGCAGTGCAGGAGAAGTGGCCACCAGGACCGCAGTGCAGGAGAAGTGGCCACCAGGACCGCAGTGCAGGAGAAGTGGCCACCAGGACCGCAGTACAGGAGAAGTGGCCACCAGGACCGCAGTGCAGGAGAAGTGGCCACCAGGACCGCAGTGCAGGAGAAGTGGCCACCAGGACCGCAGTGCAGGAGAAGTGGCCACCAGGACCGCAGTGCAGGAGAAGTGGCCACCAGGACCGCAGTGCAGGAGAAGTAGCCACCAGGACCGCAGTGCAGGAGAAGTGGCCACCAGGACCGCAGTGCAGGAGAAGTGGCCACCAGGACCGCAGTGCAGGAGAAGTGGCCACCAGGACCGCAGTGCAGGAGAAGTGGCCACCAGGACCGCAGTGCAGGAGAAGTGGCCACCAGGACCGCAGTGCAGGAGAAGTGGCCACCAGGACCGCAGTGCAGGAGAAGTGGCCACCAGGACCGCAGTACAGGAGAAGTGGCCACCAGGACCGCAGTGCAGGAGAAGTGGCCACCAGGACCGCAGTGCAGGAGAAGTGGCCACCAGGACCGCAGTGCAGGAGAAGTGGCCACCAGGACCGCAGTGCAGGAGAAGTAGCCACCAGGACCGCAGTGCAGGAGAAGTGGCCACCAGGACCGCAGTGCAGGAGAAGTGGCCACCAGGACCACAGTGCAGGAGAAGTGGCTACCAGGACCGCAGTGCAGGAGAAGTGGCTACCAGGACCGCAGTGCAGGAGAAGTGGCCACCTGGCCCGTAGTGCAGGAGAAGTGGCCACCTGGCCCGCAGTGCAGGAAAAGAGGCCGCCTGACCCGCAGTGCAGGAAAAGTGACAGCCTGACCCGCAGTACAGGAAAAGAGGCCGCCTGACCCGCAGTGCAGGAAAAGTGACAGCCTGACCCGCAGTGCAGGAGAAGAGACTTACTGGCCCGGGGTGCTGGTCTACCATGAAACCACTCTTTTTGCCTTTAGGACTACACATAATAGTAAAGTAAAGGGAAAATTACTTTAATGGACAGAGATTTGTACAGTACTCCTCATGAATGGTGCGACGTTCACAAGTCCAAGTCTGTCCCCAGTCTGATGCCATTGGGAGGGAGATTATGTATATATATATATATATATATATATATATATATATATATATATATATATATATATATATATATATATATATACATATACATACATAACACATACATATATAACACACACACACATACACATCTCTAGGTATGGGAGAAGCTGTGACGTGAGCTCACAGGGGATGGGGCAATCACTCATGGGCCTAGCCTCAGGCTTCATGATTGACGACAGGCTGAGAAGTGCTTTGCTTATAGGAAACCTGTCACCACGTATCTCACCATCCACTTACACAGGGAACTCTCAGGATGTTCGGGGAGCGCTTTACTCGTCACAGGACACTGAGAAATACACATCTCTGCAATTGTATTTTCTATGACATTGTACTTTGCAGAATGGCTAAACACATGTGTGTGAATCTTGCCATCCGGGAGAATGGACTGGTTTATTTTCGCATGTATCATCAGTATTGCCTTCACCCCGTATTGCATCCATTTTTTTCCACTAGAGGACTGTCTTTTTTCCCCCTAAGAAAAGACCAATTGAAAGCCACGTTTTTAATCAAATTAACCACTAAGCCACAGATCTGAGACACGGATGCAAAACGGAAGCAACCAGCGGCCATCCAATCCACATCTGTGCTTCATGGATCCCCATAGACTTGAATGGCTGATTCTGATCTACAAACGGGGATCAGAATAGGACGTGCTCTGAGTCTCACGGATCTCACATATGGGTCTGTGATATTCACACACGTGTATAGATCTGTGAAACTCTGTGGGCCTACGAGAAAAAAAAACAGACCACGTATGGATGAGGCACATAGGTGTGAAATGTGGCCTTATTATTGGGCTCTTTCCAACATTACTGCTCATCCCTATTCAAATAAAGTTGCCATGAGGTCTGTCTGTGACTTGCCAGTATTAGGCACAGCCGGCAGGCACTGTGCGCCCATAATGCTCTAATAATGGAATGAATGAGTGATGCCTGCCTATGCACTAGACCTGCCAAGTGATCGATCAAGAGTCCAGCGATGTGTCACTTACTGGAATGGTTAGTGTAGTTTTGATAAAATCACTGTTTAATTAGCAGGAGATTATCATTACAGAACTACTTGGCATGCCACAACAAAAATGCCATTAATGAGAAACACTCCAATGACCCAGAAATCCTGATAATCCGGCAATTTCTGGTGGGAGAGCAAAATACATCTTAGGGGTACTTTGCACACTACGACATCGCAAGCCGATGGTAGCGATGCCGAGCGCGATAGTCCCCGCCCCCGTCGCAGCTGCGATATCATGGTGATAGTTGGCGTAGCGAACATTATCGCTACGCCAGCTTCACATGCACTCACCTGCCCTGCGACGTCGCTCTGGCTGGCGACCTGCCTCCTTATTAAGGGGGCGGCTCGTGCGGTGTCATAGCGACGTCACATGGCAGGCGGCCAATAAAAGCGGAGGGGCGGAGATGAGCGGGACGTAAACATCCCGCCCACCTCCTTCCTTCCGCATAGCTGGCGTGAGCCACGGTGACGCAGGTAGGAGATGTTCCTCGCTCCTGCGGCTTCATACACAGCGATGAGCGCTGCCGCAGGAACGAGGAACAACATCGTACCTGTCGCTGCAGCAAAATTATGGAAATGACCGACGCTACACCGATGATACGATTACGACGATTTTGCGCTCGTTAATCGTATCAAAAAGGTTTTACACACTACGATAACGACTGCGACGCCGGATGTGCGTCACTTTCAATTTGACCCCACCGACATCGCAGCTGCAATGTCGTAGTGTGCAAAGTGCCCCTTAGATGCACAAACAGATAAGGGGCTTGTGTTCAATCCATAGTGGATGTACGGATTACACATAATAAGGCCTAATCAAGGGTATCATTGGGGCAAATGCACATTCATTTAGGAAGTATTCTGGGACCCCAATTCTGAAATTTGGTAAAATTATATTTTTTATATATACCGTATCTCATATATATATATATACATATATATATATATATATATATATATATATGTTTTTATATATATATATTTTTATATATATATCTATATATATAATTGCCTTATTCTGTCTGTCTGTCTGTCTGTCTGTCATGCTCCAAAATTGTGTCCTTACGGTGACACAAAGCTGATTGGCCGCTGGGCTCGCCATGGCCCCGCCCCCCCACACGGATTGGCCTCTCGCCCCGGCTCTCTGCAGGCCCCGCCCCCCTCACGCAATGCACGCTCGCTCTTGCCCAACTGACACGTAGCTCCGACTCCCAGGTGAGTACACACACACCTCACACATCACATCGACACACTCACAACATCCTGGGATATCGCTTGCTTCTACACCGGCTCCGTCACGATTCCAGCAGCGCCAGACATAACCTTGCGATGCTGGGATCTTCACGGAGCCCGTGAACGCTGTTAACCATTATACACATCGGGTAACTAAGGTCCCTTGGTTACCCGATGTGTATCATAGTTACCAGTGTACACCGGCTCACACTCACTCTCACATACACCTCACACATACATCACATCGCATCCACACACTCACAGCATCCGGAGATATCGCTTGCTTCTCGGCCTCGATACTGTGCTGTTGTGACCTTCCAGGACCTGTCGGAGGATCACATGGCCAGAAGCATGTGGTATCTCCGGATGTTGTGAGTATGAGCGTGTATGTGCAATATCGTCAATGTGTGTGTGTGTGAGTGTATGCGATCGGGTGTGTGAGTGTCGGCAGAGGAGCATGGCGTGCTGGAGGAGGCTGGGAGGAGAGAGGCTGATCCTGGGGAAGGCTGGGATGAGAGAGGCTGATGCTGGGATGAGAGAGGCTGATGCTGGGATGAGAGAGGCTGATGCTGGGGACAGAGAGGCTGATGCTGGGGACAGAGAGGCTGATGCTGGGAGGAGAGAGGCTGATGCTGGGGACAGAGAGGCTGATGCTGGGGACAGAGAGGCTGATGCTGGGGACAGAGAGTCTGATGGTGGGGACAGAGAGTCTGATGGTGGGGACAGAGAGGCTGATGCTGGGGACAGAGAGGCTGATGCTGGGGACAGAGAGGCTGATGCTGGGGACAGAGAGGCTGATGCTGGGGACAGAGAGGCTGATGCTGGGATGAGAGAGGCTGATGCTGGGATGAGAGAGGCTGATGCTGGGGACAGAGAGGCTGATGCTGGGGACAGAGAGGCTGATGCTGGGATGAGAGAGGCTGATGCTGGGATGAGAGAGGCTGATGCTGGGGACAGAGAGGCTGATGCTGGGGACAGAGAGGCTGATGCTGGGGACAGAGAGGCTGATGCTGGGGACAGAGAGGCTGATGCTGGGGACAGAGAGGCTGATGCTGGGGACAGAGAGGCTGATGCTGGGGACAGAGAGGCTGATGCTGGGATGAGAGAGGCTGATGCTGGGGACAGAGAGGCTGATGCTGGGGACAGAGAGGCTGATGCTGGGGACAGAGAGGCTGATGCTGCGGGGAGAGAGGCTGATGCTGCGGGCAGAGAGGCTGATGCTGCGGGCAGAGAGGCTGATGCTGCGGGCAGAGAGGCTGATGCTGCGGGCAGAGAGGCTGATGCTGCGGGTAGAGAGGCTGATGCTGGCGCAGCATGGCGGATGGAGCACGTTTGGGAGTGCGCAGCATGGCGGATGGAGCACGTTTGGGAGTGCGCAGCATGGCTGATGGAGCACGTTTGGGAGTGCGCAGCATGGCGGATGGAGCACGTTTGGATGGAGCACGTTTGGGAGTGCGCAGCATGGCGGATGGAGCACGTTTGGGAGTGCGCAGCATGGCGGATGGAGCACGTTTGGGAGTGCGCAGCATGGCGGATGGAGCACG